>NW_027185777.1:35202004-35298882 GCF_028583685.1 Petaurus breviceps papuanus | reverse complement strand
AGATAGATAGATAGATAGATAGATAGATAGATAGATAGATAGATAGAGAGAGAGAGATATTCACAAAATATATGCAAAGTAAATGCAAGCTGTCTTGAGGTAAAGCATGCAACAGAAAGGGGAAATACTTCAAACACTGAGATACCATCTGAAAACTTTGAATACAGGTCACTTCAAAGTGACTTCCCCTCTCTAATGTGGTATAGTAATGCCTGTCCTTATCAGTAAAAAAACAAACAAAAACCCAGTTTTCAAAGTCTTTACATTTACTAAGTTCAGAGTCACAATGTTTATGACACAAAACAACACTTCCTTGAACAATGAAAAGATCTTTAATGCCACCATTGAGGTTACTTTATCCGACTGGACACCATTCTGATGGACAAAATATGAACTCTCCCTCTTCTCCCTTGTGCCTGTCTTCTACTGCCTCTACCTTCTTTATAAGTGCCCACTTCCAATGGGCAAAAACCAGTTGTTCTCTACTACTGATGACATGCATGTTTGAGATTTCCCATCTGACTCCCTGATCTCTTTTTTGGTGGGTAGCAACTGACCCACAGCCCACCACGGGCCATCAACTAGTTCCATCAGCCTCTTCACCTGTGCAGGTTACAGCTTGTGCTAGCTGAGGCATGCAAATGATCAAACAATAGCAGAGATCCACCCAGGTCACTCTGTGACAACACACACACACATGCATAGAGGACATATCTTCCTATCACTGCCAGACACAAATCTGCTTCCCTTTGACCAAGCAAAAGCATTCCTCTTGGGATTGTTCACAAAGCTTGATTTCTAGCTCATTATTTCCACTCTGATTCCTATACTATAAAAAGGAAAAGAGAAATATCTACACACACATGTCACTTCTCCCAAGAGGATACAGGACAATGCTTATCCTTTATCTTAATCTGGATTCAGACCACACACATACATCATGATTTAATGCTTCCATTTAATTAGGAAAATTCCCAATAATAAGCTGTTTAAACCTCCAGATATCAGTAAAGAGTGCCAAAGATACATAGACAACTTGTGATATGATGTATGACGGTGAGGCTTTTGACCTTTGGGTAATAGATGTTTTTAGCCACAACCTCCAAACACCACCTAGCAAGGCACAAAGGAGTTATGATCTGCATCACTGATGAAAGCACTGCAGTCGTTTTCAATGTATTTACTCATTCATTTTCTAAAAAGCATTTATTAAGTGCCAAATACATACAGTGAAATCTCAACAATCAAGAATAATGATTCCTGGAAAACAGTTGTAGTACTTCAATTTTCATTGTATGTTTTCATTGTGTTGCCACCAATTACCATATTTTACATATAATTTTTATGGTGAATAGTGCATATTTGAATAATATGACTACTTCATGGAGTTAATTATTTGCACTATAGGGACTTAGCTTTAAAGCATATCACAGGGACTATATTACTAAGAAAGGATGTTTCCTGTCCTCAAGGAAATTACAATCAAAAAGTAACAATGGAGAATCTAAACTTCAGAGAAATAAAAACAAATGAGTATGGAAATTTAGAAGGAAGAAAGTAGTTCTAGCTTAGGGGAAAGAGTCCAGTCAGGGAAAACTTCCTAGCAGAGGTAGAAATGAAGTTGAGCATCAAAGGTGAGATCTGGATAGGCAGTAAAGGGGAAGAAGGAGTATTACAAGGGGAAAGAAGAGTGGGATAAATGATCTTGGGAGGGAAAACACAGGGAGTGTTTGGGAATAACAAGAAAGAATAGCAGTTTGCACTGAATAGGGTATGTGAAAGTGCTGGAAAGGAAAGATCACAATGGCCTTTGAACCTCACAGTAAGCACAGTATTAAAGGTAGTATGAATTAATGGTGGGGTCAGGAAGCCAGCAATTGGAGCCAATAGGATAAGAAACTCATCAGCCTCTTTTCTACACTTGTGCTGCCTGAAGCAAGGATGTATTAACATTATTTCTATTGCCTGTGATTGGAAATTATTCACCATAATACTGTATTCAGAGTCGTACAAAGACTTGGTACCAAAGACTAGCATGATAGGGAATGGGTGCTCCCAAATATCTGTTTGTTTCTATTAGCATATTCACCTTGTCCTCTGAGTGTCCTACTTTGGGAAGGGAGGAGGTGAACCTGTCCTCACCATCAAGTTATCTAAGGTCCAGGCACGCATTACTCTACTGGGAAGTATTCTGTGGTGCATTCATGCCCCAGGGTCAACCACATCTCAAATCATCTGAGATTCAATTCAGTAAACACGTATGAAGGGTCTGTTGTGTGCAACACACATCTGAGGGCAACACAGATACTAAGTCTGCCCTCAAGAGGCTAACAGTCTAAGTAAGAGATCAAGCAAAGGATCTGGGATGTGGAAGTAGAGATCACTTCCCCCCATCTTCCTCCATAGGACATACTTGAGAAAGCTTAGAAATCTGACAGCAAAGAGGCAGGGATGAGGGGTCTGCTATCCAGATATTCAAGAAGGTTAGGGTGAATCTTTGGAGAAACCAGAGTCACCCTGAAAAATAATGGGATACTAAACTCAAGCTTCCAAAAACAAAGCAACTGACTCCAAGGGATACAATTCAGAGCCTCTTACAGCCTTATTAGTGGTAAGAGCGAGGGAACCAAAGAAGCCCCAGGGATCTGCCCCTTGCCAGGGTCCTCTAGGACCCCTAGTTTTGTTGGGATGACTTGAAACCCCAAATTCTAGCCCAATCACTTCTGTCCAGAGCAGGAACTCCTTTAACTTTACAGAACAGAGTCCTGGAAAACTCTCATATTTTTCTGAACCACATTTTCAAAAGAGTCCCTGCTTATCTTCTTCTTCCACATGTGGAAGTATGACTGAAGTTGCAATTATGCAATGACACAGACCCTGGACAACACTTGGGACATGTTTCTTATTGCTCTCTGTTCTCAGTGGGGGAGGGAAGACTGTAAAAACATTCATTCCTAGGCTGTTAGGACTAGAGGGGAACCTGAGAGATTTCCTGGGAAACTGAGGCCCAGAGGTCACATGACATGACCAAGGTCACAAGGCTAGTTGGTCTATGGGGATCTCTTGACCTTCATCCCTGCTGTTCTCACCACAGCAGCATGCCACCTGCTTGTCATGATTCATTTGCCAGACGTCCTGGCTGTGCTAGTTTCCCTGTTCTGTGATTTTCAGGTTACTGTAATTTTGTGTGCAAGAATAATATATCACTCATTAAATGGATTTCAAAACCTCAATATAATCACATATAAGCTTTAGCTCATACAGATCATTCATCTAGTTAAACTAGTTGAAAATCTAATTATAATTCATGGCTTTAAAAACACAGTGAGACTACATTTAACAAAACTCCATGCAAAAGCATATGCTTTGTACATACAAAATGATGCCAGTCTTTTGACACTAGGGGATGTGAGTTGTTACACATTTAACCAAATCCTAAGCAATTCTGGTCATGAATTGGACTCCTTGGGAACTGTACACAGGATCAGGCAGAGGACCTGAGTTCAAATTCTACTTTTGCTTCCAGCTACCCATGTGACCTCATATCATCACTTCACCACCTTCATTCGCCTTAATTTTCTCGTCTATTAAACAAGAGGGTTGGACTAGATGGCCCTGCCACATCTTTTAACTCTAAATTTAAGATCAGAGATTTAGAGATAGAAACACAGGAGAGGTCATTTTACCCAACCTCTTAATTTTACAAAGGAAGAAACTGAAGTCTAGAAGAGTTAAGTGACTTGCCTAAGGCCACAAAGGTAATAAATAGTTGGGCCAAAACCTGAACCCAGGTCCTCTGGCCCAATGGCAAACGATTCTTCTGGGATTGTGTCTGTGAATAAATGCCAGCAAAGCATCTGGATGAACAGCAGCTCATTTTATCTCCCATCTAAGTGCTTGGTCTACATGATTCCAAACAACCAAATACTTGAAACACGATGTGATTTCCTCATTTTTCACCTCCCATCTGGACATTCAGGCAGCATATAAACACAGCATTCTCCACTCCCCCTCGCTCCCCGCCAAACCTCTCCTAGTAAACGGACCATTTAAAGGCACGATGAGTAGGTTGATAACCGTCCCCTTCATCGAGACGGTAACTGATAAAAAACTGCAGCGTGTCTCAGAAACAATCCATAATTTGCAGGGCCTCACGATTCATCTCCTGCTGAGATGAAGAGGCACTTTTAAAGAAAGAGTCTGCCTGCCCATTCTTGCTTCACAATAGGCCACCTTCAGCCGCACTATGGTTTGTCATTACTTTTAAAATAGGCTTTAATAATAACTCCAGGGGAAAAAAATGCATCTTTTACCTTTCTGGTGAGTGGTACTTCAATGGGGACAGGAACGACTTCAGCCAGTAAGCAGCCGTAAAAGGCGACCATGAAAGCAGCAGGGTCATTGTTAGGGAATACCAGTGCTACCTGAAAGAGAGAGGTAGAGCACAGAACACAATGGGTGACATGTCATGACTAAAGGTCTGCGGAAGCAGCCCCACTGATCCAGATTTATGGCCATAATAGATTCTCATAAGAGATTACTATTATGTCCACATTAGATTAAGGAGAGACTTCAGGTCTTTTCCTTAAATCATAGCACTGCAAGACCATAAATCCACAGTTGAAAAAAGCCAGAGACATTATAGAGTCCACCATTTTACAAATAAGGAGACTGAGTTACAGAGAGGTATGTATCTGAGTCAGGCTTGAGACCCAGGTAGTCATGACTCCAATTCCAGTGCCTTCTATGTGGCATTTGGGTGTTTTGTGGGCCACATG
Organism: Petaurus breviceps papuanus; assembly: GCF_028583685.1. NCBI lineage: Eukaryota > Metazoa > Chordata > Mammalia > Diprotodontia > Petauridae > Petaurus > Petaurus breviceps. The sequence goes on along the minus strand of NW_027185777.1, from coordinate 35,294,104 downwards.
TTTGGTACCCCTGTGATATCCATGCTATCTATTTACTTTAATAACATGATTCAGAATACATGCAACTGACTTTCTTTGTTTCTTTCTAATTGAGGTTAAATAACTTGCTCAAGGTTACACGGCCAGTTATTTCTGGGTGTGGTGCTGAGTGTCTGAGCCCGGGATTCGATCTCCAGGTCATCCCAACACTGGAGCCGGTGCTCTTACTCGCTGAGCCACCTGGCCGCCCCTAAGCAATTGGGGTTAAGTAACTTGCTCAAGGTTACACGGCCAGGTGTTTCTGGGTGGGTGCTAAGTGTCTGAGCTCAGATTCAATCCCAGGTCATCCCGACTCTGGGGCCGGTGCTCTTACTCGCTGAGCCACCTGGCTGCCCCCATGCAATGTCCTTTCAACATGGATTTTATTAAGTAACTCAATATCATGTGCTATTTTTCTAAGTATCACTTCGTTAATCATTATATGCATTTATTTTCACAAGTGTATTAAACCCATGATTAACATATAGAGATTACACCTATATTACTTCCTTTTAAAATTTAACCAATTTAACTAAATTAAAAGTAATCTCTCTGAATGGGAGGAAGGGTAGTTCCACTCTGTTGGTACTGGAGATTTCTTTTTCCCAGAAAGCATAAGACACCATGTAAGCATCAACTCATCACTCTTCCCAGAACATTTAGTATCATTGTTCCAGAGGGTGAAATTGAAATAAGTGAAGCTAAGTGTTTTGTTTGTTTGTTTTGCCAAGTCAAACAATAAATCATTGGTTTGGTTTGGGTCCCATTCTGGCTCTCAATACAGCTTTCCAAATTAAGACTTCACCTGAATCAAGAAACCTTTATCCAAAGTGTCAAATCCCATTGTTTCATAAAAGTTAAGGCAAATAATGCCATAGAAGTAAAGACACCTCATAAGTGAAAGCCCTTGCAGGGTTGCCTAATTTTAAAAAATAAAATAAATTTTTAAAAATAGTCTAATAGGAATGAAAATTCATTATATTTCCTAAGAATATTGAGACAAATAAGTGTGATTACTTAAAAAAATATTAACCAACATAATATATATATAATAATATAACTAATATAAACCAGATTCAGAGAAGCTAATATACATTTTAGGTTCATGAATTAAACTAAGAAAACTCTGAAACCTTGGTATATTCAGGGCAAATTAGTGTGTTTAAGAAGAACAAGGAAATACGGGCATTAATGCCCTCTTCCCCATATTTCTGGCCTAAGTAGAAATTAATGGGGACACAGGTATTATAGGGAAAATTTTAGGGAAGAGAGAATATATTTCCTAACCTTGGAATACATATAAAGACCAATCTAAATTCATGTATTTTGTTGATAAAATATAAACTTATTATTTCATGGTTTGAGAGAAGATTATATATAAGATTAAAAAAAACTTTGTTTCTGATTATCACATTTTGATGTAAAAAAAAAAAGACTGATAGTATCCATATGTACAATTTAAGGCCTCTAAACAGAACCCAGAATGTGTCACAAGACTCTCTGCATCAGTTTGATAAGAATATGTAGCATGGCTTACTGGATACAGACAAACTATCTCCTACATGTGTGTGTATATACATATATTACACATATACACATATATGATAAAGATAGATATGTACATTGTTATTGTGTTCATTTTTCATTCTTGAAGCGGACCATGGCATCAGGGAGATGACGATGTGACTTTGATTTGAGTGAGGGAGGGCTTTGCAAGGTCACCTGCCTCACTTTCTCCTTCAAAGCCATTTGGGTTCTGTGGCCAGATATTCATCAGGATGATTGGAGATGGTCCAGGATGCAATCAATGGGAGACTCTGGCCCTTTTAGGCTAAGGTTCATGTTAATACACATTCAGTCCTAGATATATATATATGTGTGTGTGTGTGTGTGTGTCTAGATATATATATATATATATATATATATATAGATATATGTGTGTGTGTATAGACATGGCATATATAGGGTAAGGAGATATGAGTACAAGTCTAAAATCTGACACTTGCTGGCACTGTCATGGTCAAGTCACCTAATCTCTGAGTCTCAGAGATTTTTTATTTGTAAAATAAGGATGATATCATTTGTATTATAATCTTTTCAGGAGCAATGTGTTGATTGGGGAAAGGGATGTTATAGATGACCTCTAAGGTGCTTGAAAAAGATGTCATTGACCTAAATGAGTTATTATTGCTTTTATGCCATTCAGAAAGGTCAGAAACTTCAATAGTGAGATCACATTTCTTATTTTTTTTAATTTAAAAGCTCCAAAGGAACAATACTTTCACATGGCCTCTAAGTGGCTTGATAGGATGTTCTCATTACAGAAAGCCTTTGTATTAGGTATTCACACAATGTAAAGCATAATCTTCTGCCACTATGAACATAGATGGCTATGCTATAACTCTGGCAGCCTTATTTAAAATCAAAACTGCAATTTGTCTTAGGAAAAGGAATTCTATATCTCATTCTTTTTAAGATTCCAATTTATGTCTAAATCCCCAACAAACCCTGTGTTAATAGCAGAACCCATGGTGAGCTCAGAGCAGAAATCTAAGACATTTAGAGAAATGAGCAGACGTCTAATTTTTATGAACCTGAAGCATCAGGAACCGACAACATCTCATGCTTCCTTTTAATCAATTCTATATTTCCCTGTTATTTCATTAAATACACATTTACCCTTGGACTAAGAACTTCAACTCATGACAATACTCAATAGCTAACAAATTAACAGCAAAAGACACATTGCAATATAAAGGAGACCAGACACCTGGTTCTCAAGACAGCACAGGTTTTTGGGATTTTGAGGTGGTTTTGTTTGTTTCTTTGTTGGTACCAGGTAGCTAGGGATTCCAGGAAAAGTATCTAGCTAGAGATCAGGAATACAGCTATATATAAACTGTGAAGTTCATGAGTTCCTTCATGAATAGGATGTTCTATATAGCATAGCCATCTATGTTCATAGTGGCAGAAGATTATGCTTTACATTGTGTGAATACCTAATACAAAGGCTTTCTGTAATGAGAACATCCTACTTAAGTAAATGAGGATGTTTTGTGAAGGTTGATAGCAAAGATAAAGTGGGATAAAATGAAAGCTAAAGTGAATAGAGATGTTTAAGCATTGAGTGATAGTTCAGAACAAAAGCTCTGGATTTGAGAGATGGTCTCCTTACCCCAAATCTCCAAGCCCTCTTTATTTACCTCAGATACCTTACAGCAAATTGGGGAGACTAAAGGAATGTAGCTAGTTCTGGCCACCAATTATTCTAGTTCATCAAGAGTTCCTGAAGTATCGTCAAGAAAGAATGGACAAAGCAGCTAAACATATTTACAGATGAGAAATAGTGAGTATTCTGGTCAGTGTGAATGTCCACTGGCACTAAAATACTTCCCAGCTGGCAATGCTAACTTGGGAGGAAAAGCAATAGCTTTTAAAGCTACTTTGTCAGTTATGTGGCTGTGGCCTTGGGCGATAAGCATCAGAATCAGAGACTTTTGGAATTGGTAGGGACCTTAGCAGTCATCTATAATGTCCCTTTTAGAGTCCAATGTGCTAGCATCCCAATTCTTTAACAAAAAAAGAAATTCACACAAATGTGGTTTATAAACATGCCAACTGTTGAATGCTCATTATACTGAGGGGGAAAAAGAATCTTCCCTTTTGGAAAAATTGACAAGATTTTTCATGAAGAGGGAGAATCCAGTTTGTTAGAAAAGCAGGCTTCTACCAAATGGGTATTCTAATTGTGAGTGCTTATTTAAGAAGCAGTCACACACAAGTGCCAGATGCTAGCCATGTGAATCGTTTTTCTATTGGTGGGAAAAAAAAACACTTAAGCAAATACTTAAAAAAAAAACCCAACCCATATTTTTCTCCACATTTTATTGTCACTTAATTTTCTGCTCTCCAAACCCCTACCCACATCTCAGTTCAATACATGCCAACTTAATCTGCAATTACTATTCTCCAGGAACTCCCAGAATCTGGATGCCAGATTGCAAACAAACAGATTTGGAAACCACTACGCTATGACCATGTTCTTATTGTATTTCAATATCTACATTCCCAATTTCAGTCAATTTGATGAAATGCAGAAATATTCCATAAATGTACACCCTTTACATTGACATTCCAGAGTCAGATTTCAAACTTAATTATTCCCAAGTTAGAAGGATCCACAGTCCAACTTAGAATACTAGAGAGAGAAATTATTTCAAGAAATCATCTGGTCCAATCTATAATCTTCTCTAAAATGCAAATAAATCATTGTTGTGGCCCCCTATGGCTATGGAGTAAGCGAGAAGTTCAATTATTCTTCATTGTCTATTTCTTCTTCAAAAGGGGACTATGGTAAAGTTATTTGGGTTCTCAGATTGTATATATGGTAACCTGTAGACAAGTGCCCACTGAAGGAGCTTCCCACTCTTAATATATGATCTCCTGACCCAGGATGATTATAGTCTTCTCATGATATGACTGCTAAGTTAAAAGCTTCTGTAGAATTGGTATGGTAGGTAGAATGACCTAAGTTCAGGTGGAAGTACCACCATTAATTCTCTCTTACTCTATACTTTTAGGCAAATAACTTCACCTCTCTCAATTTCTTCACCTTGGATAATGAAATTCCATTTACCCAGGAAGTGGTTAGGGGGATCAAATAAGCTAGCATATGTGAAAGCACTTTTCAAAGTAGAAATTGTTTATGATTTTAAGGCATTACCATCAAGAGTTTTAGTAATGAGGAAAGAAAAGAACCAGTTTATGGCTAAAGACATTTGCCTCGGCAGTGAGTGTGGCTAGACAAAGCCAGGTTTAGAGAAGAAAGAGTTGTTCCACTTTCCTGGGTAGGTCACAAAAGTACATACTGTGCCTAGGAAGGGCTGAACTCTGGGATTTAAATAATTTCTGGGTGCTTAATAAGACCTACATGTAACACAGATTTTACAAATTCTGTAACTTAATGCTTACCCTGTCTCCAGGCCGCACCATGGGTTCTTGCTTTGTACCTAATTTATGTAGAATGTTGTAAGCAACCTTCATACTCCTTGTCCACAGTTTGCCTGTCAACACAAATTACAAAGCCAAAAGTTATTGGACTATTTGGTATTTCATCAAGAATATATACATACTTTCCAGTTAAATGTATGCATGTAAAGTAGGTGTGCAAAGTTCAAATGCATGGATTTTAAAGAATTATTCCTTTTTCAAACTACCCAGAAGCAAACTGTGAAAGGGTGAACAGAGATCAGAATGAAAAACGGAGAAAAGGTAATTCACTAGAGACCATGCCTAATCTCTCACAAAATAGTTAATTAATGAGAGTTTCTATTTCTTCCCTCAAATTGTTCTGATATGCTTTAACATAAGAAGAATGAGTGGGAGGAATATGAACAATTTTAAAATGAATTTCTGTTAGTAATTTCCCTTAGAAAAACACAGACAAACTCACCATTAGAAATTAGTATATTGAGGGGAATAAGAGAAAAATATAAGAGCCAAAGCCACTCTTCAAGAGAAGTGGGTAAAAGGTATCAACAAACAGTTCTCAAAAGAAGAATTACAGACTATTAATCAATACATAAAAGACTATTCCAAATCAAAACAACTGTGGTTTTACCTCATATCCAACAAAATATCAAAAAAAAGATGGGAATAGTTTATGTTGTTCGCATTGTAGAGAGAAAGTCACACTAAGATACTGTGGTGAAGTTGTAAACTTGGCCAAGCATTCTGGAAAGTCATCCAGAATTATACCCCAAAAGTTACTAAACTGTTCATGTCCATACTCTTTGATTCACAGATCTCACTGCTGGGCTTATACCTCAAGAAGATCAAAGTAAGAAAGAAAGGTCCAACAGAAACCAAAATACTTAGAGAAACACTTTTAAAGTAGCAAAGAACCAGAAACCAAATAGATGCCCATCAATTAGGAATTGGCTAAACAAATTGTAGTACATGAATACTGTATAACATATTACTGGGTCATAAGTAATTATAAATGTGAAGAATAATATAGGGAAGCATGAGAAGATTTATATGAACTAATACAAAGCGCAGTAAGCAAAACCTGGAAAAATATACAATGACAAAACAATGCATATGTAAATAACAGAAATCAAAACTTAATGCTATATAATCATAATGGTCAAGTTTGGCACTAAAGACAAAAATGCAGAAATGGGAAACCCAGAAGCCTTAGTCCAATTATTTTATGTGGCATTATGGCAGTCACAATGATTGGGAACCGACTTGATTTTACAGTATGAAGTCCAATTTTACCCTGACACATGGACACAGAGTTAAGTCTTCAGGCAAAATGATTTATTCATACTAACTACATAAATAAGCAAGCCATTTAAAGTTAATGCAGCTCCTATTAATTGCTGCAGAGCTTTGGAACAGTTTTGGAACTGACCCTACATGTAGTATGTATTTAATAGGTATTTGTTGATCAATTGATTGATTTGTACAACAGTATGAAAATACATAAAAGCCCCTTTACAATTTGTTCATAGTAATGAAGTAAGCTACTTAAGGCCTCTGATACAAAATTAATTCCAAGATTTAGTGGCTGATTATGTTAATAATAGCATGCTGCAACAAAACTAAATGTAATTTAACCTGTTTCCTTACTTGAGGATACAAACACAGCTTTGGTCAAGCTTTCTGTGTTTATATCTGAGTTACTAAAAAAAAGTTTCTGTGATTATATATTTCTTCTTGTCCTCTGAAACTACTGAGGATTATGGGTAGACCTTAAGAAACTTATCATAAAGGAATAGTTCCTTTTCAAAGCAAGTAGCATCTTCTCAGGAACAAAATGAAGAGAACAGAAGTAAGTTTATAAGCAGAAATCCCCTCCCCCTCAATTCCGAGCAATTGTCTGCCTATTGATGAATTAAACAATTCTAATTCTAATTCTAATTCTCACAGTCTATGAGGAAACTATGTGGGTATGTTAATATTCATCTCTTTTCTCCAAAATAAAAGTCATTATCCCATTAGGAGTAATTCAGAGAGTGATTATAGTCTAAAATCTCACTCTCACAAGAAACAAAACAAAAGAAAAACTTTGGCTGCTGATAAGTGCTTCTGGATCTAGCTTAATGCACAGAACTAGCATATTTATTACAATCAAAATCAGACCGCTGAAAAGTGCTACTCATCAGGCTTCAATGAAATTTCGACTTAATAAAAGCTTCATAATCACAGGGTCTACATTATCATAATCACATACAAAAACTATCTTACAAAAAAAAAGAGTGAAGAGGAAAAAAACAATAATTTTGGCACAATTCCAGTTTCAAGAGGGACAAGGAAATGAAGACTAAGCTAAGTTGCTGATTCAAACAGGCAAGGATATGGTATTCACTGGACAATTAAGAGAATATTTTTCTTCAGCATGATGACAATGGTATTAATTTGGTTTTACCATGCCTGCCTCTCCATAAAGAAGAAACTTAGTAAGTCAAGATTTAGAGCTGGGAGGGAACTTGAAAGTCACTGGATCAAACTTCCTCATTTTAAAGAAATTTGTTAGCCTCAATTTGATTTGTCATCTCCTGGGGGGAAAAAAGGAAAAGTCCCAGGAGCATCATAACAAAAATCCCTAACTTCATCATCAAAATAAAAGTGCTGCAAACATATAAAAAGAATTTATATACCAAGGGGAACACAGTCAGGATCACCCAAGATATGTCAGCATGACAAATCTTTGAATGTAACATTTTGTACTCAAAGAAGACAGGTGTACAAGGAAGACTATTTTACCTTGTAAAGCTGAGTATAATCCTAGAGGGCGAAAAATGGATCTTTACTGGAATAGAGGCCTTTTAAACATTTCTTATGGAAAGGCCAGGGCTGAGTAGGAATAATAATAAAAAAAAGAGTCAGAAGAAACCTAGAAAAATACATTTATTTTAATTAATTGGAAGGGATGGTATGAACATGCACTGCTCACATTCTACTGAGGAGAGAAGAAACAAATGTCCCTTCAGAAAATTAATGTCCTGAAGGAATTAAATAAGAAAAACAGAGATCTTGAGGGATAGTTTGGTTCTGTTCTGAGACTTTGAACAGGGGAAAGAAAATAGTGTGTAAAAATAATACACTGTACAGAAAAGAGAAAGATGAGAGCAGAATTTACTATTTCTCTTCATTGGAGTGTATGAGAGTAAGAGTAAACAGACAAGGAAGAAGGGTTGGTAGGGTTGGATATCAGAGGAATCTCACTCTTCTGAAACAAAGGACAGCTAAATACACACACACACACAGGAGTTTGGGGGTAGAGATACAAAGAACTCAAAAGTAAAACAAGATGAATTGGGGGGTAAGAGAGGGAGACTTAAGAGGGAAGGTAATATTCAGGAGGGAATAGATGGAAACAAAACAAACTTCAAATCCTGAAAGTGAAAATTAAAAGGAATTCAAAAGGAAAACAAAGAATAAGAATCTAAGGGGGAACTCATCATTTAAGGAATGAGCAAACTTTGGTATATAAATTCAACAGAATACGTGATCAATTTAGGAAAACGGATCCATATACAAACAATTTGTCAATTACAAATAATTCACAACTATTTCTTATGGCAGGTTCTCACAGACTTCTCCTTTGTAACACATTGTTATTAATTTTCAATATCCTATGAACTTGAAGTTAATAAAACTTTCGTTCTTTGTTTCAAGACTCTATAAATTGAATTTTTCTTCCTCCTAGAATAGTCCTAAATAATTATACTCCAATTAGATTATAGGAATTATAGTATAATGGAAAACATAGTAGGCTGAAAAAAATCAATTAATAAATCAACCAATATATGTTTATTAAGCATTCATTGTGTCAGGAACTGTCCTAGGTGCTGGGATTAAAAAAAAATGAAACAATCACTCCTTAACACAAGCTTTGATTTTAATGAGAAAACCTAGTTTTAACTGCCACCGAGTTTCTGTTTTGCAAAATGGGGTAATAACAAATGACCTAATTCACAGAGTTATTACAAACATGAGGCCACAAGTGGGTGATTTTAAATGCCCACCCAAACTCTGTAAGGGCCTCATACTTCTCAATTCGGTGGGCCAACCCCCATTCCCTATTCTCTGGTTTATTCATTCATTCCAACCTGTTCTCATTCTAGTAGGTATAAATAGACTCATACCCAAGGTTATAGTCAAACTTTCTCACTGTCCTCGGGGTAAACCTGTTGGGAGAAATAGATTTCTCCTATTCACCATTCAAGTTCTTGAGTGCCTATCCAAGGCATTTCCTATCCATATAGCCAGCTACCTACAATGATGACATTTTTAGATCTTAAACATGACAATTTACTTTGAAAGAAAGCAAAAGAAATAGTATTTGCAGGTACTAATATATTAAAGCAAATGCATAAATAATAAACCATATCACACAATACATATATAAATTTGAATCATATTCTCCCATCAATGCACTCAATATCCATTAGAATGTGAGTTCCCCTAAGAGCAAGGACTGCTTGTGTCTTTTTTTTTTTTTTTGGCATCCTAAGCGCTAAAAAAGACTCTGTTGATGGACTATGGTGAAACTTACAGAAACCTGACATGGAAACAGATGAAGGAAGAAAACTAATTTGTTTAGGGCTATTCACAATTCTATAGGACAGGCTTTAATGTCAATGGCCTATTCCAGAACAGATCTATGTGTGCCACCCAAAACAGTTGCTGTTGATGTTTATCACTCTTCTACTTGAGCAAGTTCATCAAACTGGAGATTTCTGGGTTATAGAGAACTGAAATCAGGAGTGTGAGTTCAAGCACAACCCCTTACACATCATAACTTTATGATCATAGCAAGTCACTTAACTTTTTAGTAGGTTCCAGGCAATTTTCTAAAAGTTATAGAATAGTTGATTACAGTCAGGGGGAATTTTCACACTGGAAACTCACAAATGAAATTTCAAGTGTGGCTCAAGACTGGGAAGAGATATAATAAAAGATCCCAAGAAGCTTTATTGGCTTAGGAGCTACTGGATGTCCTTCAGAGGCAATGTGGTGCAATGACCTAGGTTTGGCTTCCAGTTCTGCTCCTTGCTACCTGGGTTGACCTAAGGAAAATCACTTCAACTTCCGGGATCCTCAGTGTTTTCACCCTTAAAATGAGGGAGCTGAACTAGATGCCTTCTACAATTTCAGTTCTACACCTATGATCCTAGGATTCCTAAAGGTACCATTTTCTTGTAGGAAGTACCTGGTGTGGCTCTTCCTTATAATCCTGATGTTTCTTAGAACATCAACCAGTGTGGCCCAATGAAAAAATGTTCAGGGTTTCAGCATTTTCCTTTAAAATGTTAAAATATGGAATTACGTGTAACTCACAAATGCTCATTACTTGTGATAATTTTTCAGAGTGAAATTAAATTTAATTTCTTTTATTTTGCTACAAAATTTCCCTTGCCCTTGTAACCCATGCATGTGGGGGCGGAGTTATACTCTGAGTTCGGTGTGAAGGAAAAAGCTAATTAATTCAGACCCCATTAATTTATTATTCAAGCACAAATTGTACCAATGTTTACCTCTGCATGACCTATAAAGATAATTCGCTAAAATATTAATAGAACAAACAAAATCACAGGGGAGATTTTTTATGTAATTGAAAACAAACCTTCTGGGTACTTTTAACAGTCTTACTGGCATACAGATAATCAAGGGGTGGAGTGAGGCTAGAAAAGGAGATTGCAACCAACTTATGGACACTACAACTTTAACAATCTTTTATCGATATTAAGTGCTTTATTTTATTTTTTTAAAATAACTGTTCAACCCAGATAATTATACTTATCCTCACTTATTCCCCTTGGAATCCAAATAAGGAATAACCCTTCCTTGAGAAGCACATATCTCTAGGTGACTTAAGTCCAGAGAGCTATGTTCAGTTGAGTTCTGACTACTGTGAATGAGGGGACAGTTAGGTGGCACAGTGGATAGAGTATTAGACTTGGGAGTCAGAATATCTGAGTTCAAATCTTACCTCAGACACTTAATCGGCTATGTAAGCTTGGGCAAATCACTTAAGTTCTCTGTGCTTCAGGTTCCTCATCTTTAAAATGGGAATAATAATAATAGAAGCCTTACAGAACTCTAGTGGGGATCAAAGAAGATAACACAAGGACTGTGCAAGCTTCAAAACATTATTACTATTATTATCACATCACTTTCAATATCTAGCCTTCCCTGGGTGGCAATTCTCCAATCTAAGGAACTCTTTCTTTCCCTCAAGTCTGAATAAATGCATGTTATAATGCCATATGCTCTTGGGGTTTTCATCATCTTCCTTTGACAATGGTAAAAAAAAATTACTAAAATTCTGATTCATAATGGAGTATATATTATTTTTGTCCAATATACAGACACATTAAGGGATCTTACTCCAGAGAGGGCTCTTCACTACAGCAGAATGGAGTACTCTATTAATGGGATCGTCAATAAATGAGAAGCACAGAATTTCAGCTGTGCATTAAATGGGTACTGCTCGATACAAGCCAATTCTAAGTTTAAAAGCTTCCAGGGCAAAGTAATGCCTTTGCGGAAGCACAAGACGACATCCACACATACATACATATAAGAAGGCTTACTACAAAGACTCTTTCCACTAGTTTCCCTAATGAGGATGAGAAAGGAGAAAATGTTTTAAAAAATTATGAATTGTTTTAAAAGGACTTTACCAAAGTGTATATGTGTTTCCCCAGAAAAAGACAATCACAGTTCTATAGTGAAAGAAGACATATTTCAGTAAATTACTAACCAAAAGAATCTTAATGGGGAGCAAAATGCATAATTAAGATGAATCTCTCTATCACAGAATCATCAAATCATGAAGTACTAGAGCAGGATGGCCTTAGATCAACAGAGAAAAGGGAGGGTTAGAAAGGATCAATGACTTGTCCTTGGTCACACCACTGGTAATGTTTGGAGTCCATACCAGTTAGTCTAACCTTCACTGAACTGAAAAAAAATATGAAAAAGTTGAAAATCCATAGTTGATAGAAACTATAGGCATAAATACTATATCTTATGAAAATAGGGTTCCCCCCCACAAAGCACAATACTTCAAAGTTAGAAGGGACTTCAAAGGTCACCTAATACAATGTGGACTTCAGCTAGAGTTCTGTTTATGACATCACTAACCAGGAGTCATCCCTCCTCCAATAAGTGAGAATTTACTCCTTTCCTAGGCTGCAGCTCTAATTTTTTGGAATATAAATCTACCAGTCTGTAATTTCATCCACTGAATCCAGTTCCTGGATTTATAGCACTAAGGAGAAATCTAGTCTTTGCTACAGTTCACTGAAATAATTTTGGATCCCAGTTCTATCATCTAATATATTAACTATCCCTCTCAGATGTGCTTCATCTGAAAATTTGGTTAATTGCCATCTATGACTTCATCTAAGTTTCAGATAAAAATGTCAAATAACATATGGTCAAAAGGAGATCCCCTGGGACTCTCCATTATAGGCCTACTCTCTATCTGCTGGGTCACCCAGTTTCTCTTAAAGAAGAATGAACTTCAAAAATATTAAATTTATCCATATCTTGTCTTATAATATTCCTGTATATACATCCTTACAAAGCACAAAAGAAAAGAAAGCCCTTTATTTTACCATCTTTCCCTCCTTTCAATTTTTTAAAACAGTACTTTAGTTTTTCCAATTACATGTAAAGACAATTTTTAACATCCATTAAAAAAATTAAGTTCCAAATTTTCTGCCTCCTCCTCTCCCCAAGACAGTTTGCTATAGATTACATATATATGTAATCACATAAAACATATTTCCATATTAGTCATATTTTGAAAGAACAGACCAAAAGGGGAAAAAAGACAAAAAATAAATAAAGAAAAAATAGTATGCTTCAATATACATTCAGACTTCATCAGTACTTTCCCTGGATGTGGATAGCATTTTCCATCATGAGTTCTTTGGAATTGTCCTGGATTGCTATATTGCTGAGAAAAGTTGTCATTCATAGTTGATCATTGAAACAATGTTGCTATTACTGTATACTATGTTCTTCTGGTTCTGCTCATTTCACTTTGAATCAGTTCATTATTTTACCATCTTTTTCATTCAGAATTAAGTCTACCAGCACTTATTAAGTACCTGCTGTATACTATGCACTGTCCTAAGTGCTGGGGATATAAGAGTGAATCTTTAAACTACAATACTTAAATGAAATAAGTACTTAACAAAATGTTAATTGAATGAAGAATGAATGAGAATTAAGTGAAACATGTACATTTTATGACAGAGACCCGACTCTTAGCTCTAGTATGAATCAATTTGGTGATCATGGGCAAGTTTCTTAACCTCTCTAAATTTTAAGTAACTAACTTTTGAAGTCTACATACTCTGATCATCTATTTTCCTTATTATTAAGTTGTTATTAATATATTACTACTAAGTAATTTTAAGATTACTTTTATTTTTATTATTTAATTAATTTTGATATTATTTAATATATTAATATAATATTATTTAATTTATTTTATATAATATAAATAATTAATTATTTAATAATAATAATAAGTAACTGGTCATTTTAGAACCATACCACTTGCACTCTGACCATCCTTCTCATTTCTTCTTTCCCTTCCCCCACCCAAAGTGATACAGAAACTTTTGCTTTATCTTAACCAGAATTAAGCCACTTCCAAACCATAACATTAGCTTATTTCCTGGCTCCTTTTTATGAGTTGACTTCTCAAATTAGAATGTTTGCCTATATTTGTATACCCCAATTCTCAGCATATAGCTGGCACTTAGCAAACCCTTAATAAATGTTTTTTTCATTCATTCAGAATATATACAGAGATAGCTGTGTAATATAGTGTAGTTCTGTACATATTGCATGCATACAATGGCATTTTATTTCCTAAAATATTAATTTCTTTTCTTGATTCATTTTCATAATCAGTAGGATCTGAAAAAAATATTTGTATGTGTCTTTTTACTCATCTGTCAATTTCCAGCTAGTCTAAGAAAACAAAGCCCCTTAATGAGCATTTCACCTGGACAACAGTGCTCTGCCACCTAGTGGTCAAAAGGATAGCCGCAGGCTTTCAAAAATAGGCAAACCTAACTCAAGACAGTGTAGGGAGAAAAACCATTAATTTTTCTCCCTTCTGCTTTCCAGACTTTCAGGAATTCCAGATATATACTAGAGGAGACTTTTTGTAAGATTCCCAAACATGCGAGCATAAGTAAAGCGCGTGTGTGTGTGTGTGTGTGTGTATGTGTGTATTTTCAAGGTAAAGGTACTCTGACATGAGATAAATAATCCATTCTGCTCATTACTGTCTTGGATCTTTCTCAAGAATATACACATTCAGAATTTACAGGGTGCCCAGGTCACTAAAAAAACTGAGTATGGGATATGGATCAATTATTGCTTGGGTCATTTAGTTCCTGACACAGCTTTGATTCTGCTAAGTAAGGTACAGCCTTTACCGACTGCACATAACTAAAAGTCAATGGTAAATAAGAGTTTGGTCAAAAGGAGTGGGGACTTCCCAGTCTAAACTCTCAACAACCAGGCTTGTCCTTCAAAGCTGTTGGGAAGTGCTGAGAAGGAGAAAGGAGGGAAGGAGAAGAATTCTGCCTCTTTGTCCATCTACAATGATCATCCTAGGTAAAGATACTGACATACTAACTTGATAGACTCATAATCTAATGAAATCTAGGGCACTTAAAGGGACTGCAGCTTCAAGATGAATCAGCCATGTGATAAAATAGCTAAGAAAGCTAATTTGATCTAAGGCAACATTGAGAGACAAAGAGCTAAGGACAAGGGAGGTAATAGTCCCACTGTACCCTTCCCCAGTCAGATAGCTTCTCTAGTAAAGGGAAGCTCTGGGAAGCCACATCTTCCCACTAGAGAGTGTCAGGAGGACCGTTTGGATGGCAAAGAGTGTCAAGATCAGGTAGTATAAGGATCAGTTGAAGGAACTATGACTCTGAATGGGAGGGAAGGGCATGATATGGTATCTTTTCCAACATCTAAAAGGCTTTCATGTGCAAGAGGTTTTAGATTTGCCATGAATTTCCTTAGGAGGCAGAACTATCAGCAAATGGCTGCAAAGATGTGGGTCCAGGTAGTTTAGTAGAAAAATTATGGTTTTTCTCCCTACACTGTCTTGAGTTAGGTTTGCATATTTTTGAAAGCCTGCAGCAACAAGACCCTTCAATGATTCTAAGTGCCATTAAGTACCAGAATCATTGAAAGCTCAGAAGCAACAGTAATATCCTGTTAACTCCAGGGCAGAATTTCACAGGTAGGGCCTTCCTTCTCTGCAGCTGGGAAAACCATATATCTTTAAGCACAAACTTCAGCAGAGCCATTGAACTTCAGTGTTCCCTCCATTGGGGCACACTACAACCCACCTACACATCCTCTGATGCCTTGTGCACAGGGGAGAATTCAACTTATCCTTATATTGATGAGTTTCTTTAAAACATGCAATATCCACATCCAAAGGAGGGCACAAAAAAAAATAGAGCCACCAGGTCCTCCTCCACCTCATTCACAGTGCTAAATCTGTATCCATCAGTGAGGTCTTCATCCATAGAACAATGGGAGTGAGACCTCCTGCTCATTCATTCCTCCAGGATGGAATACCCAGAGAAGCTTGTAAAGTCAAGTCCTCTCTTCTGTTCTATTATAAGTGTATAATATACAATGGTAACTGTTTCCTTGTGCTCATCTGCTATATGGCAAGCAATGCAGAAACTGTCTTCATTGATCTTATCTACCTCCAATTAGAGGGCTACAAATTGCACACGTACAAGACTAAGAGGGAGAAGGAGAGAGATGAGCCCAAAATACCACATGGACAGACATGAGACATTTGGGCTTCACTTAGCAAGTTGGTTTCCTTGGCAACAACCAATCAAACAGTAGACTTTGCTGTGTCAGGCAAAGGGTGGGGGGAGGGACACAGATCCTCTACAACCACCCACTTTCTTTCCTCCCACAAACCAAAGAGCATAACAAACATAGATAAAAATATTTGTCTGCTCCAGTTAACTACTTACGAATAATTTATTATCTGCATTACTTCTATTGAATGAAGAATTTTTTAAGATTGTTCCTCTTGCTTTGTAAAATAAACTATTTTGGGAAATAGATTTTTTGTTATGAAACATATATACTTTTGTTATTTGATACTATGGGAAATTACTTCATTCAAGAATAGCACATATATAATCGAGCTGGCAAAACCCAGTACCTTGCACTTGCAGTCATTAGTTTTTATGCTACTTCTTATTTTCATTAAAAGCACAGAAATTCCCAGAGTCCGGAGAGAACTAGTCCAAATCTATCATTTTAGAGATAGCCAATAATTATTTATTAAGCACCAACAATATGCTAGGCATTGTGCTAAATTCTGGGGGTACAAAGAAAGGCAAAAAACAATTCTTACCCTCAAGGAGCATACTTGAATGGAGGAGAAAACATGTACATAAATACATACAAAGTAGTTGGAAAGTGATAAGGGAGGGGAAGGTACTAGAGGCTGAGAGGAGTGGGAAAGTCACCGTGAAGATGGGCTTTGAACTGAGACTTGAAGGAAGCAATAGAATATAAGACATAGAGATGAGAAGGCAGAACATTTCAGTTGTGGAAAACAACCAGTCAAAATGTATGGAGATGGGACACAGGACAGTGGTGTTCTAAGAAAGGTAAATAGATAGTAACATGAGGCCAGACTGGATAAAGGAACTTCTCTTAGCTGATAAAACTAACAGAAAGCTAGTGCCAGAAACCAAGTCTCTTGGCTCCTAGGCTGACAATTTCCCCAAAACACCTCATTACAAGCCCTACCTATTCTCATTGAAAACTGAACATTTTTCTTTACAGAATTTCCAATTCCAGAGATTTGGGTAGCAGAAATTAAACACAGCATAGAAATAAACTCTAATCTGCCTTCACTCTTCCATGTCTCTCAAAATTGATTCACAGTACCTTCAAAATGGTTGGCAAAATCATTCAAATCAATGCAAAAGACTAAATTGGGGTGCCCATTCAGAACATGGCATATCTGTCAATCTAATAATGAGATATGATGCAAAGATAATATAAAGATTAACCCAGTTACAGAACATCTTTCTAGATATATATCTATTAGCAATCCCTATTTAAATGATGAAAGTACATATCAAAGCAAACACCCATCAAGTCTATGAAAGAATATCAAAATACTTAATAATAAATCCATTATCAGCTGAATACACAATCAGAAGGGAAACAAATCGGACTTGGTAAGGCTACATGTTTTCTAAGTAAGTTAAAACTTTAACAAGTGAAATTAATATTAGAGGCAATATAAAACATTTAGATTTTTTAAGATATCAGACACAAAGCCTTATCTCTATCTTAACTAAGGAAAGCACCACAAAATTGTGTTAGAAATGAGCACATTTATGGAGATCTACAGGAACAGTAATACAAAGTACAATTTCATTAATCCTGTTCCTAGATTACTGATATAGATACTTTGGGGGAATGGGTGGAAACATAAACAAAAGATAATTAGTAGATCTTAGCTGAGTTACAAACATAGAAGAAAACGAAAACAATTGGTGAAATTAGAAGTAAGCTGAAGAAAAAAAGTTATTTCAACTATGGGAAAATCTTAACCAAAGATATTAAGCAGGAATCCACAGGAGGGGAGAGGAAGGGAGGAGTAAAAAAAAAAAAAAAGCCAGGACTCATAGCAAAAATGGAAAGCAAATTAGATATGAGCCTAAATGTATTAAAATATGAAAAAGAAAATGGTTTTTTAAATTGCAATATTAATTATATGGTAGGCAGTGGTGGCCAGCATCTTCATTTGGATTGACTTAGAATCGTGTTTCCAAATCTGGATGCCCCTCTTTAAATAAAGTGTAGGTAGGCAGAATGAAACTCTGAAGAAATAAATATAACAAACTAGTCAGACATGTTTAGATTTAGTGCACACATTGAAATAATTTGAAAATTAAATAAATATAAGTCTTGTTTCCAGTCACATGATAAAAGAATACCTACCCTAATGCCCTGACAGAATTGGTGGGAGGAGGTAATAAAAGATTTGGAAATCATATGGCGATAGGCTACTATACAGGGCCAACTAGGTAGTGCAGTGGATAGAGTGTCCAGTCTGGAGTCAGAAAGATGCATCTTCCTGAATTCAAATCTGGCCTCAGACACTTACTAGCTATGCGACCCTGGACAAATCACTTAACTCTGTTTTCCTCAGGTTTCTTATCTGTCAAATGAGCTGGAGAAGGAAATGGCAAACTACTCCAGTGTCTTTTGCCAAGAAAACCTCAAATGGGGCCATGAAGAGTTGGACATGGATGAAATGATTGAACAGGCTACTGTATGAGGCTTCTGTTACTGTCTACCAGCTTACTAGGGAGGCCCAAAAGGTATTCTATTAAGAAGCCTTTAGTGAATTCCTGTTGTGGGCCCAGGCCTATGCATTGTGACACTGGGAGACTTAGGAGAAAATGAAAGACAAGGTCCTCACTATGGGGGAGCACATGGTCTAGTGGCATACAGAGTCCCCAAGCAAGGATCAGATTCTTCCATGATGGTCTTCCCTAGCTATTCAGAAACAGAACAACATCCTCATTCTCTAAACTCTTGAAGCCTTTTATTAACAACGATGATTATGAAAATAATATTATTATAATGACTGACATTTATATAGAACTTGAAAATTTATAAAGTGTTTTATACACATTACTCCATTTGATTCTCATAATCACCAGATAGTAAGTCCCCTTGGTATTATTCTACCCATTTATTAAAGAAATGGAGGTCATGACAGAAAAAGGTGTTATAAATGTTTTTGTACATATAGGTCCTTTTTTTTCTTTCTCTGATTTCCTTCCATACTTCAGGGATTTTCCACCCCTCCTCCCTTTTATTTTTCCAATGGAAAGGGGGAGAGTGGGAGGGAGGAAAAAAAATACATGTTTCACCCTGGACATTCACTTTACCTCTTCAACTTATCACACAGCAAATATCCTTCAACTCTAACCCCATATATTCTACTTCTGATTGGCTACAGTGAATTTCTCTACCATGTCCCTACAGAGATAGCTTACCTTTCTTCCCTCACTTTTTCAACTTCCTTTAATGTGTTATCTTTCCCCCAACAAAATATAAACTCCTTGAGGGCAGAGGCCATCTTTCTTTTTTTGTTTTTAATTGTTTTCCCAGGGCTTGGCACAGTGACATGGTGCTACTTGTCAAGAAGTAATCTTTTTTGACTTGTAAATTTAAAAAAAGTTGTGCCTCTCAGTGAGTGTGTGTGTGTGTATGTGTGTATGTATGAGAGAGAGAGAAAGAGAGAGAGAGAGAGAGAGAGAGAGAGAGAGAGAGAGAAACTAAGCCTCAGAAAATTTTTGACAAGCCTATAGTTACTTTCTATACCACACAAGTGGACACTTAATCTATCAAATGAATACACCCTCACCTTAATATTCCTTTCCAGTTTAATCTTCTCAATTAAACCCAAAGCTTCCTGAGATCAGAGACTGTGAGAAAAAGAAAGATGGGGGAGGTAGGTAGCCAAAAATACTTGAATGAATCAGACAGACTCAATTCTGTCTTGTACTGTTCCCTAAACATGACTTGGTGTGATTCCTGCCAAACCCTGTTCTCATCCTTTCCTTTTAAACCTTCTTGTTTTGTATGGGTTGTCCCCTATGCCGAAAATAGTCTCCTCCTCTAACTTTACCTCTGGCAGTCTTTCCTATCCTTAAAGCCCAGGGCAGATGCCACATCCGTTCTGGTCTCCTCTTCCTTCATTTCTTCCCATTTAGAAAACCTTTCTCTCTCTCACAAGGCTAAACCTCTAATATCTGTGCATTTGTCTTATCCTTCTTTCTGGGCTAGGACTGTTTTGAGGGCAGGGTGTTTCAATTTTCTGTCTTCAAATGACACCAACACCCAGTAGAATGCCCCCCACACACACACTAGGTTATGGATTTTATTTAATAGTTATTAATTAGATTCAATGGTTATGATTTTGAATCTATAATAAGTCAGTAAGTAGGACAGCAGATTTTAGTTGTCAATAAATCATTAGGCCAAGAACGTAAGCATCAGCATTTACTGAATGATTGCTGAGTAACACCCGGCAATATTAATCTCCTTTAATCATACCAACATGGTGCCCAATGAATATGGCAATGAGGTCAGTAGTTATTCTTGATTCTTTCTTTAACATTCTTTGATGAGCTAAGAACTGTAACTAGGAACAGAAGTTATCAGCTGTTAGGCTCCAGCTAGATGAGGTCAGCTGCAGTTTCACACTCATATATAACAATCTGGAGTGTTCAGAAAAATTACATCATCAGGTAATTTGTAGAAAATACCAAGGTAAGTCAGTATAGATATCGTGGTACTTAAAGTTGAATGGTTATGTGTGAATGTGTATGCATTTATACAGTTGAAATGTGTACAGTGTTTTAAGGTTTTGCAAAGTACCTTAATACATTCTCTCTCATTTGATAGCTATATTTGCATATAAACATATACATGCTGCTATCTATATACATAGACCCATGTACAGATATGTATATATGTGTGAGTGTACAGGTATGAACACTATCATAACATAGCTGCTTTCTCTTCTCAGTCATCAGAAAATCCTTAAATTGTTGGCAGATGACTGGACTTACTTCTCAATTAGACTGATTAATAATGATAATATTTCCTTAATATAAGCATGTTCTCTGAAGCAGAGAAGTTATATTTTTTTGCCTAAGATGGCAAGTAACTACTGAGTAATATTTATGCCAGATGTTACATGGGCTCAGTGCTTCTTTCAATGGATGGGCATGGCCCACAGTCAGACATTTCCTATTTAGACTTTCTATATGCAAAATTCCTTTTGTTCATTACACCTGAATCAACAAGTCAATTAACTAAAAGAGAAAAAGAAAACAAGCATTTCATACAGCCAGTCTTTTCAGACAAGCAACAACTGACAAACCGGTTCAGAATATGGAAAACCCTGCCCTTAATGGAGGAGAAATCTCTGCTATTATGTACCCCATAATTGTCAAGTAGCATATTTTTTTTTCTTGTAAAAACCACTACCAGGAGAGGGACCTGAGTCATGACTGAGTTTAAAATAATGAGATTAAGGGAGGGATAGAGCAAGAAGATTGGGCCTAGAGAAGAATCTACTATTAACTGGGTTCATCCTATATCTATCATTACTACTTTTACCTGTGAGATGAGTGCATAGAAAGCCTGAAGCAGGAACCTGGGTAAGAGGGAACATCATAGAGGGATCAGACTTGAAATGAAAAAAATAAGAGTATCCTGGAAGGCGACTACATGAGATCAATCACAGAGTTACAGATTTAGAGCATGGGGAAAGTAGTCTCAATAGAAAGAAATGTGAAAGATTCCCAAAGTTCTGACATCACAGAGCATCCAGGGAGGAGAGAGATCAGAGAGCAGTCCAAGGCCATGAAGAAGGGAGGTCAACTTCACAATACTGATAAGTACCAGATGAATAAGGCAATCATGTCCAACCATCTGAGAAAGCTCCCAAAGTCAAAAGGCAGTTAATATCCAGAATCAGAGACTCAATTTTCTAAGAAAAGGCCTAAGACAGTTGAGATGAAAGTCTTAGGGAAGCATAATTCTTCCTCATCCCAAATGCCAAGAGAAATCATATGACTCCTGCCAAAGTCATGGAGAATAAAAGGGTTCAACTTGAGGATACCTTAGAAATGGGAGTCATCAGTCAAGGTCAAGAACTTAATAAGGATTGGGGAAGGAAACTCTAGAAAAGCTAAGATTTCTATAGCATTGCCAAATATGTATTCATCAGCCAGATATCAAAAATTGACAACAGGCTAGATAATTGAAAGAGTAGAGGATAAATCAGAAAAAGAAAAGAGGCACTGAGAAAGGGTCAAATCTTGTTTCCTATAAATATGCGAGTAAAACCAGGATTAAATGTCAAGTAACAAATTCTGTAACTTTCCTTGAAATTTTTTTATTAGTTTCTCTCATTCTGTTTCATGAAATCATAAAGTTTTTTTGAATCAAAAAGGACCTTAGAACTCCATTAATTCCATACTGCACACTTATTTACAGATAATGAAAATGAGGGCTAAAGAAGTTCAGTGACTTGCTCATGGTCACAATGGCAGTAAGTTATAGAGGTGATGCTGAAAATCAGGTCTTGTGACTTCAAATCTAGTCCTCTTTCTAGACTCAAGTCAGAAAATCTGAGTTCGAATCTTGCCTTGGACACACATTAGTTGTGTGATATTGAGCAAGTCACTTCACCTGTGACTGCCTCAAGTTCCTCATTTGTAAAATGGTGATTATAATAGCACCTACTTCCCAGGGTTATTGTGAACATCAAATAATATCCAGAAAGTACTTGGTAAAACCTTTTTAAAACCTTTTTTTTTTAAATTCTATATAAATGTTGGCTATCATCATCACCATCATCATTAGCACCATCATCATTCCACTCTGCTTTTCCATCTACTACACAGTAATAAAATCCTTTTAAAAATACTAAAAGAAAAGTTGTGTGCTATTTACAGAGAGCAGAAGATAAATCCTATTTCCACTCTGGAGGTGACAGCTGTATGAAAACAACAGGGATTGCTTATAACCTAAGCCCTTTGATTTGTTGGAAGAACAACAAGATTAGCATCAGGAGAGGCCATGAGGGTGAACTTGGGGCCACACCACACACATGCAGCAATAATGACCAAACATGTCCAACAGGAAGACAGAATCTCAGCGATGACTTAACAGATTCACTCAGCTTTTCTGGGTTAAGACCTAAAGCAAAAGTCCAATAACTTGTTTTTGGTGTGAAAAGTTTAATTCAACCACACTTCCTTTATCTCTCCCTCTTGTTTCATTTTACTTTCCTGCCTCACCTTACTTTATTTACTTCATTCCCGGGTGTATTCTTCTACACTCATAACAAATTACATTTAGGGAGCACTTTCCATAAATTACCTCCTATGATCCTTGAGAAAACCTTGTGAAGTAGGTGCTATTATTAGACACATTTTTCAAAAGAAGAAACTGTGCCTGAGAAGGGTTAAGTGACTCTGAGGATCACTGTTTGTCACTGTTGTGTTTCATTCATGCCCAACTCTTTATGACCCCATTTGGGTTTTCTTGGCAAAGGTATTGGAATGTTTTGCCATCTCCCTCCCCAGATCATCTGGCAGATGAGGAATGAAGGCAAAGAAGGTTAAATGACTTGCCCAGAGTCACACAGCTAGTAAGTGTCTGAGGCTAGATTTGAACTCATGAAAATGAGTCTTCTTGCCCCCAGGCTCAGTGCTCTGTGCACTACATCACTTAGCTGCCATCTGAAGATCATGTTGCTAATAAGTGATTGAGCCTGAATCCAAACCCAGGTTGTCCTATGTCCACCATGCTATGCTGTTTCTATGTGCTATACATCATATAAACAAGACAAAACTTACAATCATAAGATAAAAACAATTTCCTCTTCTACCTCAAATACTTCATTTATTCCCCTGCTAATTTCTTTACTTGGGTTCTACCCCATTTTTCATGATTATATAGATTGCTAAATCTACATCTTTTACTTTTTCCCATGTTTCTGTTCAGATTATTGGCCTAAACCTTGTTAGGGCTTAAAGAATATGGCTTAAGGCTAAGCACTTTATTCCTGGCCTACTATATGGGCAGTCAAATATTAATGAAAAGAATAACAAAATCATGCGTTTCAAGCACACAGCCTGGCTGAGCCCAGTCCCATGACTCATTGCCACAAGGTTAAATTCAGAAAAAAGCAGTGTGCCTCCAGGTCTTTTTTCAGTGTGGCCTCGTATTGTCAGTTTTGGCCCACCCAACAAGGACTGACCATCTCAACTCTCTTAACTTCAGATCAGCTGTGTTTTTGGTGGAAGCCTTTCAAGAGAGAAAAAATGCTTAATTCTCAACTAAACCAGGGAAACTATTAAAATTCACAAAAACTTTCTAAAATAAATTCCAATAACAAAATGTTGTTATTGTCTTCAGTCATGAAACTGGAGTGTATGCGTAATGAATTATTTTTTTCACTCATTCCTCATATAGGTAGTAAAGGACTAAATTGTCAAGGGCTTAGTATGAAAGGAGCTTCCTTATCCCCAGGTATGTGTGTCAGGTGGCAAACTTGTTTGAGCCTGGAGACCACTGTATTGTCTTCTGTTTTCATGTTAAAAGAGGTCAGGGGGCATTCAGAGTAGAGTCATGCTGCTCTCCAGGTAGGAGTTGTTAATTATACATCAGGCAAAAAACCCTCACCTTATTAGAATTTCTAATCTGCAATTAGCATGAAATCAACGACCTGCTGACATTTCTATTAAATGATACCAGTAGCAACTTCTCCTACCTGACTCTGAGAGCATTACTTTGCTCATAAACAGCCAAAGATATAGTTTCTTACTCACTATAACTGACGCATACATGATTACTTTTAAAAATAGTTGGTCAGACTTCCCCCACACACACACATAAGAAACATGTTTGAAAAAATTACTATCACAAGTCAAAAGCAATTGCTGTTTTTCTATTTTTTTTTAAACAGTCTGAGTGGGCACAGGAAAGTGATGGCATGACTTTCAGAATGCCATATTCATTCATTCCTTCAATAAATATTTAATGAATGCATACTATGTGAAAAGTACTTCCTTCCATGGAAGAGTCAAACATGAGTAAGACACAGTCATTATCCTTAAAGAACTTAAAATATAGGAGAGATGAACTAACCAGGTATGTAATTTACTACAATGCAAGACAGTATGAGAGAAATTCCCCAAGAAAGTTACAAAGTGCTAAGGAAGACCAAAGCAGCAGAGATCACTTTAGCTAAGGGGGGATCAAGGAGGCCTGACTGCAGATAGATATACTAATACAGGCTTTATGGAGAGAGTCCAAGCAAGAAGCAAAGAAGGCCTGATCTAGGCTGGAGACAGTAGAAAAGGAACGGAACAGAATGAAAAGGAAAGGAGAGGAGAGGAGAAGAGAAGGAGGGGAGAGGAGAGGAGAGGAGAGGAGAGGAGAGGAGAGGAGAGGAGAGCAATGGGAGAGATCCTATGGGAGTAACAAGACTTAATGATTAGCTGGATATAGTGGGTGAAGGAGAGAGATGGAGAGGATTCCAGGGCAATCAGTTTGGAAGCATGGTGATTCTATTAAAAAAAAAAAAGTAGGATATCAGGATAAGCTATTTTTTAGGTGGAGCAAAGTGTTGAGTTTGCTTCTGGACATGTTGAGTTCAAGGTAACAGTAAGCCTTTCAGATAGAGATGTACATGAAACAGAAATCCACATTTGCTGCTCGAGAAGAGTTAAGTTGTTTTTCAACTATATCTGACTTTTTGTAACCCCATTTAGGGTTTTCTGGATAAAGATACTGGAGTGGTCTGCCATTTCTTTCTCTAGCTAATTTGACAGGTGAAGAATTAACCCAAACAAAACAAAATAACGAAGGTAAAAAAAAGTGACTTGTTCAGGGTCACAAAACTAGTAAGTGTCTGAAGCTGGATTTGAACTCATGAAAATGAGTCTTCCTGACTCCTGCCCCAGAACTCTATCCACTGTGCCACATTGCTGTAGAGAGGTCAAGGTTAAAGTTAAACAACCCAGAGTCCAGAGAGTCTCAATCAACTATCCTCAGAGGGGATAGTTTAAGCCATAAAACTGGATAAGCTTAAGGAATGGCAGGTACATTCCACAGAAGGAATGTAGAGGCAGAAGAAGGCCAATAACAGAACCTTGGGAGAATATCTACATCCAAGAGGGCAGGAAAAGGAAGGTAGGACAGAAGGAAGTCTACATAGATGGAAGAACCAGTATAATGGAATATGGTAAAAATATCATTGTGGAATTACTTACCATAAGTAAGAATGTACAGTGGTTTTCCATTTGTGTCCATAGTGGTTAGGCAAGGAGCCTTTGGTGAAATGGTCCCCCATCGTTGTAATGCTGCTTCTAATGATGGTGGCCAATTTGTTACCACGCCCAGCTGTTCCCCGCGCATGGCCAACATCTGTGCTCCTTCTGGCTTTGGTTGATTTGGATCTGGTTGTTGAACTTGTATATGAATTACAAAATCAGAATTAGTTTCACAAAAATGTCATCTCAATATGTATAAAATTCAGTCTTCTTTTCAAAGCACCACAGAAATTTTTTAAAAAAAGGAAAGGTTAAACTCATTATGTGGGGGGAGCCATATATGCATATTTCTCAGAAGGGAGAATTCTGGACAATGCCATTATTTTCACAGATGAAGTGACTATGCATTTTATTTAACATGAACACACCAGGTCAAAGAATTTTTAAAAAACCACAACTATGTTTGCTGACTGACAAGAGGCAAAATTTTTAAATATATCTTTTCTAATCCACGTGTCAAAACGTTTATGATTAAACTATTCAAATTCATAAGAAAAAGTCATTCCCCAAGTGATAAATAGTCTAAGGATATGATCATACAGTTCTCCAGGGAAGAAACTGAGGCTTTCTAAAGCCATGTGGAAAAAATACTTGACAGTTCTGAGATTTCATCTCATGGCCATGGCAGAGATGGGAAAAAAAAAAACAACAACACAATAAATGTATAGGGACCATGGGAAAAGATGCATATGGATTCATTGTTGGTGGATCCATGAATGGGTACAACTATTCTGGAAAGCAATTTGAAAAAATACACAGTTTCTAGCTATACCATTGTGTCTAGTAGGCCTATACTCAAAAGAGGAAAAAGAGTCCGAAAAAGAGTCCTCTAAGTGCAAAAATATTTATAACAGTTCTTTCTGTGGTGGCAAAAACCTGGAAAGTAAGGGGATGGTCACCAAATGAGGAATGGCTAAGTTGTGGTATATGTGATGAAATGAATACTTTTGTGCTGTAAGATGAGGAAATGGATGATTTCAAAAAGACAGGGAAAAGCTTATATGAACTGATACAGAGTGAAATAAATAGAACTAGAAAAACCATTTATACCAGAATATCAATAATATTTAGAAGCAGGAAGGTCATCAGCCTAGAAAAATTACTTTAGTTTCTAAAAAGTCTTGTTCGCACTTATAATTGCAAAAGTATATTTCCACCCTTAAGCAACAAGGAAAACATTTCCACTTGTAACTGCCAAAGGAGTGTGGGGGAAAAAAGACTATATAACCTTAAGCAAAGCTCTAACATAAACTTAACAATAAAATGCATTTAATCCAATTATTCAGATTAGGAAGATGGAGGCAGGTGACCCCTTCTTCTATCCTTATAGAAACTTTTATGGCTTATAATTGTCCAAGAACCAGTTATCCACAGAACATGATAGTACTCGTTCTCACCAGATCACAACTGATGTCTAACACCAACCATTACATAAACTTATGGATTTCATCTTTCAGATGAAGTTGATTTCAATAAGTAAATTTCCTTTTCTACATGTATACATCACTTCTGATTCTTATCTTTTTTTTTTAAAGAAAACCAAAGCATCCTCTCTTTTGATGCCAGGCACTAACATTTTTACACTGGGACAAGAAAAGAAGAAAAATGATAGCATCGTGTTTCACTCTGTAAATATACCCTCACACTGAGAAACATTCTTTCCTGTGAATTAGGTTGTCCCATAATTCACACCCCCTCTGAAATAATACAGCACTCTCAGAGGAGCCCGGGCTCAGAGACAGAATCACAATCTGCTGAGGGTGATGCACCAAATAATCAATTTGAAATCACTGTCCTGAGTCACCAAGCATCTGGCTCATTGTTCAAGGTGATCATTAGAGACCTTCATTCTATCTGAGCTTTCTTTGCCTTATCATCTCGGGGAATGAGATGCTCTTCTTTTAAAGATAATAGCTCTGGTAGAAACAATATTATTACAGTTTATAACATTTTAACAACATCCAAAATCCAAAAAAAATTTTTTTTCTTTCCATTTTTTACCTTCTAACAATTCCTCAAAATCATCTACAAAGAATTCTCGTAACGGAGGTCGTTTGGGCCGTTTGAGGGTATTGACCAGCTGTTGAATCTTTGCTGATACTCGGCTGCTCACAGGTACTCCTGGAGAATAGGGACCATGGGAGAGATGAGATGACTTCCAGGCAACTCCGGGTTTAAACAAGAAACATGGCAATAATTGGCAACAAACAAGTGCTTGATATCCTAGCTCTGGGATAGTTTAGAAAATGAAAAAAAAAAACAAAACAACAGGCTGACACCCTACCCTGAACCAAGGTACTCAGCGAACAAAGATAAGTAAGTATGTTTAGCTGAAAAGTATATGTCCCAGACTGAAAAGGAATAAAGATGAAGTAGACTGGCTCAATTTGTGATACTGTTTATGTCCTTTTTATGTGAATTCTATGGGGGGAATATTCTGTGATCAAATTTTTATGGCTAATGACGACCTTGGCCTAGTTCCCAACCCTTACTGTGTATGGTATGAGAGGCAGCATGGGAGAGCAGAAAGCAGGCCTTGAAGCCAGGAAGACGCACATCTGACACGGTGAAAACCTTGAGTAAGTCAGGTAATGCTCTAAAACTACAAGCAGCAAGGAAGGTGTCACCTGGTACTGGAAGAAGGCATTCCCTCATGCAGGAGGGTTTTCTCTGTCAATGCAATCACAGGCCAAGACCCTATCATTTAATATGTAAGGCAATACTTTGTTGTCATTTTTCTGTCAATAAGGAAAAATGCTGCACACTAGAAAAAGCACAGGTCATTGCATCACAAACATATGTATGGGCTTTGGTCTTTGGACCCAGATGCAACACTTATGAGGTGGGAAATCACAGACAAATCATTTATCCTCTGGAGCTGCAGTTTCCTCTTCTGTAAAATGGGAATGCTAACACCAATGGTGTCTACCTTACAGCACTATTGTGTGAATCAAACAAAAAAGAATTCTTTAACCTGCTTTTTAAATATTAAAGACTTATCTAAGTGTAAGCTACTATAATGTAGCCATTCCCACTATATTCTGCACATCATCCATACAAGATGGTAAGATACATATTCATTTAACATGCACTTTAAAAAGAATGCTTTCAACAATCACTGTAAAAGTTTCATTTTTTGCTTACAAGATGATTCAAACTAGTTTTGAATAGGCAGGCAGAAGAGATAAGCTGTAGGATTTTCCAAGTACCTTGTTTTTTGAAGAAAAAATAAAAACCCCAAACTTGTAGAATTCTATTACACTTCTGCCTTAGACTTTCCTAAGCAAAGATTAGCCAGTCTGCCACATTCTGGCAGCCCATTTGATTATTAAATTAACCACAGGAGCAAATGAAGGTTAAAATTAATGGTTGATTTTTTTTTTAAAGGATAAATCTTCAGCTACAATGGGGGAGTGGAAGATTTAAAGAAATAGTGCTGAGATTCTCACAAACAGGCATTTAGGTGGTAGTATTTTTTTTTACTATCAAAGTATAAAGTCTACCTAAACTCAGAGAGACCAGCAGACTCATCTAAGAACCTGAATAGGAGTAATTTATTGACTCAAAGAAAAGTCTATTCATGTAAAAAGAGACTGGAACTAAGTCAATGGTTTAGTATGTGTTTTAGTCATCCTATAGATAAATGTGAATTATGGTGCTGAAGTAGAAGTACTGTTTCTTAATAATCACAGAAGGAAAATAAATGTTATTAATTTATAATGTTTTACATAGAACTAAGCACAAGTTTTTCAGGAATCTGTTGCCAAAATTCAAGAATAAAATACTGTTATTCAAAGAATTTTTCCTCTGGTAGTTTTCAAACACATACATAGTCTCCTTTCAAGATAGGAAGTTTCAATAAACAAGAACTCTCCCTAAATCTCCCTTAAAAACATAAGGGCTGTGTCCCCAAACAATAGCAAGCAACAACAACGTTGGGGTAATTGTATCCAATGACTCATGGGTCATCCCATCAGGCTTTTCATGAGTGAATCACTGAAAAAATGAACATAGAAAACTCTGAGTAATAATAATAACAACAGTAAAAATCAGCTGAATAAATAATACATTTAGCAGAGGAATTAAAACAAAGTAAAAAATGGAAAAAAAAAAACATAAGACAGACACTACCATAGATTTAGAACTACATACAAGGAAATTTGGTGATCAATTAATCCAAGGGCTCTCATTCTTTTTACTTGTTGTGGACTCCTTTGGCAATCTGCTGAAACCAGCAGACCCATAGGATAATGTTTTTAAATATGGGGGGTAGGGAGCGCAGTATACAGGAGTACAAGGGAAACCAATTATATTGAAATACGGTTATCAAAAAAAATTTAAGTTCTTGGCTTACAGGCTAAGAACTGCTCTAGTCAAATCCTCTTCTATTACAGATGAGGAAGATGAAACTCAGAAAATCAAAGTATCTTGTCCAAGGTTATGCAACTCATGAAGTAGAGACAACATTTGAACTGAGTTTCTCCAAATCCAAAACCAGTATATTACCATTAGATTATTTCATGTTTCCTTTTAGCATATGGGTTAGTTTCATACATATTAATATACACGTACCCATTAATTAGGTGTCTATTTTCAACCCAATTCAGGTGATACTTGTCCTGCTATTAAGATGTTTCTACTCAGTAATGAATTATTGCAGTGTACTTAACCAATTTGGCACATAAACATTAAAACAATGAATTTATGCCAAATTCTTTTCTTCATAATTTTAATTTTACAGTATTTTTGGCATGCTCAGCTCTTATAAAAAAGCATGTCATTGGTCACAACAGGGGCTGATGTTTATCCATCTGCCTGTTTAATCACAAAAAAATATTCATCCATGCCATGAAATAGATTCTCTCATTATACAAAAGAGCCCAATGCAGTGGCTCCATCGCTTACTCTCTGATATCACTGTTAGCAGCTTAAAATTGATGTCTTTGGACCCACATTTAGTGGGGTTATCAATTGCAATCCTGCCACCTGCAGAAGAAAATATACCCCAAGTAGTCCCAAACTTAATAAATTTGCAATCTTGTTCTCCAAATACTTAATTACTCTCCCAATTAGTTTTCCCAAATACTTTATCATTTCATTCTTAGGGTACCCCTGGGTGTTATTGTTCTCGTCATCTTACCAAGAAGCAAACAAGAATTAGGTACCTTAAGTAACTTGGAGAAGGGCAGCTGGTTTTAAGAACAGAGAGAAGGAACAAAATGACTGCTACCACGGCTAATCTGTCACCATACTACACAGGCCCCATGCCAGTGTGTACAAAGAGTCTACACTCCCAATTTTGTGTGATATGCATCTAGAAAATTAAACCCGTGCTCTGTCAACTCTAGCCCAGGTGTTACCTGAAAGGACCAGGGCTTGAAGAAGTAGAAGAATAAACTCAAGAGCTTGATCTGTGGATGCTGGCACCCAGTTGTTCTCCACTGGATCCCATCCTCACCAACTGCAGACAACCCCAACACCTGACAGCATCCCAAGAAGAAAGCTGTGCAGACTCTGCAACTCTTAACTGGTAGCTTATTTGACTACAACTCGGCTGATTTTTGTCACATACTTTTCTCTCCTTCTGAGCCCCAAACCCCTTCTTTTCGAGTGTCCTTCTGTCCATTCTATTGTTTCCCACTTAACTATACCTTGATCTTTCTGGTCCTCACCTGAGGTCTTAGTTCATGTGTTCCAATCCCTGTATCCACCCTGGTTACACATCTGGGAAAACCTCAATATCTTCAGAGTCTTCTTTCTTCTCTTCATAACCAAATTTCCCCAAATTTCATTCCCACCCCCCTCTAAGAAATCATATCTCATTGATGAATACTTCTTGGAGCTTGTCATTTGCTTTCCATATGCCACCTTATTTGAGGGGTTCAAAAAGACCCTGCAAACTGGGCTGTGGATGCATTTCTGAGTGAAATAAAGCCAGAAGAAATAAGGAACAGATGTCTATAGCATGCAAATTATGGGAGTGGAAAGATGGGTTAATGCAAATCAGAACTCAAAAGGAGAGAAAAAAAGGCAAAAACTACAAGACATACCATCCCCAGTCTCCATGAGTTCAGCATTTCCATACTTTGGTGCTGTCCGTGATGATGTTGATCCTTGAGGTCTTTCAACTTGTATTGAGTGTTCTGAGGTGTAAGTGGTAACATCAGGAGGTGCGGAATGATTTTCTGTGAAGAAATAAGGAATCATCAGGATTTATTTTTAGACCACCAGGTAAAAGGTAGACCCACATCCTGGGAAAAGAAGCTGCTGCCATTATTCAGCAATAAACAGGAATCTTATCTTCTGCTTTTGAACAGGTCAGACAAGCATTACTGTGGACCAAAGATCATGAAAGACTTTTCAAAATGGAGAATAGTTGATACAATGGGATACCCAAAGAGAACAGAGCTAAAATGAGTTAGTGACAGGGATGGGGATGGACCTGTGATTTTGCTAGTATGAGGAGCTCCTTGGTGAGAAAACTCCCTCTACCAACCCTAGTTGGTACTTTCTCTGCAATTCACAATCTTACATGGTGATCTAGAACACTGGGAAGTTAAGCAGCTTGTCAAAGGAACAAAGCTGGGCACATCAGACACCGCCCTCAAACTCAGGTCTTCCTAGCTCCAAGGTTGGATCTTGATCCATTATTCCTCGCAGTCGAAGACAAGCCAAATTGTTGAGTATAAAAATTAGTAACACTTCAGAGTGAACTTCATAAATCAGAATCATGAGAACAAAATACGGCTGTGTCTTAACGATGGTATCTTAGTTGAAGCATGTTAACCCACCCCCTGACAGAGGGTGATGGATACACGGTGCAGAGACAAACATTTTTAGATACGGTCACTCTGTGGTTTCATTTTGCTAGACTGTTTATTTGTAACAACCCTTCTCTGCCTCCTTTTTTTTTTATCCCACAATTAATTAAGGAGGAGAAATAAAAGGGGAAGGGAAGTTAGCTATAGTGGTTTTTAAAAAAAGAGAGCCATTGTAACATTTTTTTAAGTGCAGAAAAAGAGAATAAAGGAAATTCAGAAGGAAGCATAGATAAGCAGGACAATTTTGAAATAACATGGAGAATTTATTGTATCCTTTTAAAAATAAAACTCAGTGCTATGAATGGAGAGTCACAGTTTTATACAGAATCTTCTTTTTGTGATTTGCTGTGTATATGGAAATGTTTTTCTTTAGAGGAAATTTAAGTCAAAATTTAAAAAATGTTAAATTAAAAAGAAACTATTGATTTAAATGGCAGTTGTAGAGACAATGAAAGTTATATGTGCCTCTCAGTTGGACAGTAACTTTTCTTTATTGTCCTACAGTTAATACTTCTTGAAATTACTTTCTAAGGTCCTTTTTTTGCTTCTTTTTTTTTTTGTCCGTTGTTCCAGATAACCTAGGCAGATTGTATCACATGTCCTGGAGTTTTGGGAATGCAATACATTGGGAAACCCACTGTGTTACATGTTACAGAGAAGTCTAAGTGGTGCCATAGTGCATAGAGTGCTGGCCCTAGAGTCAGGAAGACTCTTCTTCCTGAGTTTAAATCCATTCTCAAACACTTGATAACTTTGTGACCCTGGGCAAGTCACTTAACCCTGTTTACCTCATTTTTCTCATCTGTAAAATGAGCTGGAAGGAAATGGAAAACCATTCTAGTATCTTTGCCAAGAAGAACCCAAATGGGGTTAGAGTCAGACATGACTGAAACAAATGAACAACAACAAAAATATGTATGTCTGTACAGATATATGTGTATGTCTAATGTAATATTATAAGTTATCTTTGCACATTTTCCTATGTACATTATTTTATGTACTTAAAAATGGCATTCTGAGGCTACCATAGTTTTCTTGACTGCTGACATAAAAAGGAGCCCCAGTTTTAGGAGGAGGAAGGAGATTGAGTAACATCATTACACAAGGGGCAGGACCGGCCCTGTGTTGTTCTAGGTGCCAACCACACATAATCAATAATCACAAATCCTTTCTTCCAGGGAGGTACTTAAGCTCTGAGGCTGTTCGCATGTAAGTGTATGACAAGAGAGAGACAAAAGCATTTGTTAGAGGTGGAGCCAGAGGGGTTACAGATATATGAGAAGGCCAAGAAGAAGACACAAGGGTGTTTATTAACTTAAGGAGGAAGAAAAAAGACACTGAAGTAGAACCTTGATGGAGAATAAATCAGCAAAAAAGGCGGAGGAAGAAAAAAAGAGATGAAGGCAGGGAAACTAACTGAAAGTTAAGGAGCTGCTAACGTTCTTGGTGGAAATATTTGGCGAGTGGGTCCTGCTTTGCATTGGCTTAATAAAGACAATGATCAGAATCAGAATCCGGATAATGGTGATATAATAAGAATAGTAACAGCTATCATTTATATTGCACCTACTATGTGAAGGCACTGTGCTAAGGGCTTTACAATTATTATTTCATTAGATCCTCACAACAAACCTGGTAAGTGGCTACTATTATGATTCCCATTTTACAGATGAGGAAACTGGGCAAACAGAGGTTAAGTGACTTGACCAAGGTCACACGGTTACTAAGTGTCTTAGACTGAATTTCAACTAGGATCTTCCTGATTTCAGACCAGTTCTCTATCCACTTGTGCTTAGATTTTGCCACATAAATAATGGACTTTTATAGATGGTTATTACTATTTTTATCCAGAAGTGCTTCCATTTATTGCTGCTTGCCACTGAGAGGCAGTGTTGTGTAGTGGATAGAGAGGGGCCTCAAGACAGAGGACCTGGATTCAAGCCCTTCCTTGGATACACTCTGGCTGCATGACTCTGGGTCACTTAACTTCTCAGGGTCCAAGGCAACTCAGTGTTGCAGAGACAATACTGCCCTCATTTAGTTGAGGGAGTTTCGTCACCTCGCAATTCCTGGTACTAATGAAATCATAAATCCAGTCTCTGTTTTACCCCTACTGGCTGCTGAGGTTTCCAATAGTGAGAGATTGGGAGAGGATGAGAAAGAGGTCCAGCAGAATTAGGAAGCAGAGAATATGCTGATGGTTGAGTTTTTGAGTGAGGAAATAGACCCTACAGCCTAAATTAAGATTTCTTTCTTGCCAGGAACCCAAACACACAATAGGAGGCAGATATGGTAAGAGGGAGACATGGGGATGACAAATGACTTTGAAAGTCCTCCAGGTGAACATCCAGGACCTAACAGAATTATCGTATGCACCAGCTGGACAGCCCAGTTCTAGCTCCTTTAATTCAGTATTTATGATAATCCAGACATTGGGCTGGGTCCTTTTTCCCTTCTTCTAAGACACAGTGGTGTTGATGTGAATTACAAACATAAAAAACTGCAAAGAGCACAGGTCAGCTGCTTACAAGAACAAATTTTCCAAAATATTCAATTGTTACCTACTTATTAATGTAGAAAACCATTCTACTCATACTGAGTTGCACTTATCTAAGCTTGCTTACATTTGAAAGCATTAAATTTCAATTTCTTTGCATTCTAGAATTCAGATTTTTCATTTATTTGGACCAGTCTTCTAATGAGTATAAATTAGTGAAGTCTGATGGTACTTAATTAAAAAAAAACACCATAAATTTAAAATCTACTCAAAAATAGGTAAGGAAAATACTCAGTGGTCATAGATATTCCAAATAATTTGCACATTAGGTATTGAGTTCTTAGGTTCTGCTACTAATCAGTTGCACAATCTTGGACAGGTCACTTGAAGGACCTAAGTTACATCTCGAAGGACCCTTTCACCCATCATACTCTGTTTCTCTAAACTATTTGCTGAATGAATTAATTCCAAATCCTGCTGTGCTGTTATGTGAATGAAGCTGTCTTTCCTCCAACCTACCCCCATCAACCTGCCTCCTATCCAAGAACCACCCTGTATATAGTCCAAACTTCTGCTACTACTATGGAAGGTAAGAAGGATTTCATAGTCCCTCAACTAAGGAACAGAACGAGCTCCTGTCTCAGACTGTAGAGCAAAATGGGCTTTGAGACCATCTTGTCCAATCCTTTAATTTCACAAAAAAAGGAAACTCAGGCAAAAAAAAAAAAAAAGAAAGAAAATTAATTTCCCAAGGTCACATAGCCTCAGAGATGGGATTCAAATCCCAGGTCTTTTAATGAAAAAAATTCAGTGGTTTTTCTACTACAGTGGGCTACCTTACTCTTCAGCTTCTTCCTTATCCATAACATAATATTAATTTGCTTTATTTAGACTATTTTTTCAATTCTTCAATGGATCTGTGACCTCATTAAGGTGGGGCCTCCTTGAACAATATTGATTGCATCACATCCCATGCAGTTCTCATCCAGTGTCTTCCCAGAAATTCCCCATACCTGATGCACTCAATGTACTCAATAGACTAGGACCCTTCCTCTAGGCTTCTGAATATTTTATGAATAGGAGCACAGAACTCTGGTTCTACATCTCTCACTCTTGCTAGAAGATCTACTCAACTTCTTTCTCCCAAAGTACATTTCCTTGATATATTTCACACCAACGATTGTGTATAAATTGCCATTGATAATAGGCTGTTTTGGTCAGTTTAACCCAACACATGATATTCTATGCCCTTGGGTTCATTACCAATTAGAAGCAGGACACAAAATTGTGATAAGCAAAAAAAACAGTCTGAATACGCTCTATGTAAGTTTGAATAACTTACTGTGGATGCAAAGAATGGACGTGATAATACTTAGATTATTGGAGGCAAGAGAGAAGAGAATTTAAATATTCTGCTTCAAATTTCAGGCACTCTGCAGGTAATTCTTCATTGTTCCCATTGTTGACACTTTGATGTAGTAGAAAAATGAGTCAGAAGATGTGGACTCTACTATTTATTACCAATGTTACACCCTGAACAAATCAACTGGACTGTCTAGGTCTCAGTTTCTTTGTCTCTAAAATGAGAGTGTTGGATAAAATGCCTCTAAGCCCCCAGTTCTAAACCCTACCTTTTCCCTGTTGCTTTGTCATACAGGCTATATTTCTTCTATGTTTACGAGTTTATTCTCCAAGCCAGCACCTTCTGTGGGATTCAGTATTGCATGAGCTGGGAAGGCTCATGCTTCAGAAGTTAACACAATAGAAGCTAATATTTTAGGAACAAATTTTCAAATTGGTGCTTTCCAACAAAAGCAGCTGAAATGGGAGTCCACTGCCTTTGATTTTATTCAATCTTAATTGAGTGTTTAGATTTGGTTGTAGCTGAATCATTAGTGATATCTGATAAGCCTCTGTGTTTGGTTATCAGGCAAGCACCAAAACGTTTCCACCATGGAGCTAGGAAAAAATAACGATGCTGATACATCTGGAGATTGAAAAATCAGAACAGGGACAGCTGGGTGACTTCAAAGTGTTTTCCAAATTTATTTGTGTCATCTCCCCTTCCTTTCCCTTTCAATCTCTATGCATATGCCATCACTGGAAGATCACAAAACTCAGCAGCTGGCTTCTGTTAAGAAGGTCAGAGAAAGCTCTGTCCTACTTGCTTTGAGTATATCAGGGTTGCAAGAATTTTAAAAAGCTAAAAAATCTGCTGCAAAGTTTTTGAAAGTACTTTCTACAGGTGAGAGCTTTAATGAAGGTTGGTTGTTTTTCTATTGGTTGGTAAAGGTCAGGGCAAGGTTGAAATTCTAGGGTCAATCAAAGAAGGCTCCTCCATCCCAGGTGTGAGCTAACTAACTCAATGGCCTAGCTCCCTCATCCAGATGGAAGGTCCATCTCACAGCTAATAATCATATCGAGACCCTTGAGATACAAGAAGGCCAGGGCTTGGAAATGGAAGACCAGGATTTCAGTCTTTGGACTTTACCACCAACTAGTTGGTGGCTTTGGTCAAGCCACTCACTGTCTTGGAGCCTCAGTTTCCCATCTGTGAAATGGGAATAACCATACTTGCACTACTTTGAAAGTCAACTGTGGAAAAAGCCCTTCATAAACTGCAAATAGTTTCACAAATGGGACCAGCTGTTTCATTTTAGGGGACTCAGGAGGCTGTTGTGAGAAAAAAACAAAAAACAAAAAGTCTCTGAAGTTGGAGTCAGAGGACCTAGGTCCAAATCCTAGCTCTTCTACTTATTGTGTGATCTTTCTTGGCCACCTAAGTAGGCCTCAGTTTTCTCACTTTTAAAATGGGTGAGTTAGCTTCTGAGATCCCTTCTAGTCCTAAATCTTGATCTGATAATATTTTCAAACCTGAGAGAGAACTTATCTCTTAGGGCAAGACTATTACTTAAGAGAGGGACAGCTTCTGAAATCCAATTAGACGGACTCACCCTTCCAGGGGGAAATGCAAAATGTTGTCTGGAAATAATTGTGTTCTGAACCAAAACCATAGCACAGGAGGGCTTACAAGTCAAAAAGGCCAGAGAGATCTTGTTTCCAAACCTCCCTAATTATTTTTCAGGCTAAGGACGGCAACCAAATTAATAGAAGACAAGGGCTAGATTTGGTTTTCATGCAGAGGTGGCAATGCACTTATAATTGATTAGCTGTCACTGAATTTAATGAGAAACACCCAAAGAAAACCTCTGGCTGATTGACTTGAATTTCTGGAGTCTTCCATACATTAAGGCATATTATTTTATTAATTTTGCAACCATCAGTCAACTAAGAAGAAGGAGAGCAGAATTAGCCTATCTGAACAAACCTCTCCTAGAGCATAGGCCACCATCAGTATCACCCCCCCCCACCCCTCCACAAGTGCTGGTCCAAAGATGTCTGTCTGGGGGGAGAGGGCAGGATAAATTGGACCCTGGACTCTGTCAGTTTTTATTGGAATGAGGAGACCCTTGCAGCCTGACATATTACTGCTTGACTAAGCCATGGGGATGGGACTGAAGGCTGTCCAAAACCACTCTGGAATCTAGGGATTTCCATTTGGGGCTTCTACATTGCCTCTCCGGTTCTATTCTGGACACATGGAATGTCTGGTTGCTCCAGCATGGAAGGCAAAGCAGAAAGGAGGAAGGTGTTCTGTTCGGGGCTAATGTATTGTGTATATCCAGACTCATGTACTCAACATCCCAATCTCCCCCATTCACCAAAGTATCCAAAACATGGCATTTTTCTTTTAATTTTGCTCTTTATGAGAGATACTTGGTTCTATTTTCCAGTGAACACAGCAATTGGAATTCAATCTAGCGAATTTGGTTCTGATCTTAATTCTGCCACAAAACTCACTCTCCTTTCTGGACTCTCAATTTCCTCCCTGATAAAATGAATTGTTAAGCTAGATGACTGCTAAGGTTTCTTTCAGTTTTCAGATTCTATATATTTCATCACTAGATAATGACAGAACCAATCTGCTTCCTTGTACATTTGCATATGAATAGACAATAGACCAAAGAGATATTGGAAAAAGGGGATATTTCTCCAGCTTTTGAAGAAGTCTCCTGGACTTAGAGCCTGAAAGGATTTTAGAAATCTTCAGATTCAATGCCTTTATTTCACAGATAAGAAAACTAAGGCTCAGGGAGATTAAGTGAGTTACCCCAAACTGGAACAATACCAAATAATTAAGACTGTGTTTGAACCTGGGTCTCTGGCTTGACATGAAATACTTCTCCAATACTGCCTCCTCTACATTTCCTCAAGTCAATGCTCTTAGAGATGCAGGACTACCTGAAAGGATCTCATAGCACTCCTGATTCTGAACCATTTTTCTCTGAATATGCTTTGAAGATATTATGCAGAAGAACAGATAAATCTGTTGGTAACTGCTACAATAGACCTCTTGTAATTTAGACAGTGAACTTCCAGATTTCCGTAGCCACCCCATTTCGTCTATGAAAGGCTATAATTAACCACTATATCAAACTCCTGAAGATCAAAGATTCTACATTACAGTGACGTAGGAACTCTAAAATCTGTACTGTTTATGGGACTTTTAATAAAATTTCTATCAAAGAAGAACAACTGAATCTGGTCTTAGTTATAAGCAGGAAGATTTCCATTATCCAGCCTGCCTTTTCTTCTCCCTTTGAGGCTGATTTCAACCCCCAGGGAATGAGTCCTCAAAAGAAAGGATTCCCTAAACTCATTTATACTAAGATGTAAGTGACTAAGTGTAACCAATTTTCTGTATTTTTGATGGGCACAATAAACTTCAACATTGTGCAGTGGAAACTGTCCTGGCTCCAGATTCAGATTATTGAGGTTCAAATCCCACCCACTAATATATAATCTTATCTTTGATTCCGAGAAAATCACTTCCGTAAGCCTTAGTTTTTGTTCATCTTCAAAATGAGGGACATGGAGTAAATGGCCTTTGAGGTCCCTCCTGGTTCAAGATCTATGAAACTATGCTGAATATCTAATTGTTATTTTTCTTCCATTAGCAAGCAGAAAGAGATAATCTACACCTACCACCACCTCGGCCCCTAAACTCAGCCAGCCCAGGTTATGCACATGATGATTGTATCAGTACTATACTTCATATAATCTTTAAGAAAGGGAGCTACATTCTAATTTACTTTGTCAAAGTCTAGGTACTTATCAAGGCAAAATGTCCCTTAGAATAATGAATTCATCTTCTTGGAAACCTTGATTTAGAGAAGTTCTTAATTCTTAAATATCAAGTCACCTTCTCTGCTCAGCTCCTCAGGTCCATACAATTTTAAAATGATACTGTTCTGTGCTTCTTAAGATTGCTAGTGGTCCTTCAGCACATACAGGGAAAGAAAGTGATATTTACCCAAATGTCAGTGGACATGTCTCTCCTTAGACTCAGGTTTATTACTAATTATGTAATATGATCCCAGGATTAGGTAGAAACATTTGTAGCTGAGGTGGCCTGCTGCCGACGTGACTTAGCTTGCTTGGGGTCATTTTGATCTTGCGGATTTCAGAGTTAGACTGTGTGCTACTCATGTCCATCCTTCAATTTTATCCTAGATGTCCTGCAAGGACCATGCCAGGAGAGAAAAGATCTACAAAGAGTAATTTATTTTGGTCTGAATTTTGGAGTCAGGAAGACCTGAGTTCTAATAAAAACTCAGACACTAATTAACACATAACCTTGGGCAAGTCATTTATGCCTTCCTCAGCTTCCTACACTACAAAAATTAGGATAATAATAGCACCCACCTCCATGGCTTACTGTGAGGATCAAATGATTTAAAGCAATTAACATAGTGCCTGGCACACAGTAGGTGTTATAAAAATGCTAGCCATGATGATGCTGATGAAGATGCCAACAGGCCATATGGAAGACCTCCAATTTGCCAAAAGAATTCCTAGTCTTCTGAGCTACTTGCTTTTTATCCATTTCTCTAACATGCTTTCTCAATGGCATTTGTTTCATAACAATAAAGGCTTTTCTGGCAAGGAAGGTCCAAGCCTCAGAGGCTCTTGCCAAAGGGAATTCCTGGACAGAAGTCTGGTCCTCACACTGAGAGGGCAGAATATGCATCTAAATACCTCTGCCAATATTGTTCATCCATCCTTAACAAGTATTTGGCATTTTGAAAAATGTTTATATATATTTGGAACTATCAACAGAAAGATACTGAAGAATCCCCAACACTTAGGATGGTTACACATTAATGAATTATATGATTTAACTATCACAACTGAAGCCATTCAAGCACTTCATAAATGTGCTGGTAAAGCAGAATCTAGAATCAAAATGTGCAATTGCTGGGTTCTTGCCTAATTATGCAATGAGGAGGAATGTACTCTGCATTCACTCTCTGCCTTGCACATGATCACCTTTTTGATTTCGCATCTTTCTAGCAGGAACACAGATGCTAGAAATCTGAAGAGGATTTGTTTGTTGATACATACCCTAAACACCGCGAGCAACATTCACATCAACTGAGTGCTAAAATAGCTCAAGAAATTACAAATATTTCTTTGAATATCTTGCTAATGAGGAGGCTCCCAAAGACTTCTGATGGAAGCAAATTTAGTCTGAGGTGAATGTCTTCAGATATTCACTCTAACCCCATGGACAAGAGGGACTTTCAATCATTCATCTGTAACTAGGAAGACTGGGGTATAAGGACCATATTTGATGTATACTGGTTCTGTGATCCTGACCAAATCCTAACCATCCAACATGTATAGTAAAAGT
The DNA here is from genome assembly GCF_028583685.1 of Petaurus breviceps papuanus. NCBI lineage: Eukaryota > Metazoa > Chordata > Mammalia > Diprotodontia > Petauridae > Petaurus > Petaurus breviceps. The sequence goes on along the minus strand of NW_027185777.1, from coordinate 35,252,020 downwards.
CAAATATTCCATTATGGATAAATGATCATTTTAATTTTTTGTTTCATTTCATTCTTATTTCTACCTATAGAAATATGATCATAGTAGGAGTAATACCTGCCTTATAGACTAGGGTAGCTTTTCCTTAAAAAAGTATTGAAAGAGTCCTTGAGACTAGATTGGATCAGGAGACTATGTCTTGGGGAAGTGATTTAGCTTTCCAGAGGTTTAAGAATAAATAAGTACCCCAATTAGAGGCAGTTGTTTTCACTCAAGCTACTCTAGGTTGCCAACATGGTTAACAGACCCAGGGAAGCTACAGTCAGATGTATCAATTCTGTATTCTTGCTGAGTGTCCTTTCCATGCTATGGCTATGTACAAGGTAGAAACCAAATCTGTGATTTCAGAGGTAGGGAAAGCTCCCAGTGAGGAACTTCCTCTACCAACTGGGGATGGCACCACCCTATGGCAAAGTAAGCTTCCTTATATAAATTGTTAGATGGGTAGGTGTCTCGTTTCATTCCAATTCCTAAATAGAAACAGCAGGCCAATATGAATGAAGTTTCTACATTTCTACATTCTACAAACCTGGTTTTCTACATTTGCTAGATGAGTAGCAAAAGATTTTTTTTTCCTCTCATTTTCCTTTTTCTATGGTCTAATATGCTGTTACTGTTACTCGAGCTAGAAGTCAAGGGCTACTCACACTCAGAGTGTCATTCTAGCTGGCACAGAAGCTTTGACCTGCTCCATTTTTAACCTGAACTGGACTGCCCTTCCTTGGGTGAGCTGATGGCCCAAGAGATCTATCTGCTTCAGTCACCCTGATAACTGAAACCACAGACATGTGCCACAATGCCTGGGTTGCTGTTACTCTTAAGTACCATTTCAGATCATGAGATTTTGTGTTTTCACTCCTATGAGAGTTGGAAAACACTCTGAAATATGTTAGATGTGCCGAGGTACATTATCACATATTTGATATAGACATCTCAATATTTCATCGATCCAAAGTTTCACCAGTATAGCTCCTTCCTAGACAATGCAACGAAAGCCCCTCTACAATCTGGCAAATGTCCCCTGAGGGCTAGTTGTAATACTGTATCTAAAAATTAATCACCCTACAGACAGCACGCTAGTGCACTGACCTGGACTTAACAAGGGTAAACATCAGACAACAGATGCATCGTCCATACTCAAAGGATTTATATTTTTCTAAGACCTATTCTAGCATGTATTCTGCTGACATTGCTTTGTTGAAGCCAGGGTCATCTTTAGTACATGATAAGGCATATAGCGCATTAGATTGTGAGTTCTTTGAGGGCAGGGACTATCTTTTGCTTCTTTTTGTGTCCCCACGGCTCAGCACCGTGCCCAGTAACATAATAGGGGCTTAATAAATTTTTACTGATCGACTGGTTCTCACTACAAAAAGGTGCCTAAAAAAATAGCTTTGAGGCATGTAGGTAGTTCAGTAGATAGAGCGCTAGGATTGGAATCAGGAAGATTTGAGTTTAAATTCTGCCTCAAACTTATTATCTGTATGACTCTAGGAAGAAGTCATTTGATCTCAGTCTCAGTTTCCACATCTGTACAGTGCAGAGGTTGGACTTCATGGCCTCTAAGGCTGTGGTTCTTAATATGAGCTTTACAGAGAGATTTCAGGGAATCTATAAACTTGGGTCAAAGGAAACCACGGCTACCTCTTTATTGCCAATAACCTGTGGTTTCTTTTGTTAACCTATGTATTTTATTTTATGCATTTAAAAACATTCTTCTGGGAAGAGATTCCATAGTCTTCACCAAAGGAGGGGTCAATGAAACAAAAAAGAGTAAAGGACTCCCACTCTCAGGTCTTTTCCAGCTTTTACTCTATGATTCCATGATCCTATGATATATGCACACAGGTAAATGTCTGCCTCTTTACCAGCCTTCTATCTGCCTCTATGAATTTAATAAGCTGGCACAGATTTTAGTTTCCAGGATTCTAGGGAATTCATCAAAGAGAATGCAATCACTGGTGACCAAGTTTTTTCTGGGTCTATTATTTGGGGGGCTGGGAATTCCCTGGTTATTCTCTCTTAGAAAGATGCTGTAACTCTGAACATAAATATGATATAATCACCTTTATCCTCTAGACACGTGGTAAATGTTTTCTTTGTCTTGTAGCCCTCTGTGGGTGCATCAGTGTTGGTAATGTCAATCTTAGATGACAAATTCTTCCATATCCTGATTATGAGAAATTTTCTTTGTCCACTCCCTGCCATGATGTGCCATGTACATGGGACTCAGTACAAGCCCTTGGATGATGATCAGCAGTCCCTCTGACCTCTCTTGAATGAAGGCTTCATAATGCTTCAACTGGTGATCTGGGCAGCTATTGTGATGTGCAGCCCCATCTTCTTTCAACCCTGAGTATGAATTGCTGTTACATTGCTAATTGCATGCACATGGCTGAACACTTAGGGAAAGTGTCCTTTTCAGACCTTATTTTACTAATGCATGAGAAATATTGGCAATATATGGAGACTGGACTGTCAGGGCTTCTTGGTATGTGCGCACTCAACCTCAGATCATCTCCACCAATAAAAAGAAGCTAAGGAGACAGTGAAATGTTATGACTTCAGGCCAGGTCTTTGCTTCTAGCTCTAAATGAGTGATTGGTTTTGATTTTTGAGGTACACTCTGTGATGTTCTTATGTAATTTCTATTGCCAATATAAATTATTAGGCATTGGGGAGAGGACTCTGAAAGCAAGTCCAAGATTCTCAGACGTATTCTTTCTATGACAATGACACTCTCTGTGGTCTTGAGCTTCTCTTAACCTTCAGCTTTCTCCCCACTGTCCACCCTCAGATTTCCTTGTCCAACTCTAAATTTACAGTATTAATAATTCTCTACATTGCAATAATGCCTAAAATCAGTGAATAGAGGTCAGTTCTGGGCTTTTTCCTGCATTACTTCCAAGAATAAAACACTCTGGTATTTTCTTATTAGCCGGCCTACTAGCAACTCTCAAGAGAAGTCCAAATGGTGCCATTTTCCTTACTGGTTTTTGTCCTGTTTCAAGAAAAAAAATTATTTCCATTCCCCTTTCCTCATCAAGTTGCATCATTTTCCCTTTTTTGCTTTCTTTCTAAAAATTCTACCCCTATTTACAGAAAACTCACAGATATCTAGGGACATTATTACTGTGCCAGATTAAAAATTACTGAAAATGTCACACACTCTAAAGCTATATTTAGGCCACATTGAGACTTGACGTATATGAGTAATGCAACCTTTCATAGTTTGGATAAATTTAATTCTCCACACTATAATTTCCTCCAACATTCCAAGATGTGAAGGCACTAAGGGTAACGGAATGCAATGATTAATCTGTTCATAAATTTGTTTCTCTCAGTGAGGTTCTAAGCACTTCCTTAAAAACAAATTTGAAGTAGAATACAAATGCTTTCAAGGTAGGGGAGGAAGAAAATTACTTATCTAATAGTTCAGGTGATGGATGAAAACATGCTGACAGGACATGGGAGCCTGTGCAGGGATCCAATCTAGGAACTACAGCTATTTCATTCTCCTTCATTTATGTTTCTGAGTTCGACTTACAGACTAATGTGATTTCAAATATTAACTAGAGCTCACTTCACACAACTGATGTTTCTGAAATCTGACCTGTAAATTTCGATTTGGTATTACTAACACCTTGAAATTATAGAGCCATTAACGTTTCTAAAGAGCTTTCACAGCTATTTTCTCATTTCATTCTTGCAATGTCTCTAGGAAGGTGGTTGAACAGGTCACAGGATGAGAGATTTTTGGAGTTGAGAGGGAATATAAAAATGATGTATCTGAGCCCCCTCATTTTACAGACAAAGTAATAGAGAGGTTAAGCAATGTGCTCTGAGATCACACAGGTAGTAAGTGGCAAAGCCAAGATTTGAACCAAGAATGTTTAACTACAGATCTAATCACACCATGATGTTGGGCAGTATGCAAGATTTGCACAAATAATTATGATACATGAGAAAAGGAGGAAAGTACAAAGAAGAGGTTCAAGGAATATATCATAGGGAACTGGGAGAAGGAAAAAAAATCACTTTTAGTTGGTAAGGGTGGTAGGAAGGACTAGGGAAGAACAAAAGAAAATCCACTCAAGAGAAAGCTGTGAAGAAAGTTGGAGAAGCTGGGGGCTGCAGGGTGAACTCTCCTAAAACCTTTAAAGCAGTCCTATTAGAGGGATTTACTTAAATGTATAATTATGTTAATTTATGTGCAATATAAATTCTATAAATATATAACTATCAAATAATATAAAATGCACAGAATTTATATTATATATTAATTTTATAATGCATTTACACATAATATGACTTGTGGAGTTTATTATTATACATGAATTTATAATTTATGTGAATAAAACATTCTCAACTATGGCACCCAGAGCTGTGTAAAGACTACTAGAGTTGGAGTCATGAAACACCTGGATTCAAATCCTGACTCTTGTTAGCCATAAAATAGGGTAAATAATATTTGCACCACCTACCTCATAGGGTCATTGTATAAAAAATGTTTGGAAGCTAAAAACCATTATACATAAAGGTGAGCGATCAACGTCAAGCAAAAAGCTGACTGAGGTAGAACCTAAAGCTTCTTTGTCATGCCACACAACTCAAATTTATCACAGCTACACTTTCTTATATTTCCTAACATGGTTAAAACTTCATTTGGAAGAAAGTTTCAAAATATAAGAAAAGTAGAAAATGATAAAAATAGTTGTCCTCTACTGGATGAGGCTCTTTTTTCTTTTAATGATTAAAAAAGATGCTAGAGTTTTAGATCTGGGGGGATCTCTGGTGGTAGAGACTCGAATTCCAGAGACAGCTGAAAGAAATCCATGCCTTTAACTTCCCACACCAATGGTATCCTGGAGTCAAGGCAGGATAGGGCCCTGAACTTTTCTCTGTGGTGCAGACACTGGAGATAGTTAAAATTAGAGCCAGAGATGTGATGAATAAAACAAAAAGGAGCCAGATCCACCAATTACTTGGAGTGCAGGGGCGATTAAAAACTCAAAGCATCTCCTGACCCCTACTTACCTATGTGCGTCTGAGCCATGACATCGGCCAGCCTGTGTGCAGCCCCACTGCCTCCACTTTGCGTGGAAGAAGAGGACGTGGTAGAGGTTGTTGAACCATGGATCGCTTGGCTGATCCAGTGTTCCATGTTGATGCTTCCCTGGCTGGAGGTGGGGGTTCCCTGGGAGTCACCCTGTACGGAGCCTTCATCCTCTGAACCAGAAGAGGTGTCTATACATGGAAACAGACAAGGTGATAAGTGACAAGGACAAGAGATTTCTCACTGACAACAGACCATATGCCACAGTACTCAAATCTCTTTTCTTTGGGCCAGGTTCTTCCCCTAATAGGAGAAAAACAATATGAATTCCTTCCCTCTGAGATTATTTCCAAATTGTCCCACATATAGTTTCCCCATTAGACTGTGAGCTCCTTGAGGGCCGAGAATATATTTTGCCTTCTCGTTTACTCCCCAGTGCTTAGCATAGTGCCTGGAACATAGTAAGAGCTTCATAAATGCTTGCTTGATATGGCTTAAAACCACTTTATAATGAAGATCTCTTGGTACTTCAGTAACAAACTCTTCTTAGGAAATCTACCTTTCCTCTATATATTCCTACTTAAAGGAATGGTATTACCCAGACACTCCAGTGTACTCTCTTCATATCTCCTTACTCACTCATATAAAAAATTTTTTTAATGCATTAAGTCCTGACTCTAGGCCAGGCACTATGCAAGGTACTAGGGATGCAAATAGAAAGAATGGTCTCAAGAAGCTAACATTCTCACAGCTTCCAATACCATGCTTTGTACTCCTAGGGTATTCTCAATAACCAATTCATGACTAACCAGTTGATTCTAGCTTTGCCAATCCAGTAAGAAAATGTAAACATTCAGATGGCTTATGCCAAAGGTCTCTACTTAAGCCAAAGTCCAGATTGAAGTTTCATGTAGGATAACAGAAGACAAGCACAACAATGGGTGCCATGGAGGTCTACCATTTCAACTGAGAATTAACTGTCTCCTATAGAGCTGCAAAGAAAAATGACAGACATTTGGCCACATCTGGTAGGAATGTCAAAACGTCAGGATTTCCCTTCAAATTCAGCATCCTATTTATTGTTGGGTAAGTCACCTGGGGAACAATGAATTGGAAAAAAATTGTGGAAAACTATATACTGATTAGTGGAACATCAATGTAGGCACTGCTAATGATTACCAAGGCACTAAAAAAACAGATGTGATCCAGTTATAAGCAATAGTGATTCTATTCCTTTTATTATAAGTTATAAAGGAAATAGGCATTATTAATTGTGTTAATTATGATTATAAAATCCATGTAAGCTTGGGAAGGATTGTGAGTGGCCCATTAAAAAAAAACCACAGCATACATTGTAGCTCCTGTAAATTATTTTTATGTGCCAACTTGACCTAAGGCAGACTTAAAGGAATCCTTCCCCAAGGAGACAAATGGTAATTCAGAGTAAACTGTGCAATAACAGTCCCAGGCTGATAATACCCAGAAGAGGAGACAGTGGTACAGGAGCCATGCATTCCAAGCAAAGACTCCCATGCTAGGTTTATTCTGTAGTGAGCAAAGTTCTAAAGGTCACCAAGATCCCAGGAAAGAAAATAATGCAAACAAATGGAGGCTGGATTATGCCTCAGCAGATGTGGTTATAAAATGCTCAGAGCAGTACTGAACACAAAAGAGAGCACTCAATAAAATTTTTGGATAAGCATGATGTTGTTGATCATGACATGTATGGCTTTTCAAAGCCATCCCATGTGAAATCACCACTGTGACTCCTGCGTGACTGCCGGATGACAAGAAGAAATGTTTGTTGGTTTGGATTGGATGGGATGACAATTTGTGAAATTATTCATTCAGAGTGCATGGAAATGTTATGCAAATAATCAAATGCAAATGTTACAGTCAAAATAAGACTCCCGCCAATGGGCCTGTACATTTCTCAAAGATAGTTTAAAATGCAAGGATTTTACCTTTTGTCATGATGATTTATAGGTGTTTGTGTTTATGTATATGCATGTACATATATATATGATACATTTCTTTATGAAATGTATATATAAGCATGTAAATGAGTAGTATAAATACAAGGGCAGTCAAAAGTAAAGTAACTACATATTGCTTCTTACATTTTGATGTAGTTTATGCTTTCCTATAAAAAATGTTTATAGGAAAGGCCCATGGCTCCAAAGCTTGCTTAGGCTTTAACTAGTTCCCAATTTTTTCCAGTTTAAATCTGTTTTATCCCTGCAAGATACTTTTGTCATCTAACACTTAAAACAACAATAATAATGATAAGTTTTCTTAGCATTATTTATTTGGGAAAAATATGGAAAATAAATTTCATTATAAAATTAAGTATATTAATTAAAATTCACCATATGCTATAAGAACATGTTTATAAATAGGCAGAACATTTGCTATTTAAATAGCAATTTAATAAATAAATAAAATAAAAATAGCTATTTAAATAAAGACAAAGAGAAATAATAGAAAATCATATCCTTAAAAGAAAGGATCATTTGGAGGCTCACATATATACCAATAACACAGATAGAGGTACCTTGTAAATTTTCAATATAATGAGCTCTGTTGCTTTCTTTTTTGAGGCTGTCTCAGTTCAGACACTTGGAGTTGGATGAGGACAGGTCAAGTTATAAATCTGAACACAATGTTGGTTTTTAGTGGGTCCTCTGTCACCTTTACTCCATACACACAAAGCCTAAGAGCTAAACTATAAAATATGGAAGATGAGAGTTCAGAACTCAATAAGAACTGCTGACTGAGTGGTACATAATGTTGCTATTTCTTTGTTCTTATATCTTCTTACAATTCTTCCATGAAAAAAAAGAAGAGGGAGGTCCCTGTATATCCTTGCACACATGCAAAGCAGGTCTGCCTTCAGAAGCAAGAGTTAAGGCAATTACTTGGGGAGGGGGCAAGAAGCAGGAAGTAGGAATATATATGTATATGTGTGTATACGAATATACACACATATACATGCGTGCATACATGTATATGTGTATGTACACACAGACACATTCATTGAGAAGGTTTGAAAGTGCATCCAAGTCACATTCTGGCAGCTTCAATCAATCTATTTAAAACAAAACAGCAATTATTAAACCCTTACAATGCCCCAGGCTCCTCATTCAGCACTATCAATATGACGTGAAAAGTGACTGTCTGCCTTCAAGGATTTTATCTTCTAGTGGATCAAATGAGATCATATCTGTGAAACGCTTAGCACAGTGTTTCTTAAACATTTGTTCCCTGCAATGTAATAAAAGCTTTTTACTAAGGATATAAAGATTGGCCATCCTACTGGAAGGTGAGTTTCAAGTGAGCTTTTGAGTCCAGTTCAGAATATATACTGTGTTTCTTGATAAACGCTGCAAATTACAGCACCACAAATTGGAAAACAGAAGAAATCCTGGGTGAAGAAGCCCAAATCAATTATTTTCTTGCCATGTGCTCAGATAGGTGCACACACATTCTCCTGAGCAGGAAAGACAATGGATAAGTGCATTCACTTACCTGGAGGTGTGTAGGCATCCATCGAGGTCTGCACAACCAGAGAACGGCGTTTGGAAGGCATTGGCACTGCCATTTTCCTTTCTTTGTGTTTAGCCAGGGCCGCTTGCACAGCTTCTGTATGCACATCTGGAATAATGGAGGATATTTGATTATTTTATTATGTATCCTGTGGATTCTCTTGGCACCTTGCTTTGCCTCTTTTTTCCTTGGATCCTTTGGCTGCTTCATTGCCCATTTACCTCAGCACCAAAAGATGGGTAGGGAAGGAAAAAGGGGAGCAAAGCTTACTTCAGTCACCTTTTTTACTCACTAGAAGTTCCATTAAAAAGGAGACCAAATTTTTAGCTTTTGATTCATCTAGAAATTTAATTAACCTAAGGTATTTTGAGCTATTATTACTAATCAGAAGATGGCCATATTGTAAATTGCTCAATATAGTCTTTATCTGGATAAATAATCTTCCTCTTGAATTTTCTCCCCACAGGTCTCATTTCTAGGCCTATGGACCAATCTGTTTGCCTAACATAACTGACAGCAAGGTGGTACATAGGATAGAACTCTGGTTCTCTAGTCAGGAAGACCTAAGTCCAAATCTGACTTCAAATATTTAACAACTGTGTGACCTTGGGCAATTAGCTTAACTTCTGTTTACCTCGGTTTCCTCAACTATAAAACAGAGAAAATAACAGAGGTGTTGTGAGAATCAAATGAAATGATATTTATAAAGCATTTAGCATACTACTTGGAATATAATATATCTATAGAAATACTTATTTAATATATAAATATTCACTATATGTTATTACATATTATATGATATATAATTAATATAACAATCTATAAATACTATATAAATATTTATTCTCTCCCTTTCACCTCTGTGAGTTTTTTCATTACATTTTTCTAGGGATACTGTCTAGAGTGTAAATCAACATTTAGTTCTTTCTGAAAGCTATTAGTCCATGGAATAAACTAGTTTAGCCTCCAAAAGTCTCCAATTCCATTCAACTCAATTAAATCCTTATTGAATGCAGAGAACAGTATTAAAAAGATACAGTCCCTGCCCTCATAAAGCTTAGAGTCTAGCAGTGAAATCTTTATAATACATAGCTACAACACGCATACACACACACACACACACACACACACTAAATACATGAGAGGTACCAACAGAGAGAGCACTATATAAAATTCCAGCTCCAAAGTGGGATAGGGTGGAGAGACAATCCTATGTAGGAGGATGAGACATGTACACAAATAATTAAAATAAAAGCTCAAAAATTATTAATATATAATAGAGGTCAATAACCTGTGAAACTTGAAGAAGAAAAGATTGTATTTGGCTGGGTAGATCCTTCAGTGAAGAAATAGCACCTGAATTGGTTTTTGAAGGCTGTCAAGAATGGGAGTGAGCTGGCAACTAGGTGGCGCAGTGAATAGAGCACCGGCCCTGAAGTCAGGAGGACCTGAGTTCAAATCCAGCCTCAGACACTTGACACACTTACTAGCCGTGTGACTTTGGACAAGTCACTTAATTCCAATTGCCCTGGAAGGAAGGAAGGAAGGAAGGAAGGAAGAAAGGAAGAAAGGAAGGAAGGAAGGAAGGAAGGAAGGAAGGAAGGAAGGAAGGAAGGAAGGAAGGAAGAAAGAAAGAAAGAAAGAAAGAAAGAAAGAAAGAAAGAAAGAAAGAAAGAAAGAAAGAAAGAAAGAAAGAAAGAAAGAAAGAAAGAAAGAAAGGGAGTGGGGTCCTCTGCTTGCTGATAATCTCCCCAGAATGGGCACAAGCTTGGAACAGACTACACAAAGTCACAAGGGCAAAACAGTGCAGAGCAGTTAAACAGGATAATAGGTAGTCTGGGTCCACTTTGGCTGTAGCATAAAATGTCCAAAAGGAAGCACTATAAAATGTGGTTTGAAAAGGGAGGTTTGAACACTGCCAGGAAGGGCCTTGAACATCAAACTAAATATTCTATATTGTATTTAGAAGACAAAGAGATACGTTGAAGATTTTGTAGCACAATGGTAATATATCCATGCCCGTGCATTACAGAGATCAATTTAGGTACTTTATAAAGGGTGCAGTAGAAAGGGAAGAGACTTGAGGCACAGAGACAAAAGAAGCAACAAGACGTGATTAAGAACCTGAGCTATGGTGGCAGGAATGGAAAGAGAAACAAAGGAAGGAGCAAAAGAGATACTCTGAGGCAAAAGAACTGGCCTTGGCAATTCCTAGCATAAGACTATTCAAGAAGAGATATTCAATAAACTCAATAACAAAAAATATTTACACACAAACTATGGGCAAAGCAGTTTGTTAACTTGTACACTCTTGCTGTGTAAGTGATTTCAACAAATGGCACCCCATTTGATCTCTCTGTCCTTAGAGAAGTTTCATCAATGAGGAGGGAGATTAGCTCTCTCTTTTACATATTTCCTTTCTAATGAAAGCCAGGTAAAAAAGCATTATAAATCTAAAACCTGAAATTATTAGCTTTTGTAACTATCTTGTTAATGCAGATTAATGATGAATTAATGACAACTGCACGGACAAAATTGCTATGTGAACTGTTATTAAGAAGTGAGAATGCTACAAGATTCCTGGCAAAGAGCGGGGAAAACTTCAAATCTGCACTTTATCATGCTTTGCAAGGGAGAAATTACTTAAAATAATTGGAGGCCTGAAGCATGAACTCAAAGGCTGAAGTCCTTACTGCGTTTCATTTGTATGTGTGTTGCAATAGTAACACTTGAAGTAGCTGATGTAATTGCAGAGGTTACATGCTGACTTTCATTATGTCCATGTGTTTCAGATATTTTTAGCACTAATTTTTTCAATTTAGGGTTAGACTACGGAGACATATTTTAATGAATGTTCATACATTCAGCTGTTCCAGTTTATTTAGCAATAACTAAGCACAACTCACCCCCACTTTCCTACCACTTCCCCCCTGCCTCCATGATTAAAAGATGGTGGAATCATATCACAACTACATAGTTTACTGATCTAATGAAATTGTGAGGCATCGACATACGACAAAATGAAGAAAAGGAATACAGAAGATGATGAAAAGGAGGAGATAATGTGAAAGGGGAGGAAGAGAAGAGAGAGGGGGGGGAGGGAGGGAGGAAGAGAATGAATGCAAGAAGATCAACAGGAAAGGAGAGAGAGAAAAAGGGAAAGGGACAGGAAAGACCAAACAATACTGAAAGGTTCACATGCTTCCTTCTAACAAAATTCCCTTTGGTTGCTGAAAAGATTCCTTGTTCAAGGTTCAAAAAAAAAAAAAGACTCAAAAAGGCTTAACACTTTGGTACTTTTCCAAACACCCCAACTCTGTAAAAAGTTACACAAAGTGTCCTTATCCATTGTTTCCCTTCATTTGACAAATCATTTTTCATGAAGTTCCTGAGAACTGGGTATATTCAGACATTTACGCTGGAGAGAATGTGGTCAACCAGCCAGTCTACGTCTGAGGGGTTGGGAAGTTATTAAGATTTTCTCGTGATTTTTTTTTAAGTTGGAAATCCTGAGAACATTTTCCCCAGGGTGACATTGTGGTACCTCTAGCCAGGAGCAAAATGGGCCAGAGGAAAGGGCAAGGTCTGTGGGAATTGGAAACCCATAACTGGAACAGAATGAAAACGAGTCTTATTTGTATCAACTTCCATGACAATTAAAATATCTACTCCACATTTTGTTTAGTTTCTACTTTTTTTCTGTTCCAAGAACACATGCCAACAGAAAGAAATAACCATTTGAATATAGAACACTTCTCATAGATTATAGATAGAGGATTGCCCTACAATTTAGTCTTTTTATGCTTGGATATCTTATACACACAAATTATACCTGGCCCAGTTTGATGCAAGCTGCTTCAGAGTGGCTGCCCCTTTCCCCAGTGTGTCAGTCTTTTAATTGATGTATATGATAATGGTACTGATAAGAAGGTTAAACATAAATATCATAATAAGGTTGAAGTTGTTTCTTTCTTTTTCTTTCTTTCTTCCTTTCTGTCTTACTTCTTTTCACAAAGTTCTGTATGCTGTATGTGCTGCCTCCACCCTGACCCAGTCATGTGTTACTGGCAGCAAAAGCAATATAACACATCCCATACGCATGTGAGCAACCACAAACACTTAGCCACTTATTTTGTTCACTGTTGCCTCTGACTCATGCTACAGAATCCCAAAATCAAATCAGACTTGCTAAAGACTCTGAAAACAAACCTCTTGCTTGTGATCATTTTGGGGTTGGGAAGGTGGGGGAAGGGATATTTAGACGACTGGTCTTTAGTGAAATCATCATAATTCTAAATTCTACAATGAAATTGGTATTTCAATTTCAGACCAAAGGTATGGTAAAGTTTTTTCTTAAGTGATGCAATGGCAAAAATATTAATAAAATGCAGTAAAATCCTACTCTGGAGATTCTCTGCAGCAGCACTGACCTTTGGTCTCAAAGACCTTTGGCCATAGAATGCCAGCTTTAGTAGGTTCCCATACAGAGCTAGAAAATCTTTGAGTAAGTGTCAAGTGATGTCTGCAGTCAAAGGACCAGACTAGATTTGTTAAGAGATGGTCATTACGAGATCAGTCCTTAAAAGGTCATCAATTTTTTGGCTACACTGATCCTTGAAGATTATCTACTCAATTGCACAGGTGTTGCAATCTACATTAGTGCAGAGAGGGCCCACATGGGCTACATCACCAAATCATTAAATACAAATAATCATGACACCAGTGACTCCATTACTCAAGTAATGAGGTAAATTAACAGAATGTTAGAGTAAATTGATAGGCTTAAGGTTGGGAGCAATCACTGAGATGATGCTACTTAACATTGCTTTTCATGAGCTGTGATTTCATCAGTATGAGGACCTTCAGTGGGGGAATCTCACAACATCTATCATTTAGTAGGTAGGTGAGTAAGGGAGTGACCTCAAAACACATAAGTTAAATGACTTTCCCTGCATCCAACTGTTCAGGGAGGCACCAGAGTTTGAACCCAAGTCTTGTGTAATGCAAGTCAGTATATTATCCACTATGCAACACTGCCTTTTACATACACAAAACAAGAAAAGCATGCACTTCATAGACTGGGCTGGGGAAAGACCTAGCAACAATCTTTTCTTTCCCCACCCCATGTGGAACCATAGTGGAACATTTGAAGCAGGATTGGAAAAACTGTCCAAGACAGATGTGAGCCAGAGCTATGTCCTAATCCAGTACCATTCCATCAAATCTAGTCTGTTACACAGTCATGTAGACAGCTAGAAGTCTGTCTCCAGCCCAGATCCAAGGAGATATTTTCAACACAAATCTCAAGAAGATTACTGCACCATGTTTCACTAAAAGCCAATAGTTAAGGTTCAGATGCATGTAACACTTTCAAAAAATTTGAACTGTCCTAAACAATGGGTTTAATGTCCAGAATTATAAATTTGGCACCTCTCATGATATGGCACTGGAATCCAAATCCAGTGCTGGTAAGATGATTCATATTCCCCACCACAAGTACACATATGGTTCTGGTTTTTTCCAAGTTGTGTTTCATTTTCATTTAGGTCTTTGTTTTCCAAGTGATGACTACATAATTTTGATCAACAATACAATGAAATAACATTCACATTTTTTCTGAATATGAATTTATCTATCTATATCTATCTATATGCACAGGTATATACAGAGTGTGAACAGGGGAAGAGCTAATGGGAATGCTCCCCCTGAAATGAACCAACACACTCAACCTTGGCTCTCTGCATGTCTCTGGATTCATCCTTATTCTAATTGGTCCTGCTCCTTCCCTGAACATCTCCAATCCAGTTCATACATTTCTTAGCTTATTCTAATATAACCTTTGGAACTCCTGCCCTATTCTCAATAATCTTCCAAACATCCTTAAGCTTTTCAAAGAATATTCCTTCTAATTCCATGTTTTACTCCAAACCTGGCTATCATTGGAGGTCAAAACAGCCATAGGATCATACAGGATTCAAGAGTTAGAACCGTCGAGGCCACTGAGTCCAACTTGAGGCCACTGAGTCCAACTCTGACAATTTAAAGAACTGAGTCTCAGAAAAGTGAAATGATTTGCCCAAGATCACAAAGACAGGAAAACAGAGGCAAGATTAGTACTTAAGTCTTCTGGACTCCATAGCCACCACACTCTCAACTACATCTTGCTGTCCCTCATCCCTGGTAACCCTCTCCAGCACAGGCTATTTTTCCTCCTGATTCCTCCATATCACAGGAGTTAGAGAAGGATTTGGTATTTATCTTGCACCTCACTGCTGTTTCTAGAGCATTACTTTCTTCCCATTCCTCATTCACCTAGATACTGCATTGCATAATATAGAAAAGAGCTGGGAAGAGAGAAAGTTGCTGCTGCTAGCACCCTACCTTCACTCTCTTGGTTGTCTCTATCACATATGACCATTCTGAAGGATACATTTTCTGTTCATAAGCCTCATTCACCTAGACGCTGCATTGCATAATATAGAAGAGAAAGGGTCATTTGGGAACATTGCCGCAATTTTGGAATCTTGAGGCACTTCCTGTAGGTTCCCTTCCATACAACTTCTTTCACATCAATTACATTTTAAAAGTCTGACACTCTTCATTGAAATGCTATATTGACGTCAATAGTGACTGGCCTAAATTACTACAATTTACATAGCACTTTCTTTACAATTACTATAATGTAGGTAGTATAAACATCATTATCCTCATTATTTTTTTGCTTTTTAGGGGGAGGGAGGGTTGGGGTTAAGTGACTTGCCCAAGGTCACACAGCTAGTTTTTGTGTTAAGTTTCTGAGGCCAAATTTGAACTCAGGTCCTCCTGATTCCAGGGCCAGTGCTCTATTCACTGCACCACCTAGCTGCCCTATCCTCATTTTAAAGAAGAAATTGAGGCTCAGAGAAAAGTGAGTTTTCGCAAGTCACTTCACTACTTTCAAAGATTTCAGTCCTTAAATCTTCTGATGCCAAATCCAGAGTTTTCCATTGTATGAAAAGGCTCTCTTTAGGATATTGAAAACTTGGAGAAGGGTTAGAGTGAGTTGATGTTAAATATGGACTTTTTCCTACTTCATAGTTCTAATACCATATTGCTTCCGGGTGATCCACAGACCAAATCACTTTACAAACACTTATCAGAACAAATTACAAACAAAATATCAAATTGCTTTAAAGAAATCATGCCATGCAATCTACAGAGGCAAGTATTTCACAAAACTAATGAATGAAGGGAAGTTGATGTTACAAATTTGAAATTAATTAAAGCACTTGATTAAGTGCCTCACAAAAACCTCCATTATAAGTGCTCTGTGTATATTTTTAAATAAGCCATAAACAAGGGAAGCTATAAGTGGGTAATAAGAAAAACCGGAAACCCATCCACTTGTGTATGAATATAGAAGTTATCAAAAAATGTTCTTAAAATCTTTCACAGAGAATATATAACATTAATAAGATCTGCAGATACCACTAATATGGCATGTACTGTGAACAGCAGTGAAGACTGAAATACAGGAAAATTACAGTCTTAAAACTACAGACAGGGAACAGCAGAGAAATCAAATATATCCTCCTCGATGCTGATACAAAAGATTGTCTTCCTCTTGTCCTTAAGAGAGAAGAGATAGTCACTTTTTCTACTATCTATGAGAATCAAAGAAGATATGGTACCCCATAGCATTCCAAACTGCATATGAAAAGACAGGGAAGTGCCAGTTTCTGTCAGGTTATAAACTGTGTTTGGAATAAACGATCTCAATTTGGTTTGCCTGGATGCCATAAGATACTGACAAATAGGAAGAGAAAAGTCTAATATATAAACTAAAGGGCTGTCTTATCAGTAAATATTACTTGTATATATCAAGTATCTTTAATATTGTCAAGTGTATCCTGTGTTTACTACAATGGTGACAGTTTATTTTCAACTTGGAGGACAAGTATTCATTGCAAGCTTCTATGGCCAGAAAATTCATTTCTCTATGGTTAGCCTGGTGATGGGGCTCTCTAAACTTGACCACTTGGAAACAAACATACAGTCTCTCACAGTTGAGGCCTTTCAAAGTTTGTGGGACCAATCAAGGCATCTGCTCTAACAGTACAGCCTTAGGAACCCACAGTTTCAGAGTACAACTTTAACATAGGATCAAGAAACATTTAAAAAATTAAATATTATAATCCAAGCAAGAAACTAATAAACATAACAAGAACACGTTTTAAGAAGGCACAGATTTTAAAAGATTAATTAATTAATTCAGGTAGCATGGCAAACAACATTCAACTTTCTTTATTGGAAAAGGTTAACACAATTAGAACACCATGCTACTGAGGGCAAGGCAAAGGTTCTGTTAACAAGCGAGTCAGGTGGCTTCACTGTCTTTCATGTTCACAGACTGTACCCTTCACTGGCCAGTTGGCTCAAAAATACCTCCTGCTCTTTACATGCTGGAGGGGCTGTTAGGAACTGTGGGTGGTTCACATACATCACCATTACTAAAAACAAACTAAGTCACTTAAAACACACGGGTGGTGGAGTAACAGCATCATTGTCATTGATAAAGGGAGTCCATTATTGGAAAGGGACAATATAACAGAAAGGAAAACATAATCACAACCTAGAGAACTGAGGAGCTCCCAAAAACACAATTTAAAAACCAGATGAGGGAAGCAACCAAAAAATGCCACAGAGAAAAATGATGTAGCAGTAACTGTGGACAAAAGGCTTCTCGAAAAGTAGTTTAACTTCAGGATGTATGCTTTGCCTTCTGAGGTTGGTAGTTGGGTTGAGTTATGAAAGTGATGGGAGATAGAAGAACAAAGGAGCAGAGGGCAGGCAGACATAAATAATATTCATGCGCAATACAACTTATATTTCTACTTTCTGACCTTGGAAACTTTGTATCAGAATGAATCTACATTTGTGCTACAATATCTTAATGGCAAAACACCAGAAAGCAGAATGTGGGAATCAAGGCAAGAAGTATATGAAAGTCAAAATATGGTGAATGCATTGGGAATCCTAAGGAAATATCACATGCGAGAAACACTGTGGGCTTAGAACAGATATGATTTGGGGAAGTACAGGACATATGAGATAAAGAGGATTAAATGATTACTATGTTTGTATACAGCAAGTGTAACTGGGGGGATAATGGCATCACTAACAAAGAGGGAACTTGGGAAGAGGAGCAGAAATTCAGATGAAAAGGATACATTCAGTTTTAGGCATGCTGAGGTTGAGATGCCAGTGGGGCAGGCAAATGAAGATGGTATCTAGAAATGCTGAACAACCCATAAATTTGAAGAGAGAGAGGTCAGGGCTATAGAGACAGGTATCAGTTTTGGAGTTGTCTGAGTCAAGATAAAAGGAAGAAAGGCAAGAAGAGGGGAGAGAAGTGGAAAGGAGGAGAGAGATGAAGAGAGGGGAGGAGAAGCAATCACGCAATAGCATAGACAGCCTAGAGCAGATATTGGATAGCTACAGTCCTGTGATAACTTCTTTCCCTTGTTTCAGAAACCTCTACATGCTCCTCTCCTACCTGTCTTCTAGTTTAAGTGGGTAAAAGGGATGAAATTCTGGGCATCTGTTTTTAGGTGGTGAGGGAGGATTTATTTCTCCTTATGGGCATAAATACCCCCAAATACAAGGCCCATTTCATCCATAATTACAACATATTTTTTACTTCTAATACAATTCTTTTACTAATAAATGCATTTCTCTCTCACAATATAACTTTTGACTAAAAGGCATTTGCAATCATTCATTTGGTTTGTCTTTGTCTCTACCCTATATCCTCACCATAGCCTGCCTCCAAAACCCAGATCTTTGGTGTCCCCCTTGCCGCTGTCCTACCTTCAAACTTCCAGTAATACACGTTAAAATGCAATTAAGAGATGACAGCAAAAGTTTCCTCAAATCATTTCCACTGAAATAAAATATTCTGTTTAAAGGAAGATGAGTTATGATTACTTATTCATTATAAACAGATTTTTAATTAGACCACATCTAGGATACTGTTTTTGGTTCCAGGTGTCTTGTCTCAGGGAAAACTTTGACAAATGGGAATGTGACCATCAGTAGGGAATTTATTGAAGAGAGCAGGCTAGAGAGCAGGGCATATGGTGATTACATGAAGGCACTGAGGATGTTTAGTCTGATGAAGAGAAGACTTATGTGGGCCATGGCACTGTCCAAATAGTTATAGGACTGTCAATGTATAAGAGGGAATAGATCTGTATTGCCTAGCCCCAGAGAGCAGGAGCAACAGAGGCAATTTTGAAAATAGTGTAAGAAAAGAATCTCTAATAATAAGAGATGTCCAAAAGCACATAGAATTGCCTCTGGAGGTAAGGGGATGATTATCATTGGAGGCAATAAAGATGTGGCCAGATGACAGCTTCATAAGCATGTCATTGATAGGATACCTTTTCAGTTAAGACAACAAAAAGAAGGACTCCATATTACTCCAAAGTCTTCATAGCAACACTTTTTCCAGTAGCAAAGAACTGGAAATAAAGTAGATGGCCATCGAGTGGGGATTGGTTAAACAAATTATGATACATGAATGTAAAGGAATAATATTGTGTTGTAAGAAACAAAGAAAATAATGACTATCTTTATAATGGAAAAATTTAGATGCACAGTTGCAAAATGAAGTAAGCAGAGTCAAGAAACCATATGCACACAACTAGTATAACAATGCAAACTTAAAAAAAAAACTACTACAAAACAATAAAAAAATGAATGGTGAAAAATTACAAAGAACAAACTTGGCCCCAAAGAAGAGATTTGGGAAGACATTTTCCCCTACTCCTTTGCATGGGTAGGATGTGGGGAATGGGGGTGGGGTAGGGCATGGCACATATTGTCGATTTTTTTCAATGTATTGATAGATTTGGATGATTTCCACCCTCCCATTCTTTTTCTTGCAAAAGTTCTTTGTCCTGAGGTGGTTCTCTTGGAAGTGAAAAGTAGAAGGATACAGGGGGAAATTTAGGCAATGTAAAAGCAAAAGAAAACAACAAAATTTTATTTTCTTAAATATTTGTTGACCTGTGAGGTCTCCCAGCTCTGAGATTCTGTAACAAGTTTATGGGATTACAAGCAAATCCTTCTACTCTCACTCAGATAGTGTTTTTGAAGGAAAAATCAGTATGATGAGGGTAAATAATCTGTCAGTCTATATAAGAGCATTAGTTTAAAGAGTTTATTAAAAAGGAAGTGTCTGTTGCAGATCTTCTGCATTGCTATGTACATTAGATGCTCTCAGCACATCCTAGGTAATCAATACATGGCAATGAATGAGGTATCATATTTAAGAAGAGTAAATGCTCCATTTGTGCATGGAGATAAGTAGATTCATTATCCAGCTTGTGAGGCATTTCAATTAAGCTGCCTGGTGACATTAAGCAAAACTAAGTAAATCTCCTTGTAGCCCTGCTTCCCTTCTCTGCCGCAGCAGTTTATATTTTATTCAGTTTGAACCTTTCATTCTTGATGGCCTAAAAGTGTCCATCTACCAAGGAAAAGGAGATATTTAAAGCCAGTCTTGTGTAGCAGTGAAATAAATTTAGGGATCATTACATTACTAGGAAAGAATTTATTTAGCACTTCTTGTATCTGCAGTCAGGCAAAGTAGCAAGAGCAGTTAAATTTCTCCACACGAATTGCAAAAAGGCCTGAAAATGATGGCAAACCACTTTGCAAGTCAGATATGGATAAATAAATGGTGAATAATATCTGCTTTTACAACCATTTATTAAAAGTTCTGTGCTATACGCTTGGGATAATCTTAGCCTTTATTTCTGCTCACTCCTTGCTAGGGCACCTCTTCTCTATCACTATCGCTATGAATTCTCCCCAACCAAGTCTCTTTTTTTCCCCATTCAGTGACAACTTGCAAGCTCCTTCAGAGAACTCAACAGAGGATTCAGAGCAGGAAGAGATCTCTGTAATCATCTAATCAAAACTGGTTTGTTTGTTTTTTAAGTTAAATCAATTAAAGGAATTGCTTTTCTCTCCCTCCTAGCCACCACCACCATTGGGGGAAAAGCTGTAAGAAAAGAAAAAGAAAAAAGGAAAAGGCTGGATGAAGATCTAATGATAAGATACTTTGTGCCATAAAATGGAGACTTGTTGCTACCTTTTATGCAGGGTTCTTAAAAAAGAACAAATGGGATAATATATTTAAGGCATTTCGTAACTCAAGAGAGCGATATAAGTGGTTGTTGCTGCTCATGGAAGGGGCTGGGAGTCTGTCTTGGAGGCTGTCAAGTTAACAGCACCAAAGGCTAGAACCCTTCAGTGATACTCAGTTTTTCCATAAATGCACATAGGAATCTGTCTTCTTATGACTGACAGCTAACCAGAGCTCCCCTAGCCCTTGAATCATAAACCTAATGCAGTTTGTATTCTGAGCTCATCCTTTTCTCAATTTTCTTAACCAGGAAGGAGATTTGAATTTTAGTTTCCTGTCATGTCATTCTGGATCTCAGTTTCCTCCTCTGCAAAATGAGTGGGTTGGATTCTACATTATCTGAAATTACTTCCAGGTATAACATTCTGTGTCTCTGGCTGTTTGGTAAAGTGATATTTCACTGTAATTCAGGGAGGTATGGAACATTCCTGGTAATGTAGCAATATAAAGTGCTCTCTGGTTTTCTGATGCTCCTAATAACATCATGATGATACTGTTTTCTGGCAAACTGGAATCTCATGTGTTGTTCAAATAAAGCTGCACAGCCTGCCCTGGCTTTATGATCTCTGTGGGAAAGCACAAAAATCACCCTACATTCGTTAACAGTGTGGATTCTCAGCTCCCACCTGGGCTCCTAGCACTCTCATAATATTAAGCTAATGTTGCAAGGGCATTAATCAAGCATGAATCATATGCCCCCAGATGAACTGGCTTGGACACTTTTTATATCATGATTGCTTCCTGCAAGGTCATACACTAGACCAGATGAGAGACCCATAAACAATAAGGCAGGCTGACAAGAAGGGAGACAGGTAACAGCCCTGCTTACAATACCAACACATGACCTGATGAAACCTTTCTACAGAGTCTGCTTTACTACCTTGAAGACAGGACCCAAAGGGCAACTCTTCTCAGCCCTTGGTCCCTTACCCATCACACTCTCATTATACGGATTCTCTGCAGTAGTCTGGATCTGGGAGATCATCTGAAAACATGACTTCACATTATCCATTTATTGAATACCAGACTCCATATTCCTTTTTGTTTCTCTGAACAGTACATAATTTAAATTTCTTCAGAGATGCCAACCAGCTAGAGGCTAAAATAAAACGATATTTCTTTTCATTCCATTTCTCTCCTCTGTCATTGTGATCTCTGTCCATGTGACTTCAAGGAGCTCTGGAGCTCAGATAATACTAATACAACTACTGAAGGATTTTTTTTAACTACCACATTGGTCAGAAAAATCAACAGAAGGCTGGTGGTAGTGATTGTTTTTAGGGATACTCCAACCCCACTCCCATTCCTTTATCATCCCCATCATTTGAATAAAATTTAAATTCAAAAAGCATTTATTAAAAGGAGAGTGTAGGCAGCTGGAGGGCAGAAAGGTTTGAAAGAGTGGGTCAAATAATAAATCAAAGAAATGGAGACTAAGTATGGTAAAATAATGATAACAATGAGATAAGAGATTAAGACTGGAGGGGGTAGGGGCCAGAATTAAAGTAGCCCTCAGAGGAAAATTTCTCTCTTACTACAGTGGAAACAGCACTGACTCTAGAATCCAAGGATAGTATTTCATAATCCATCTCTGAAATTTCTATCTGTATGACTCTGGGCAAATCACTTGACCTCCCTATGTCTCAGTGTTCTCATCTAAATAAAAAAAGGGGGTATGGGCTTGTGCCAGATGGTCTATGATGGTCTCTATGATACTATGAGCACAAGAGAGCATCAGTAAGCCACATACACAGTTTCTGCCTTCTGATTTGGGCAAAATAACTGAATCAACATTACTGATGCTACTGGAAAGGGCAGGTCAATGAGCTGCTGTATGGATTCACAGAAATTCACCATATCTGTGACTCCCCAGACCAAAATGTCCCTTCCTGGCCAATACTCCTATATATGTGTTGTCACTTATTAGAAAATAATTTCCCTGAGGGCAGGAACTGTTTCACTTTTATGTTTGAATTCCCAGGACTTAACACAGTGTAAATATTAATAAATGATTTCTGTATTTGTTCTTTCATTTCAAAAAAATGATCTTTTTTTAATAAAGTAATATACAATAAATATAAAGCAAAGTCAACTCTCTTAGCCTTTCTTGGGTCTGTCATGTTGAGCTTCCATTAAAGAAGCAGTGGAATCTATCAACCAGAGACAAAACATGCTTGATATCTACTCTTTGCTACTTGCTTGTTATATCACTTTAAGGAAAGTCACCAAACACTCTGGTGACTCAGGCTCTTTATCTGTACAGTGGAGGTAAGACTACTTGCACTAGCTACTTCATAAGGTTAATATAATGATCAAATGAGAGAACGAATATAAAGTGCTTATTAAGCAAACTCAAATGAAACGAAACCAGAAAATAGACACAAATTTTGAAAGTGTAGGTTAAACTCAAACTTGCATATCTTGTACTATGTACATACCCCAAGAGAAAAGACATTATTGCATTTTAGCTAATTATTGGAGCATTTGTAGTTTTAAAATGTACTTAAACTCCCATAAGGAGGCAGTTGGTGGGAGAAGAGAGAATCTGGGATAAAGGATTTAAAAAAAATCTAAATGGAAGTCCATTATTATAATTTCTTAATAGCTAGGGGCATTTCCAAATTAATAAATAATAAAAGAAACAAACAGGCAGTTTTCAAAAATAGAAATCCAAATTATCCATAAACACATGAAAATACACCAAATCATTACTAATTAGAGAAACATAAAGCAAATCTGAATTTGCAAAATTGACCAAAAAATGAAAATGACAAATGTTGGAAGGGCTTAAGGTAAAATGGCAGACAGGTGCACTAATGGTGGAGCTGTAAAGTGGGGTAGCCATTTTAGAAAGTTTGGAACCATACCTGCCCAAAGGTACCAAACTATTGACCTAGTGATACCTCTACTGGGAGTGTACCCCAAAGAGATCAAAGAAAAAGAAAAAAAACTCCTATGTACAAAAATATTTAGAGTAGCTCTTTTAATAATGGCAAAGAATTGAAAGCTAAAAGAGTATCCATCAATTGCAGGATAGCTGAACAAATATGAAATATTTGAATATGAAAATAATTGAGTAGTGCTATGCCAATGATGAAAGTGACAATTTCACACAAACCTGGGAAAACTTGTATGAAGGGATACAGAGTGAAGTTAGCTGAACCACAAAAACAATATATACTATAATAACAATATTGTGTAAAAAAAGGAAGCAAGAATTTACGTCAGAACTCTGATCAGTGCAAAGACCACCCCAAACCCTTCAAAAAGGTGAGGGATTCAAGATGAAGAATAAGCCATACATTTTTGGACATAGCCAATGTGGGAATGGGTTTTATTCAATTAGGTGTATTATATATATAGTTATAGTTATTTGTTTATATGTACATATATTACTTTCTTCTTTTTTAATGTGGGGAGAAGAGAAAAATAAATGCTCGTTAATTGAAAAAAATTTATTTAAAAAAAATACAAAGGAGGGGTGGCTAGGTGGCACAGTGAATAGAGCACCAGCCCTGGAGTCAAGAGAACCTGAGTTCAAATCTGGCCTCAGACACTTAACACAAAAAGCTAGCCGTGTGACCTTGGGCAAGTCACTTAACCCCAAATGCCCTTCCAAAAAAAGGCAAAAAAAAAAATACAAAAGAGCAGCCTAGAATACTAAATGAAGCTTACCACCATAATTGTTCTCCAGGGTAGTTATTATGTCAGCACTTTCTGAAGTACTAGTATTATGAGAACATTCCTTTATTTAAACATATATTAAGTGGCTTCTATGCATAAGAAAATGTTGGGACTGGGAGACATGGAAAGATAAATAAGAGAGGTCCACTGTTCTTCAGGAGTTTACAACCTAGTAAGGGAGATACACACAAAAACAATGACAATAAAAATGAATTCACGATAAGAGCATCAGAGGGGCAGCAGATTCTCAATATAACATTCTCAAAATCTCAGGAAATTTTGAATATATTTGATTCACTTCTAGACTAAACTGATTATTTTCTAAAAGTGGAAAAGGCCATACACTATTAGATAAAACTTTAAAATGAAAATAATTTGGGGTGGCTAGGTGGCACAGTGAATAGAGCACCAGCCCTGGTGGGTGAACCTGAGTTCAAATCCGACCTCAGACACTTAACACAAAAACTATCCATGTGACCTTGGGCAGGTCAATTAACTCCAATTGCCCTCCAAAAAAGCAAAATAATAATAATAATAATTTATAGTGCAACAGAGTGCCTGGTACAAAATAGGTGCTTAATAAAAGCTGTATGACCTAACTAGAATGTCATTTTCCATTACATTTGGTCAGAGATTTAGAGCTGGAAGGGATCTATAGGTTTTCTAATCTAGATGCCTGGACTCCCACCATCTTATAGATGAAGAAAATGCAAACCTGAGAGCTTAAGGAGCTTGCCCAAAGTTACTAAGAAGAGTGCACATTTAAACCCAGGCCCTTAACCCCAAACCATTGTTTTCCCTACTACACCACAGACATCAAAGTAGGTTTATACCAATGCACTAATCTCCCGAGTAGCTTCTGAGCACTAAAAATGTTGTTGGGGCATATCACAAACTGGAAAAATAATTATCCAAAGGAACACGGTCAGATGAGGGAAGGGAGAGAATGGCTGGCTGGTTCTATTCTCCCAAGTTCTGGACTTGAAGTATTTCCTAATTCTGAAAGGTTAAGGGAATATATTACAGCACCCAAGCATGGTAGCTATTTGGTATCTTAACTCAGAGGATTTTTCTACTTTACAGAGATGCTACTGAGAACGAATAATAGGAATTATAAACCATGTCGGGGGTGAGATGGGAAGATGAATAAATAGAAGGAGAATGGTATTTTAGTTCATCCCCAAAGGACTTCAATTTTTAATCCACTCGCCAAGTGTATTAAAAACTTAGCAAATAGTCTAATATAGCCACTTCTGATATCCTTGTTCCCTCACCTCTATATCAAGGATCCTTAACCTGGGATCCACGGACCCCAAGGGATCCATTGATAGATTTCAAGGAGTCTGCGAATTTAAAAAAATAATTAATAACTATATTTCAATATGATTGCTTTCTTTTTGTAATTGTGTGCATTTTGTTTTATTCATTCCAAAACATTATTCAGAGAAGGGGTCTCTAAGTTTCCCTGTACCACAAAAGGGGTCCATGAAACACCAAAAGGTTTTATACTCTATAACATTGTGCCTCCCCTCATATCACTGTAAGTCATTTCTCTTCTGGAATGCACAATGGGGTAAATTGAGTGATGATAGACTGTGAGCTCCCTGAGAAAAGGGATTAGTTTTTTTTTGCCTTTCTATCTCCAGCCCTTAGCATAGGAACTATTGTCTATAGCTGGAACATGGTAGGTGCATAATAAAAGCTGTCTGATTGATTTTAAAAATAATTCTCAATAGTTGTTTTGATGTATTTGAAGCCTTTAAAATAACGTCATATACATGCTAAATATAGGGAGATGACTATTCTGGTTGTTTTTTCTTCTTTTTTTCTGGCTACATTTATAAATATAACAGTAGGAGCCTGGTTTAAAGGGCAGAAATTGAGATAAGCCTTAAATTCCCTGGGTTTCCCTTCCAGTTCTCCTGGATGGGTGACGTCAAGGTTGCCCAGCCCCTACTCTTCTTATAAGTCAGAAGAGGCTTCCCAGATGCCTGAAGAGAAATGCAGGCACCACACATGGTCTTAGGTATGAGCATCAATTTTGGGAACAGTTCTACAGTCTGGGGAGGCAGGGGGAGCTAACATCTGGGAACAAAGCCTCTTTCCACACAGCCTTGGCCTTTCAGGTTTTCCAGCAGTTGCCAAGATGGGAGAAGCATCAGTTAATCAGGGCTTGGGCCCATCCAGGGCCCTTTACCCTTTCTCTGCCTAAGGCCCACAAAGCTCCTCTGTCTTCCTTGCCTTCCCTTTCATAGAGGAAGCCAAGGCAGGCTGCCAGACAGCTGCCCAGGTGGGAATGCTTGGTGGCTTCTAATGAAAGGCTTCTGGCTAATAGGGAGAAGCATCATCAACATTACAGTTATCACCATTCCACAGCATACTCTGATCTGATGTTCCATAATCCAAGAACAAACAAAATAACTTATAAAGAATAGTCTTTAACAAAATCTTAGCTGGAGAAAAACATACTACCTCAGTGTTCCAACCCATCCCCTTCCCTGAAAAAGAGCATTTTAAAAATCTAGATGTTAAATCTATCTAATCCTATAGGAAAGTGGGGGAGGGGAAGGGGAGTGATGGAAGGGAGGGTAGATTGGGGGAGGGGGTAGTCAGAAGCAAACACTTTTGAGGAGGGCCAGGGTGAAAGGAGAGAAAATAGAATAAATGAGGAGTAGGATAGAGGGAAATACAGTTAGTAATAACATCTGTGAAAAGAATTTTGAAGCAAGTTTGATAAAGGCCTCATTTCTCAAACATATAGAAAACTGAGTCACATTTTAAAAAACAAGAGCCATTCTCCTATTGATAAATGACCAAAAGATATGATCAGTTTTCAGATGAAGTAATCAAAACTATCTATAGCCATATGAAAAAATACTCTCACGACTGGAGAAATGAAAATTAAAACAATTCTGAGGTACTACCTCATATCTATTAGATTGGCTAATAGGATAGCTAAGATAAATGACAAATGTTGGAGGGAATGTGAAAAAATGAGACATTAATGCAGTGTTGGTGGAGTTGTGAACTGATCTATAGCAATTGGAAACTATGCTCAAAGGGCTATAAAACCATGCATACTCTGAGCTAGCAATACCACTACTTGGTCTATATCCCAAAAGAGATTTAAAAAAAAAAAAAAAGGAAAAGGATCTAAAAATATTTATAGCAACTCTTTTCTGGGGGCAAAGAATTAGAAACTGAGGGGATGCCCATCAATTGGGGAATGGCTGAACAAACTGCAGTATGTGATTACGATGGAATACTACTGCACTATAGGAAATGATGAGCAGGATGCTCTCAGAAAAACCTGAAAAGACTTACATGGGCTGATGCAAAGTTAAATGTATTGTGTACAAAGTTAACAGCAATATTGTAAAATGATCAGCTGTGAATGACTTAGCTATTCTCAGCAATACAACAACCCAAGACAACTCTGAAAGACTTATGAAAAATGTTATCCATCCCCATCCCCAGAGAAAGAACTTATGGTGTCTGAACGCAAATTGAAGCATACTTTTTTTTTACTTAAAAAAAAAAAAAACTATGTTGAGGAGGGGAGGACAGAAGTATCTCTCAACAGATAGTTAAATTATCATGGTAGCAAATTTTCTCCTGTGAAATTAATGGACAAAATTTAGCTGAGGCCAAGTGCTTTCAGAAGGAACATGAAAAGGGGGGAGGGGAGATTTTATGGTAACAAGTACATATGGTATGACATTTTCAGGATTTTTTTTAGATTAAAAAAAAGGCTCCTTGGCAAACAGAAAGAGTTTTGGTTGAAAAAGAGAAACAAAGGCACAAGATGATGTTAGTGTAGGAAAGGTAAAGAAGGTAAATATATTAGCTATAGAAAACTAAATCACCAGTAGAACTTTGCTTAGAAAAGAAAAAAAAATCCCTAAATATTTAATTTTTCTTAAAATAGAAATAAAATTTTCTTAAATTTGCATGTACATAGTTTTTATAAATACAAACTCTGTTCATAAATATAAACAAAGGAAAAGATCTTCTTTAAGAATAGAAGTTCTGTTGTTAAAGAGTAATATTCACTTTTCCAAACAACATGTGATGAAGAAATTAGGATCTATTTATCCCAAGATCACACACAGGTCATCAAAAATTATGAAAATGAACGCTCCAAACCCTCTCCCCCAAAACTAGGATTCTATTTAAATGTGTGTGATCAGTCTGGTTCAGGTGGGAAGTGTCTCCTTAAACTTAGCACCTTACCTGATCGATAGCGTTCATCCCGGGACCCTGAGGACCTGCGGCGGTGGTATCTTGAGGAGGAGGAGGGGGTAACAGGAGTCCGGCGTTCTTGTGGCAAGGCCTGATCCACCCCTAAATTCAACGGGAAAAGGAAAAGGTAGATAATTGTGAGGATTCACTTATAAGAATTTTCATGGAAATTATAGTTATGCTGATTTCTATAGGAAAATGCTTATCCTGTGACCCAGCAGCAAGAAACCATGAATGTAGTTCCCATCAGCCAAACAGGAGTCTGAGAAACAGGGGATGAGAGGACTGTGGCCAACAAGAGTAGGGGAATTGGTGGGTAAAGTGATGCTTAATTTGAGTATGGTGGAGGACATGTTTACTACAGATAATGATATACTTAAACTATGCCTCTCACCACCTAAGGATAGTGGGGGGGAAAAAAGCAACAGAATATACTAGTCACACATCACAAAGATGCCTAATAGCATAGACTTCTATTCTAGATGGTTAGTAGACCCTCCTGGCATTTGAGGAAAATGTAAATGAAGGTACAATGCACAAAAGGAACCTACAGTGTCATGAAAAGGAATGGGAAATACAAAATATAGAAATAAAGTCTTCTTCTCTCTCATAAGCCAAATATACCCATTTTTAAAAATTTATAAGAAAAGCACCTTTTCTAAATTCTATATAAATGACAAATACATTATTTTTAATGGTGTTTGAAAATATTATGGTAAAGCATCTAATCCTAAATAGGTAGTATGGGCCAAAATAAGTCAATCAGTTCATACTAAAAAATCAGGAAGGAAATGAAGATCTAAGTGTATTTGTTCATCACCCATTCTTCCCAATTTTAATTTTGTTGGTTGGTACAAAAGTGTCAGAGTGGAATTTTATCTTCCCGTCCCCCACTGCTTTAACCTAGCAGAATAAGTGACAGAGAAATACTTTCATGAATCCTGACTCAACAGGAGGGGGTAAAGCCCCACTGGAAATTATTGTGAGACCTAATTCCTACAGTGACCATGACCACAACATTAACTTCAAGTTAATGACAGTAATTGACATTATGATGATAATGATTTTTGCTATTATTCAGGTTATAGAATCTACCAGTAGGTTACTAGTCTTAAAGAGACAAGCTTCAATAGATTTTATAGGAAGATTTAGGAAGACTTGCACTTTTGTCATTTGATATTTCAGATTACATTGTTTTAATCAAAGGACACAAGCACTCCAGGGGAATCTATGCTTTCATAAATGCAGGTATTTCCCTTAATTAATGCATATTACGGAAGATGAGACTGATTTTCTCTGAGTTTTCTGGTTCTGGGTAGTGATGGGGAAAGAATTCCCCTAATTCACAGCACTTCATTCTAAGGCTGTCTTCTTTCTTCCTTTTTCCATGTGTTCTCGCTTCCCTTCCCTCCCCTCCCCCCACCCCAGCAAAATTACCACAGTCACTAATGGGTGAACTTTCAAACCTAACTAGTGCATTAGAAAGCATGTGTTTGTTCCATGAAATGACTCTTGGATATATTAGCTATGTTGATACTATGTTGACACAATACCAGTGAGAATGTCAGGATGAAGCCACAGAGAATGAATCTCCTACAGTGTTTGCGGTTTTCTCTACCACAAAGTTGTAAATGAGTCAGAGTTGCAGAGAAAACCTACAGGGCAATATCATAGAACTCCTCTACCAACACCTGAAAAATTTCAGTTGAAGGATGACTATCAATGAAATGTATTTGTTCCCCTTTGGGGCTATACACAAACTCAAAGACAGAGGGAGGGAAGGGAAAGAAATGAAGGAAAGTATGGGAAGAGGGGAAGAACAGAAGGGAAGAGAATAAACTATTCTTGGTTGGAAATAATTTATAACTTCCAAACAAGTACTCCAGTCAAAGAATTAAATTGAGAGAAGGAGAAGAGAGAGCCAGGGACAGAAAACTAGAGAGAGACAGAGAAAGGGGTAAAGGGAATAGGGAAGGAGAGAGAAACTCAATGATGGAAACTATTAACCATCCAGGTTGAATTCTAAACCCTACATCACTGGTAATCTGGATATGTTCAAGAAGGAAATAAAAACGTAAAGGCCCTGCAGTCAGGCATACTTTCTTCTTTGTGTCTTTAAGTCAGAGAAAAGAGACAACTATTTCCTGTTCAATCAAAGTTTAAAGGCTGTGACACCAGTAAATGTAGTGTAAGATTTCATGAATGCTATGCTCTGGGTAGACAGTGTCTGCGTCACTGGAAAATATGTAAACCACACAGTCACCATGGCAGATATGTTTGAGCCTATAAATTTCCACAGAATAATGTTAATAATATGTTTAAACCAGAACAGATCACCATGTCTGATGACCTGGCAGAAGCGACCACCTTTGGAAGATTTAGGATGCCATTTATGCCAGAAAACTTCTGTAGTCAACTTTATTTCAACATAAAGGGACAATCAGGATTTCTGAACTGAGATATAGCACACTCAGAATCATAGTTATCTATGTACTAAAGAGAAGAAAAATGGTGAGCAACATAAAGAAGTCACCACAGTATGGATTTCCAACAGCATAGTCATTAGGAGGATTGGCCAGGCTCATGACCGTGACCTTAACCTTAGTTTTCTAACCTCATACACTCAGTCAGATGTGAACCATCAAATTACAGTTTTTCAGACTGGATGCTGAGGAGCCACTGAATTCTCCAGAAATGTGCTAAGGTTTGGTGAGACATTTAATATGCAGAGTTAGACTCTAAAAGGTTTAGTGAAATTACAGATTTTTTTTTCAAACTTTATCTGCCAATATGACTGATGACTTCTGCTCTCCTCTCTTCTTGCATCTCTAAATTACTATCATCTTTACCTTAAAGCTATATATTTATTATTAAAGTCAATGCCAGAAAGAAACATAAGTGTTACCACAAACAGATGAAAAGGGTATCATATTTAACAATTGTGAATAATTCACATTATGTATTCTTTTAATGTTCATAAAGAAATTTATATTCAATATCTCAATGGACCTTATTTGATTTACTGTTGTAAGGAGATAAAAAGGAAAGCAAGAAATTATTATAAATTATAATATAATTCCTATGACCTTACTACTCTGACGATACTAATTCTTATATTATTCTTTCAAAGATACGCAAAAATATTCACCACCTCCCTACCCTTACCTCTTAAGGGTAATATTGATTTTTACCTACAAACTCCTATAAATTCTGTTTGCCTCCATCTGCCCAATGTGTGTGCTGTCTTGCTAAATTTGCATTTAATCAAGGTTCTGGAAATCAGTATTCATTTTTTAAATGACTTCAAGAAGCAATCTCTTAAAGTCTGGGTTGTGCCTTTACTCCCAGTTGACTTGGTGTTTCAGTGAATGCTCCCCTGATTAGAAGACAGAGAGTCAGAGCTCATAGTGAGTTTACACTGTGGGAATTTGAGCTATCAGATTCCTGTGTCATTCTCCTACTCCACCAGAAGCCATAGGAGAGAGAATTAGACTATCTAACATCCTCAATTTAATAGGCAAATAACTGTAGAAACATTTAATGCTTAAGACTGGGCAGAACATTCCTCCCCCTGCCAAAAAAAATAATTGGTTTTGAGCAGCTTCTGACTCTTCTGAACTTAATGTGGATGAAGAACCAGAAAATGAACCATCAGCACTCTGAGTATTGACAGGAAATTTCACTAATCATTCCTTCATCTACTTCTACTGATATATTTAGTAAGCGCTCTTCATGGCCAAGCTGTTGGAAGTCCATCTTATTTTCTTGATCAAGAACATGGCTTAACTGGGGATATGAGTAATTTGACACTTTTGTTGATAGAAGATAACAAATCCGAGCTGGCCAATCGCGAGCTCTCAGAGACTTGGTGACAACCCCAGGAGAGAATCTCAAACAGGCATTTTGGAGTGAGGTGGAGTTATTCACACCTCAGTTAGCAGTGAGAACAGACTCCTTACTAAGGAACAGCAGGAGAACTACAGACTCACCAGTGTCTGTGAGTGCTGGGCCAAACCGTTTGTGGTATTCATGCCCATTTGTAATTGGGATTTCTTTTGTATTTCCTGTAGCAATCTGTTCTGGGAAAAATATCAGGCTGAGTCACAGACTGGCCATGTTTTAAATTACTAACAATTACCGATTTGAATGTTGTTTCCTCCTCTTTTCCAGGGCTTAACCTTGTCTCTTGTATTTTATCTAGAGAAAACACAATTTATTTCTACATCACTAGAGGAGCTATAGGTTACAAGCTTCCTTCAGCTGAATACCACAGACTGCAAAGTCTACGTAAACTCTGAGGCTTATATTCATACTCCCAAAGCAAAGGAAAGGGGAGAAAAAAATACATATCAGATTCCGTTGAAATGCTTATGGTGGCAAATGGAATTTTTATTGTCATGATCATCAGACTTAAAATAGCTGTCTAATACACTACTTTAAAACTTCACAGAGTATGTTGTACAGATTAGCAGATTTGAACATCACATTTAAGATGCTTTCATGCTCTTACTTGCATAATGAAAACATTACCCTAAATCTGTGTTTTGGTATTACTGAGAAATGATTCAATGGAAGAAGTCCTCTGTGAAAATGGCAAGGATGGGATTAATTAAAATTGATGTCAAACTCAATAAAAAAACTAAGAATGAAAAAGTGGGCCATTACCAAATACCTTTTAATTAATTAATTTTTAAATAGCCTACTTGCCATCAAAATCATTTAAAAGAAGTAAAAGGGAAATTTAGAAGAGCGGATAACAAAAATATGTTTCATGGATTGCTGACTTGTAAACTCAGGAAAAATTAAGTGGACTGGAGTACATATATGACTCAGATTATGAAATGAATTGATATCTTATTAATTAGTTTAGATTTCTGTATGTAAGCATACATGTATTAGACAGATATTGCACATGGAAAGGTAATAAGATGAGCCCAGAACTCAAGAGAGAGTAGGAGATTGTGCTCAAAAATGTTTTTAAAAGCCAAAAATCACTTTCAATGGTCCAAGGTGCTCCCAAAAAATAAAAATGAAACAATTTTTAGACATCCAGTATTATTCTCAGATGCCACATAACTACAAATTGAGAAACATGATCTTAAAAGAATCAACATTGCAAGAAATGCAAAAAACACCTCAAAGACAGGAACAAGTAGACACTACCAAATTATTAGCATAACAAATAGTTTATCTAATTGAACTGTTCGTGAAAGACTTTTACTTGGGAAGCTGCATAACATCCAGGACATGCATAACTGGCAAAGGGTCAGTCTATGAGGCATTTAAAGGGAGGTGGAATGACAAACTGACAACCTAAGAATAACCTTGCTAGTAACAACAACAATAACAACAACAATGACTTGTCCAGGGTCACAGAGCTAGTAAGTGTCTTAGGGACCTAGATACTTTACAGTACTGACAAAATATTAAGTGAGCCAAGAATTCCCCTGGCCCACTGAGAGGGATGTAAAAAACATGCAAAGGAATCACACAGGATGAGAGGGTGAAGATGAGTTCTAAGATGCCCAGGGAAGGAAGCAGTCACACTGATGAGATTGTAGAAGCAGAAAGCAAAGAAAATTCCTTGTTTCTTCCTTCTAAAATACACAAATGCTGCCCCCTCCCCCACACAAATCTTGCTTTGTTGAATGTTGCTACTGAATGTCAAACTAGGTTCTTTTAACATTAATCACCCCTAAATTTTCCAAAGGCAGGCAACTTCAAGCCATTAAGTTTTTCGCTAAAAAGTATAACACACTGTTACCTTGGTATTATTATCCAGTACAGGGATTTTGGGGCAGAGTTTTCCAAAGAAACAATAAATAAACGTTCGACTCCCTAGAATTTGCTGAGGTAAAAAGATCATGGCGTCCTTGACATTTTAGAAATGGGAAAAGTGATCAGCAGGTCATCTTCAATGATTGCCTAGTAATAAATACTGCTTCCATGCCTACTTTGCCTTTCAAATTAACCCCAAACAGAAACCAAAAGACAAGGGTGGTGGTGACTGAAGAAAGTAAAGAGGTGGGAGAAGAGCATAAAGCTACCCTCTAATGGGACATGTGTTCATGTGTATGAATGAAATCCCCCCTCACATATGTGTCTGTCTCCCTGTGTGTGTTTGTGTGAGTTATAAAGCTGAACATCTTTCACATCTACTTTCCTGACCAATTATTTGAATGTTTTCTTGCTTACTTGTAGCATAAAAAAGAGAATCTAATTTTGTTCATTTTGCAAACAATGTCCTTCCAAAGAGGAATAGAATGGAGAGAGGATAGAAGAGCAAAATAAGCTGAAAGAGAAGAAAGAGTGGGAGATCTGAATTATGTTTGTGTTCTTGAGCAAAGAGTGCAGACACCACTACCTCCACATGAAGAGACAGCCCTCTTTATTCTTCTAGTTTCTAGGGAAGTACTACTAATAAAAGCTCACATTGTTATACCTCTCAAAATTTCACAACATACTTTCCTCACAACTTTGTGAGCAAATAGCATTGTTGTCAAAATACTGAAAATATCATTATCCTCATTTTACTGATTAGCAAACTGGCTTTCCCATATTCACATGGTGAGCAAATGATGGATGGAGGGCTCAAAATGCATCTTCTGAGAATTCCCTCTACAATGTGGTACACATGGGGTGGTGGAAGAAGCAGGGGGCATCCACCCTGCCAGCCAGACCACCAACTGTGAAAATCAACAAGGTGATACATGTATTAAGAGTTGTACTTTCAAAGAAATCTAGAAAGACCATTATGAAATAATACAAAATGAAAAAAAGCCAAAGTAAAAATGAATGGGTAAAAAATTCTGATTTGTGGGGCCTTATGGGAATGACTGAAAAGCTCTATTTTCTGCATTGAAATTAACTGTAAATAGTTACTGAGCAAATTTAATTAGTAGTATGATTTAATATCATCTTTAACGAATCATTTAATTAAAAAATTTTTTTAAAACTCTTTAAATCTAAAAAAAAGAGTTTTACTTTATTCTGGTAGGGCCATATATAGTTTATATAGTATGTACTACATATGTAGTATGTTTAATTCTAAGTGTCACATGTGATGAAGGAATTTGAGGAAGCTAGGAAGTCCAGAGAATGGCAAATAGAAGTCAAAAGCCTCAGATATATTATCTACAGGGGCTGTTGGAAAGAACTGAGGATGGTTAGCCTGGAGAAGAGAGGCCTCACGAGTGACATGATCATTATCCTAAACTATATGAAGGAAATGGGGATGTTTGGTCTGGAGAAGAGAAGGTTTCATAGGAACATGCTGATTATTTCCAAGTATATTAAAAACCTGGTGATACCTGGAAAGAAAATGCTCAAATTGTCTTTAAATTATCAGGGTAGAAAAGAGATTAATTTGTTGTTTTGTACCCAGAAGGTAGAACTGGAAGTGACAGATAAAAGTTTCAGAGAAGCAGACTTGGGTTCATGTTAGGAAAAAATCCTTAATAATTAAAACTTTCCCAAAGTAGAATTGGCTGCTTCCAAGGTAGAGGGTTCCTTCCCACTACATTTCATCATGCATAAACTGAATAAATGGTATGTTATAGTTTCTTCTTTAGGCAAATGGGTGGACAGATAGATGTGAGCAATTCTGTGATTCTGTAATCACCCTTTTTTTTTTTTTGGAGGGCAATTGGAGTTAAGTGACTTGCCCAATGTCACACGGCTAGTAAGTGTGTCAATTGTCTGAGGCCATATTTGAACTCAGGTCCTCCTGACTACAGGGCCGGTGCTCTATTCACTGTGCCACCTAGCCACCCCTTCTGTGATCATTCTTAAGTTGCTCACTTGTATGTTATGCTATGTTATGGCTTTTGTATCTCCAATTACCATAGCAACAAGTTATTCCACATCAATACCCTAAAATACCTCACTGGGCAATGACTCAGCTTATGAGGACTTCTGGAGCAAGGAGCTTTAGTGAATACCTTCTTTAATAACTACTTCAACCTAGAAAAGTTTAAAAAATGAAAACTTTATTTAAATCCCATGGAGGAAGTTGAATGAATATTCTAGGATGGTGCCAAATATCATACAAAAAGGGAGAACCACTCTGGCATTCTCGTTGACAGTTTTTGTGGGGTGATGTTTTACAGACCAACACTAAGAACAAATACACATGTCATAAAATGTTCTTAGTGTTTATCTATGTGAGAAAAGTTATGCTACTTATTGATAGTAATAGCCTGCATTGTGTAATTAGTAATAGACTGTACTACACCACTGAGGCCTACAGTGCAGAAACAGTAAGGACATAATTACAAAAACACACTTTATATCAATAAAATTTCACTGAGAAGAACGATAAGGGCATTGGTTTCCACCTCATCTATTTGTAAGGTTAATCAGTTAGAACAGTTCATAGAATATGAGGCAGGAAGTTACAAAATGTCAGAACAGGACAAGTACCAGCCAAATGCTAAAGTACCTTAAGAATTTCTCCTTTTTTCAAATATTAGTCTCAATTTGCAATATTTTATCCCTGAGCTCTACATCCTTCGGTGTCTTGGAATGTTCTTATGGTAAAAAATAAACAAAGATCATTCTCAGTCATTACTGAGAGTACCACAATATTCTCAGGAGATGCCTGTAGTTACTATTCAATGTAATGTTTACTAAATGGACATAATCCATGTGACCTGTCTAAAAAGCCTATAAAAAGTGGCAAAGGGAAACAGCTTCCAGAAGGACCATTTGGGATAGTGCTGACGTTCTAGCAACAATCTGCTAAAAACCAACAGGTTTAAATGTTACATAAAAGTCTATAAAAACCCCAAATGAAAAGTCATATATTCTTAAAACCTCTTGGAAGTCCTAATCATATTTTCTATCACAAATTCTCTGACATTGTTTCTGCAACAATAAGTCTTAAAATGAAAAGTAATTCATTGGAAACACCTTACATGATTTAGAAAAGTTTGTGTGAAATAATGACAAATTATTTCCTAACAAAAACATAAATTTTTCTTTATCTATCTTTCCATATATGTCAGAAAAAAAATCAAATAGTTTTTTAGTTTTCAATATAAGGAGAATCATTATAAAAAGTGGGCCAGTCAAGAAAGAATTAAATTCTTTAATTTAGAAACATCCACTTTAGTTACTGACTTACTAGAGAATTAAGCTATGCATAATGAATGCTTTTCTTCACTCAAGAGTAAACCTCTAAGAGAATAAGAACAGTGGAAAAAACCACCAAATAATACAAGGAAGCAAGATTGTGTCAACCTCTGATAGACCATGAAGTAGGACAACCTGTCCTTAAATCACAGGTGGGAAAGCAATGAAGTTTTCTAGTTCTCAAAGGAAACTAGGGAGACTAATTGTGGGGAAATGGCTCCTTTACACAAAACACTCTCCTGTCAAATTATATTTTTTCCTCTCATGTTCAATGAGCATGTGAGTCTTCAAAGAAAATAATCCCAAAATGGGATCTGATGACAAGTCACCACCTTGATGAAAGCAGACAGCTCTGTAACTTCTATCTTTTCATTGGCAAAGGTATTATAGGGTTCCAGGGCCATCAACTAGTTAGCTGAGGGTTAAACTACAAAGGATGAAGGAAAGCAGAAATTGAAAGACAAACACAATGGGAAGAACATGGAGGGGCAACTTTTACCCCTGTTTTGTTTTTAAAATGAAAATATGGATTAATGGCTTTATATACATATAAATATACATGTGTGTGTATATATATATATATATATTTGTGTGTGTTTGTGTGTATATATATGTATGTATGTATGTATATATAACTGCATTCTACTGGTGTCTCATCAGCCTGACATAGTTTGTTAAGGTACTAGACCTGGCCTCTGGAAGACCTGGTTCAAGTACAACCTCAGTCACTTATCAGCATAATGACCATGGGCAAGTCACACAAGTCACATTTTGTATATGATGGAATCAATATGTTCCAAAGACTCTGCAAGTTCTATATCTCTGATTGAACAAGAGTGTGTTTATCAGAGGGAGGAGTCAGGGGGAGATATGCCATGGAGAAATTGATGAGATTAAAGCTTTGGTCTATAAATGTCAGTTTTCTTATGGTACAATGAGGAGGTTCATATTTTCCTTTGGCCTAAGACCTTCAGGTTGGCTAGTTTTGTTTTCTGTTTGTTTTTTGTTTTGTTTTGCCAAACATGCTTTCTTGTGATCTGTAGCTTTAAAAGCCTAAGTAGTTTGATGTTTAGAACTGAGTCCAGCCTTCCAACAGATATTTGACCATATAATAATGGAACTGATAGGAAATTAGAGAAATGTAGTTGAATGGGTTTTGAATTGTCAAGGTTTTTTTGTTTTGTTTTACAAGTGTAAGTTGTTGTGTGTTCCCCCAACTCTGAATGAAGAGTTGTAAAATAAAAAAAATTCTAAAAGGAGAATTATATAGAAAAGCCCAATGAATTGCGAGTCAGAAGACAACCAGCTATGTTACCTTCAGTAAATCACTTCAATTTTCTGGGCCTTAGCTTCTCTTGTCTATAAAATGGAAGAATTGGTTCAAATGATCTCTAAGATTCTTTTGGCTCTATGATTCTGTCATTCTTTAATTTCAAGTACAAAGTTGCCTTAAGTATTTTCCGAATTTTAGGTTTCTGTACCAGACAGTGATTTCTCTACTACTTCTTTCTCTCTTTGGAAAGTAGTGCTCACCGAAACGAAAGTAAAACAGAGGCCGCGTTCCCGCAGTGCTGGCCGCCCGATCTCTGGCCGCTGCTTCCCGGATGTCACACACCCCGATGTTGGCGGAACGGAGCATCCTTCTTGTGGGTCCTTCACTGTGCTGCAGTCTACACCGTACTGCGGCAGCTCCATTCGCTGCTGTAACAAGTTGAAAAAAAACTAATTAATTCAAATTTTAGTTTTTTTTTAAGTTTGTTACAGCAGTGAGTGGAGCTCCCGCCCCCATGCAGAACAGCACACACAACAAACAAGGGACCACACGACACAGCCCGGGCGCCTTCCACCATGAGTGCCTGGCCAACATTGGAATCAATCATGTTCTTTGCAAAGCTGCGGCTTGAGAACTATCTTCTTGGGAAATGCCTCTGTTTCACTTTTGTTTTGCAAGGCACAGATGAAAAAACAACCACAAGGACAACACACAACCAATCCATCCCCAGCCTTCTTCAAAAATACAGAAGGTTCCACTTCCTTGAAACAGTTCAGCAAGTGGCATGGTTATTTAGAAGGTCAGCACTGGCTATGATTCTGTTGGAAGGAGGAGAGAAAACACAACAAACCATGGATTTCCATCACTTGTCTCCTTACGATTGACCTTATGAGATCTATATACGTGAAGGGTTCGGGGCAAGCCCAACTGGTTTTTGGTCATGAGCATCCTGAGG
The DNA here is from genome assembly GCF_028583685.1 of Petaurus breviceps papuanus. Classification (NCBI taxonomy): domain Eukaryota; kingdom Metazoa; phylum Chordata; class Mammalia; order Diprotodontia; family Petauridae; genus Petaurus; species Petaurus breviceps. Next base: position 35,211,900 of record NW_027185777.1, on the reverse strand, counting down.
AAGAGTTCCCTCCATCATCTTTCATCTTAGATCCAGGAAGAAGCAACATCCATCCTACTCTTCCTTCAGCTAACCAAAGCCTGCAAAAGACGATCTAATTTCCAGGAATGTTCCCTATGAGGAATTGGGAGTCAAGGGGAATTCTGCCCAAATGAGTCAATGCTCTATCCTTCCTAAGAATCCTTTCCATATTATTGTTGGGAAAACTGCTTTGGTTACTCATTAAAAAACAAAACAATACATTATGTTCCAACCAATTGTTTTAATGTTTGTTATTTTAAATCTAAAAGAAGGAAAAAGAAATAGACTAAAAAATAAAATTAACCTACAAAATTAAAATGAAACATACAAAAGCAGCAGAGACTCAGCATACAGATAAGCTCTCCTTGAGCACACTTTGCCATTAGCTGGTGGTAGGATGCCACCAGATACATCAAGGTTAGTTACAGTAATTATTCTCAAGCAAAAAGAAGTTAGTAGAATGCGTCATTGTGTGTGTGTGTGTGTCCTCTAGCAAAACTTCTAAGCAATGCTTTATAGACCAAAATTTACAGAATAACATAAACTTATGAGATCAATACCTCTTCAACTTCATAATATAGGAGTTCCATTTTTTTTCCTTACAAAAATAAACATTTCTTAATTGAGTTCACTTTAGCAGCACCTGGAGTATAGTCAGCCCTCAAGGTCACCCTTAGACCACAGACAAGACTGCCTGAGAGCTGAGACATCAACACTCCATTCCAATATTGGTCTCCTTTTTCCTGGAATTTTACAAGGCTCAAGGAGAGACTAGCATCACCCAAGTGCAAAAAAATAACATTAACTAACAAATCTGAGAAGGCTAGAATGAGGTAGATGCTGTACATGTGAGGAGAATAAATAAAACATTTTATATTACCTACAATTTAAAACATAGCAAGCCTCTGTCTGAAATTTCATAATCACAGACAGCATTTGTAGTCTTATTTCCAGGTAGAAATCTTTAGAGAGAGAGTAAGAGAGAGAAAGTATTTTGAAATCCTAACTGGTCTTCATTTTTTAGAGGAATATGGCTTTCAAAAATAATTATTACATTATTTACCATCTCCACATGAACAACTCATTAAATCAAGTATCCAACTGATTAGAAAGACTACATATGAGCAAATGGCCATAACGGGTATGTATAAAGACACAAAGAAATGTGCTCTTTACATACAAAAAGTATATGATATTAGTGCTGATTGTACATCCAATATGTACTCTGGTCTCAAATGATCCATATTATTTGCCCTGTGCCTAATGCCTCAAGACCCACAGAAGTTTTAGATTTTATGGGAACAGTCAAGATTGACATACCTGGAGGTTGTGGCAGATAGGCCCCAATTAATTTTGACCTCTTCTTTTCATAACCTTTCTGTGTGATGTCACCTGTAAGGAAAGAAAAAGAATATTCCATAAGCTTTACAATGAGATGAGCTCTCCAGCTGCACAATGTCCATACATCAAGTCACTATTGCCTATCCAGCGCCATCTGTTAGCCTTGACAGTGATAATAAACTCATCAAGGCAGAGCATGATCATTCCTCTCTGTGTTCTCCTTCTCTTCCTTTTCCTCCCTCAGCAAAAACAAAAGAAACCCCCTAAGCCCACCTAATGTATGTTAGAGCCATGTGGTTAAGCAACTCTCCCATCTTGATTTCAGTCCCCTACAGCAGCACAGTCTAAAAGTCTTCAATCTTATTCCAATCTGCTGTCACAAAGCTTTCAAACCCAGTACTGGGCTTTCATTAACTTAATCAACAATGGATTATGCAGACTGCTTAGGCCTGTGATGACTGGCAAAACACATTACCGATTAGCATCTTATTTCATTAATGAGATTTTTTCTAATCAACCATGGAGGTCACAAAGATTTTAAACTGCTGCTATGTTACTTCAATAATACAACTAGCTAAGAATGAAATCTAAGCATGCTTAAAAGACATCTCTTAAAAGTATATAAGCCAAGATATATTAGCAAAGTACTCAGTCTTGAAATAAGAAATAAGATTTTTTAATCTTACAGTCAAATATCCAGACAGAAAAGAAATGTGCTTACATCTTCATCTAAATGAAAAGCTATGAATTATTTTTGGATAAAATAAGCTCATAAGGACATTCAGCACCTTTCCCTGTTTCAAGTTTTCTTTCATGGGATATCAGAAATTTGTTCTTGAATTCTTTTTTAAGCTTTCAAAGTGATTTTTTTTTGTTTTCTTTGCAAAATTATCATTCTTGGAAGTGATCATTCTGCCCTATCACCATTATTACATCAAAGCTAATATTTTTGTGATATCCAAAGTTTAACAGGAAAAACATAGATATACACATAGGATTTAAAACTAAAAGAAAGACTAAGGAATTGTCATGAAGCAAAAAAAAATTTAATACAAAAAAACAAAAACTACAAATTTAGCCATCAGCTGTTCACTCCTGGCCAGGTCTTGTTTTCCTTTTCACAGCCTCACCCTCTCCCTTCCTCCTCACCCTGGTCATTCTCCCTCCAAATCAACACTTTTAAAACATTAGAGGAAAGAGGAAAATATTTTGCACTGAGAGAATATGTGGGAAACAAAGCGTCTGTGCAAATTGTAGGATTCCAAAGTCTTGGTGTTTCCTAATGCTATTAATGAACATTCGACTTCACATTAGTCGATAGGTTCTCCATTTAGCCTGAGCTTGCTACTTCATGAAAGCTAAAGGAATAAGGTGCTCATTGGCCAAATGAAACTAAAGGATACTGTTCTGCATGAGGGAATGGAATATAAAAATAAAATTCCAGAAGGGATATAGGAAGATAAGAATGAGCCATGGCATTCCCCATCTTGGCATCCACAGAAACTTGGAAAGTATATCCCTCCTTGGGAAGCACCTGGACAGGGCAGCTACTACAAGCTACCCTTATGAGTTATTGATTCATTTTCCTTCATATTGCTTTTTTTCCCCCTATCAATAATCTCAAGACAATGTTTTCTTTAAAATGCTGTTCAAGAGGTTAGTTTTCACAAAGATGATATTCATGCTTTTATCCATTCTGGTTCAATATTTAGCATTATAAAAAAATCACATATAATTCAGCAAAACTAATAAATATGTCGATCAATTTCAACAGTGTATGTATGCAATGCTATTTATCCAGTCTTCTACCTCTTCAAAGGTGGAAGGGAGGTGTTTGCTCTTATCTTTTCTTCAGTGTCAAGCTTAGTCATTATAATAATTCAACCCTGATTTTTGTTGTTCTTTCCATTCACATTGCTATAGTGATTGTGTAAATTTTCTTCCTGATTTTGATTACTTCATCTGGCATCAGCTCCTATAAGTCTTCCTTAACTCCCTATCTTCTTCATTTCTTAGAGAACGGCAATATTCTCTTGCTTCGTTATAAAACAAAGTTAGGGAAAGGAGATAGGATATACTGAGAAACTAAAGTAAAATGGAAACAAAAGGAAATAATAAAATAATTTTTAAGGAAAAAGGGAAATTTAAAAAGAGTTTTTGGTATAGCTTCCTACCCCTATAATTTGGGGGAATTATGATTTTTATTGAAAGGAACATTAAAAGAAGTTAGATTCACTTGTGAGTAAATAAGCAACATATTTTAATGTCCTAACAAGATGCTGCATTGTCACCAGATAAACATCCACAGGGAGTTTTCTTTCCATCCTCATTCAGATCAGGTCCTAGTTCTTGGCTTCAGGTATTTCTTTGGGAAGGGTCTACACTGAAAAGCAAACCTTGGAAAAATTCTCTCTTCATTTTACAATGTCTCAAAAACCAAATGTAGCCCAAGTTTCACAAATTTTTCAACTGGCTGTTTGAAATACATTGCAAGGGGGTTGGTGGGGGTAGGTGGAGTCTTCCCACCCTCCTTAGTTCAAACCAGGAAAAATCTGACACCAAAAGGAGTTGACATTTAAATTCAGAAGCATGTGAAACACAATAGGCAAGAGAACAAATAATTAAGAGCTGAAACCCAAAAGCATGGGGAAATCATGGGCACAGCTCAAAATAACTCCAGAATTTTTTTTTTTGGGTGGGGGGTTCCCTTAAAGGACAGAATTAAATCCCATCTAGCCAACTATATTAAATGCCTCAGCTCTTCATTCCATGACACATTAAGAAGGGAAAGAAGAAGGATTGGGGGAGGGGGGGTGTATGTCCAGGAAGTGAATGCTTTCGACATTTATTTTTCCTCAATTGTCTCCTCTGAGATGACCTTAAGAATCCTAATATGCATCTGTTCTTAAAGCACTGAGCCCTTTCTTCCTCCCTTTACTCAAAGCCAAACTGGCCTCCTTGAATTCTCCTTTTTCCACACAAAGGGAATGCTCCCTCCTCCCCAGATGGTAAAAGACCATCATCCTTCAAGACCAAGTTCACTTAAAGGCTTCTTTGACTTTCCTTGATCCCTTCTCCAAGTTCTAAACCACTTAATTACTGCACCACTCATTGAGCAATGCTCATAGACTTCCTTATATTTTTAGTCATCTTTTTATCTGTATATGTCATCTAAGTTTTTTCAGGATTGACTCTTATGCTTCTTTGTTTCCTCTCCTCCCACAATAATCTTGCAAGGGGCTTACACAGAGTGTTGTAATCAATAAATATATGTTAAATAATTAATCAAAGACCCAGAGAGTAGATATAGACACCATTTACATTCTGATTAAATGAGGCACTTATTTTATTTATGTAGAACTTCCAAGCTTCATTATGATTTAATTTTGTCTTTTATTTATTCTAATTTTATTTTAATATTTAATAATTTACAATATAATATAATAATTTAATAATGTTTAACTTTTAATAATAATAAATTTTATTTATTTTAATCTTTTAACTTTATGAAATTATATATAATATATGTGCATGTGTGCATATGATATAAATACATTATTCTAGAGAGGCAGATGAAATAGCAGTGAAGCTGGCAATGAAGTCAAGACCACTTGCTTTTAAAAGAGCTGCTTCTCATGTTTAAAAAGAAGAGCAAATTATACATGAGAGATTTGCAGTTCCGTGCACAATCATCTTTTTATCATATAGTGTTATGGAAATGCTTGTTTTATTCCATAAATTTAAAAAATAAAATTTTTTTTAAAAGGAGCTGCTCCTGAAACATACTTGCTGGGTGACCTTCAAAGGCAACTCTTTGAGCCACTAGTACACACATTTTACACATTTTATATATACATTGTATATTTTTCTTAGTCCCTTAAATATTATCTCATATATATGAGATATGTATATCTCATACTATATATGTATGTGTGTATATATGTGAAAAATTTGAACCATACAACTATCCTGTAAGATAGGTACTATTATCCTACTTAGCAGATGAAGCATAATCAGATAACTTGAAGCTGAAGATACAGCTGGACCACTCTTCATTAATGAAATCTTAAGTCAGGAAACACACACACACACACACACACATACATACATACACATCAAAAAACCATCCATCACTATTATATTTTATTAGTTATATTAAATATACTATGTTAAAATACAGGGCATCCCAAAAGTCTGAACAGTTATAAGCTTCAATAATGTCAGAAAAAAAATGCTACAAAAGTGAAAAGGAAAACCTTTCAAAAGTGAATTATTTATATTTTAAAAATATTGATGTGTTTCTTATTAAAATCGAATAAAACCACCATCTTGTGCTATACATGACTCTTCCTAACTTTATAAAAACTTTCAACAGCTACTGCTCAGGAACAGGAGGGATTGCATTTGTAACTTTCACTGTAAATTCATCCAAAGAGCTAGGTTTTGGTGTATACACGACAATTTTCACATGATCCCACAAGAAAATGTCTAATGAAGATAGATTAAATGACAGTGAAAGCCGAATAAGAGGACCTCAGGTTCTGAGAAAATATCATTCAAAAACTGTTGCACAAAATTTCATAATGACAAGAGGCCTTATGTGGTTAAAATTAAAAAATGAATCATTTTAAACTCATAAGACTAAGTATCAAAGAAACAGAAATAGTTAACCTTTCCAATTATGCTTGTGTAAGTTTGTAGCACTTATATATGAAATTATTAAACCTTAAAACTTTGCTAAGACTTTTGGGACACTACATTTTATTTATTTAAAATATTTTACTGAGTGTCAATATAGCATAATATTTTGTACATGCCTCTTTCTGTACATTTGTGTGCTCTGTTAGAATGTAATCTCCTTAAGGATAGTGACTTTCATTTTGGAATCTGTATCCTACTACGGAGACTCACACATGGCAAGCACTTAATAAAAGCTTGTTGAATGAACAATTGGTCATAATGCCGGACTAGGTTAGTCAGGTGAGATTTGGACTTAAATCCCACTTCTGAAACTTGGGGGGGGGGGGCGCGGCAACATGCTACAGAATACCTGAGCTCATAATGCCAGCTCTGTCACTAATAATGTGACCCAGGAATGTCTCTCAGACCCCCAAGGCAACTCTAGGAGAACCAAAGTGACAAACCCTTGTGACCTTCCCACAAGGAAGAAAAAAAAAACCAATGATGCACACTTCTTATAATCCTTCCTCAGCTGTAAAAATGACAGAGATGGACTAGATAATTCTTAGATCCCTTCTAACTAAATACTGTGGACCTGGCATCCTACAGGAAAATCAATAGTACATAAAGAAAGGATAGTTAGAGAGTGGCCTGGGTAGTGGAATCCCTACAAGGTTCATACGTCCACAGTGTAAAGGGGGCAACAGGTTCCCCTGGGGAAATCCAACCAGATGCCACAGGTCTCAATACTAAAAACAACCTGATTGCAGTTTGTTCTGCTGGCAGAATTCCACATATTTTTAGCTTTGAGATGATTGGTGAAAGAGATGGAACCAATAGCTGAAGCTTCCCTGGACTTCTGGTCCAGGGCCAAGAAATAATAATAAATCCTAGGGATGTTAGTGTTGGTTTTGAAGGTAAATTTCCTAATGCTGGGTGCTCAGATGCTTCCCTTTATTTAATGGGCAGAGTGATGACTGTTTCTCAGCTAGAAAAATGCTTGCACCCACAACATTTAAATGGCATTTTCCATCCTGAATATTCTCTTCATTGATAAAGTCTTGACCCCACCAGTAAATTACAGGTGCCATCACCCCAGAAGCCCAAGTTAGCCCCGAGAGTAATCCAGACATCTCTATTTTTTTTAAAGTCACTTTGGTTTAAAACTTATTTAAGTAAATGCTGAAAACTAAAAATAAGTAAATTAACTTTAAAAAAAATCACTTTGGGTTTTGTACTATCAATTGACTGCTCCTTTTCTCTGTCTCCCGAACTCAATATATTGTGGCAATAGCCTTGTGTTTAACTTCATCACAGAATTTAGGGTAGAGCTAGGTAAACTTCAAAACAAGGTATGCCCTTTCCCAACCAGTTTCCAATCAGCCTTTTCTACGAACACTTCCTAAATTAATATAATCCAGTCCAAATCTCTCATTACTGGATACACCCTAAGCATTTGATTCACATTTATTGATATTCCTTTGTTGGTATCTTATCTTTTCCAGACATGTACTTAATTCTTGTTTACCCATTTAATTTATAAACTCTTTGAGGGGAGGAATCATCCCTTAAAAAAAATAAAATGTGCTGGGTCTGGTTTAATCCCTACATGGAAAACAAACATTAAATATTGACAGTTATTAAATTTATAGAGATAAATGTCTTTCCTCAAGCACAAATCTGAACATGTCACTCCCCTACTCAGCAAACTACAACAGATTCCTATTAACTCTAGGACCTTCAAAAACTGGCTCCCAATCTATCTTTCTATCTTAGGCTCATTGTATATTACTCCATTCTCAGATTCTACAATCCAGCCAAACTGGTCTCTCTGTTGTTCACATACAGCTCACCATTTCCCACCCCCATCTCTTCTCCCTTTTTGTCTTCACCTCATGTAACACTTCTTTTCAGACAATAGCTCAAGTATCACCTCTTGATAGGAAACATTTCCTGATTTAAGCTATGAGTGCCTCTCTTCCCTAATTTGAATGTATTTTGTATTTATTCAGTGTATACTTATGTATATGTTTTTTCCTCTCCTCTAATGAAATTATTTCATTCTTTGTATTATTATCACCATTGCTTGGCCGATTCAATGCATGGCACTTAAGAAATATTTCTCTATTGATTTATATAACCACTTATTCCCTAGTTTGTGTCAAGTATGTTCCTCTATACATACCAATTATTCAACACAGTGCAAATTAACCCACATTAGAGTGGGCTAATATTCATTCCATCCTGAATGTTGCATAGATTTCTATAGCCTCAAAAGAGCCACCAGCCATATTTTGCGAATCTTTAGCCTTATTATATGAAAACACCATACATTTTTATCCCTTAGACTCCTGATGAAATTGGTGGCTAGAGACAGAGATGAAAAGCAAAATCTTGGCATAAAAATAAAGAAGAGATATGAATGAGGAAAAGGGCAAATAGGAAAAAAAAACACATTTCATCATTTACATGCCCTTATGATTTGTCCTAAGCAACCTAAGGATACAGTCCTGCTGTTAAGGACTTTAAATTAAGAAAGAAACTAATAAAATCTTACTCTTTTCATTTTCAAAAACACCCTAAGGGAAAAAACTCTACATGTAATATGAATGTTTAACATCAGGAATATCTCCCAAAATAGTAAATTAGATCAGGGAAACTTTGGCTTGACACAAAAATAATTTAGTTATAATTTAGTTCCCAGTATAATGATAAACTTATTGAGTGAAGCTACACTATTAGATTTCTTGGCAATCTATACTATGCAGTCAGAAATGGATAATTAGAATTTGGATGACCTGAACTTAACTAAAGTTTATGGTTCCATCCCCATTTTCTATGTTGTTTTGAATGTAAAAGAAAAGACCTAAGGCTGGGTTTCCAGGGTCTTCCAAAAATATGTACAGCATATAGAAGCAAGTTAAAACATCACAGCACTATTATTAGCAGTAAGCCAGGAAATCATGTAAGCATAACCCAAAAGCAAGTAACCAATAAAATCAGTTTTTAAAGGCCAAACAAGCTCACACAGAGATAATAGTACATCTGTGAGACCTACCACCTAGTCTTTCCATTTTTCCTACTACCTACTTCTCATATATAATGAAACAGCTCTGAAGGGAAGCTGTTTGCTGTGGATGAGTCAATTTCAGTGTCATCTTCTTGGCATTAAGTAGTTGAATGAAACAAGACTTTTCCTAAGGAAAACTATGACTCATTTTCTTCTCCCACATATAGGGCAAAAAATATGAGGGAAATCAAATGGTTTTATCTGAGATGGTGCAAGTCCCAAGAGCACCCATAAAATACAAGAGAAAGCAGGTGTAGAGCTTACATTCTTTATCACCTATATTAATACTTTAAGCGCATACTTAGGTAACATGCCTTTCTTGACCACAGAATTTCTTACCTGCAGTTTGGAAAACTGTAACTAAAATTTGTAGAAACCCATCAGCTGGGGAGGTTGAGCCTAGAGTCAGGAAGACTGATCTTCCTGAGTTTAAATCCAGCTGTGTGATTCTGGAAAAGTTCCTTAACCCTATTTGCCTCACTTTTCTCATCTATATAATGAGCTAGAGAATGAAACAGTAAACCACTCCAATATCTCTGCCAAGAAAACCCCAAATTGGGTCATGAAGAGTTGGATATGACTGAAAATAAATGAACAATAACAACAAACTTTAGGGTTTTTTAAAAAGTAATTATGCTTTTATTTAAAAGGATTTGCAAATACAAAAGGCCATGAATTACTTTCTATGTCTGGATGTACTGTTTCTGTGCACGCACGCACGCACGCACGCACGCACACACACACACACACACACACACACACACACACACACACACACACACAC
>NW_027185777.1:35099478-35201994 GCF_028583685.1 Petaurus breviceps papuanus | reverse complement strand
CACACACACACACACACACACACACACACACACACACACACACACACCTCTTTTCCTGGCTTTCTTCAAGATTCAACTCAAATCTCAACGTTCATTTAAATTCTCCCTCTGTGCCCTGCCCCCCAAACTGCTACTCTTTTTCCTGAGATTGCCCTCCAATTATCCTGTACAGGTCTTATATATATATAGTTGTTTCATATCACTTCCCCCAGTAGAATGTGAACTCTTTGAGGGAAGAGGCCATTTTTTATTGCTTTTCTTTAGCACAGTGCCTGACACACACTTAATGCTTGTTGACGATGATTGTTAGGACATGGAGTGTTTCAGTAAAAAATGTAGCCACCTTCCCATTTTTAAGAACAGGAGAATTTAACAGAAAAGCTGAAGCAGGAAATGTTGCTATTTTGATGACAGTAAAATAAAGTGAGGAATTCTTTTGAAGATACCTTTACAGTTGGTATTATCTGTAGGATACTCAAATATTATACCTAATGAGCTTATTCTAGAAGTTTACTTTTCTTAAAACAATGATTTCTTGTTCTCAGACGAAGAAGTTATATGAAACTTTAAGCTGTGTTTCCCAGCTAACGTGTAAATTTTCCATACTTTCTGTTGGAAAGAGATCTGTTTAGTCACTAAAAAAAATGCAGAGGAAGCATCTATGGCAACATGAAGTTGAACAAAGCTTCAAAAGGGAAAAGTTATTCCTCCTATTGCCTTAGGCCCCTCTCCTTCCAACAGTAGAAACACTTTTTCCCAACTTCCACTGCAAAAGAGTCTGGCGGGCAAGGGAGGAAGAGAGAAAGTCCAAGCACTGGGTAATAGCCTGGACTTCAGAGAAGTAAAGCATTTTCTTCAGCTAAGAAAATATAAAGGACAAGTTAATATCTCATGTCTTGTACTTGGCTCCTTGGTCTCTCAAATTCAGTGACCTTCTGCCAATCCTGTTACCCTCTACATCTGCCAACATTGTGGCTTAAGCCCAGCCAGCTCTATGGATGTCTCATTCGAGTTACGCTAGGATCATGTGGTCTTCAGGCATTTCCCAGTTACCCAAGAATGAAATATCTGTGTCATAGCCCTGCTTCTATGGCCAGGATTATTGCAAAGTAAATAGGCTGGTTTAGCAGGGACGGTTTCCATTCTTAGTGTCAAATGTTTATTTCATTATTTAATGCTGCAACGAATGCTTTATGTAACAAAAGCAGTCATCTCCATGTTTGGAGTTTTATGGTTGTTAGGAACCTTCCTAATGCTGCTTTCCTAAGCTTATTGCTTTATAAGGCTTAGGGGGCACCCTTGGAAGGAAGAGAGTTCCTTCACAGCTGCTTGGAGTTCATCTCTTTACTCTAGTAGGTTTTTTGTTCCTCAGTGGGAAAACACCTTTTACTAGTCTGCTCAGAATTAGGCTCACCCAGTCATATTACCACCACTGACCTCAAGCTGGTTAGACACATAAAACCAGCACTTACTATGGCATAGGGAGAGGACACAACTTAAGAAGATAAAAGACCAGGGTTCCAGCACCACCACTAATTAGCTGTGTAACCTCATGAACATCAGTTTTTAAAATACTACCAATTCCTTTTGGCTTGGTATGCCATCGTCACCATATTTTCCACTCTCCACCCCCTCTTCCAGTGTCCTTTAGAAACAACTCTCATAACAAAGAAAAATAATTAAGCAAAAATGATCAGTATAGTGATATATTGTAATGGGACTGAGTATTTCAATCAATCTGAGTTCAGCTCATAGCAATCCATTCATAGCTTTGATATTTCAGTTTCCCTATCTATACAATGGGAATAAATACATGTGTATACACAGCACATGTGAAACTTGTATTTTTTTTTTAAGTTTGCTAAGCTCTACATAAAGGTTTAATATCTCATATCAACCCTGGGAGGTAAATGTTTGTATAAACTTCATTTCAGTATACTGCAGCCAAGAAACAATGAAGTCAGTTGTCCAGGGTCTCACAACTAATAAGCAACTGTTATGGGATTCATACCCATTTCTTCCTGACTCCAAATCCAATGCTCTATCCACTACCACATTACCTCTAAAACCTTCCAGTTTCATAGAGTTATTGTCAGGATCAAAGTAGATAACAATTTAGAAAATAAAGTACTATAAAAGTATAAGGGAATATACAGGAAGACAAGCAACAAATGATTATTGGGTACTCTGTGCTATACACTGAAGGAGTACCAAAAGAAAATAAGCCATGAAAAACCAATGAAAGTCTTGGGGAAGACAGAAAAAACATACTTTCTTCTTCATGATATACAGAGGTGTCCTGACTGGTCCTTGATTAATTGACATTATTTTTATTATTATCTCCCCTTTGATTTCTTAATCTCCTTTAGGGAAAGGACCCTGTTGTATTCATCTTTATGAAGTCTCTATACTTGGTATACTGCCTTGAATGCAGCAAGTACTCAATAAATGCCAGTTGAATTGAATTAATCCAAGAAGGCTCATGGAAATCTGAATTCTAATCATCTATGCTGAGTTCTTTCTGCATGGCTTTTGAAATAAACGGGACTCAAGTCAAACCCCTTCATTTCACCTCTTACCCCACCATCCCACGAGAAAGTGAACTGACAAAGGGAGCTAAACTCAGCACCTAACTTTGTGTTTCCAGAATTTTCAACAGATATTCAATTTTAAAACACAATTCAAGATTGAATCATCAAGCCTCAGCTCCAGCTCCTCCTCTCTAAAGGAAGTGTCTCAGGGCATTAGAGTCCACCGTGATCTCGTCTTTCAAATCCTACAGAAGAAATTCCTGCTGACATGGAGGGGGTAAGGAGTTGTAATAGTAGGAGCCTATATTTCTTTAAAATCAGACAATCTCAGGGTTGGAGGAACTTCAAAGGCACCTAGTACAAATAGTACTAGACCCAGAATTTCCTCTAGAGCATCTTCAACAGGTCATCTTCCACCCTTTCCTAGAAGACTTCCACAAAGGGGAAACCAGTAGAAAATAAGTTCCTTGAGGGCAGGGACTCTCAAGGCAGTCTATTCCTCTTTCAGATACTTCTAATATTAAGAAAAATTTTCTTTACATTAGACAGAAACCTGCCACTCAGCCACTTCCATCTACCATTCTGCCCCCCTGGAACCAAGAAGGGCCCAAACACTCTCACAGCCTACCTCAATCAATCAAATCAAGATAGTCCTGATGTTCTTTCAAGGGTCTGCCAGGGTAAGTTCTTAATTAATATACCCATTAAAAACAAAGTGTGAGGGGTGGAACAGAAACCTCTCAAGCACGATGCATTTATAATAGGCTTACAGGGTTTAAATTTTAAAGAATGATCTCTTAATTCCCCCAAATAGTTCATCACAACATATCAGAAGGAGAAAGGAAGGAAACAAGCATTTATTAAACACCTACTATGTGTCAGGCACTGTGCTAGGCACTTTTCAAATTTTATCTCATTTGATCTTCATAACAACCCTGGAAGATGAGCTGCTATTATTATCCCCATTTTACATTTAAAGAAATTTGGGCAGTCAGAGATTAAACAACTTGTCCAGGGTCACATAGATAGAAAGTGTCTGAGGGTGGATTCAAATTCTGGTCTTCCTGATACCTTGTGTTAATTTTCAGTTAGGAATTGGAAACCCACACAGTTCCCAAGACAAGGCAACTGGGGGTTTGTGTCCCCTTGGGTGAAGGAACCATACTCTGGAAACTTAATTGTGGCTCTGGGAGATACAGAAGAGGAAAGATTCCTGTAACAAAAGGAAAGAGGATATTGTACATTGGGAAGAGCAATGGATTTGGAGTCAGAAGACAGGGATTCCAAAAAGCAGCTCTGCACACACCTGATTGACCTTAAGTTACTTAAACTCTCTGTGCCTCAGTTTCCTCATCTGTAGAATGAGTGAGTTTTACCAGACAATGTCTAAGGACATATGATGCTTCCCTTTAATTAAGATAACTAAATCCCAAAGAGAAATGGGAAGCACCTAAAGAAGGGGAAGGATCACTTCGATTAGAGGGGTCAGGTTTAGAGGTGGTATAGGATAAAATAGGTCTAGATGTATTTCCAGTTGGGGAAAACAAATGGAAAAAAAAGGTGGACCTCTTTATGTAAACAGAAATCATGAAACACACTTGCTATTTATATCTGCCAGAGCAGGAATTCCTGAAACTGGAATGGTCCAAAATCAATAGGGCTCCAATTTTCCACACAGATATAAAAATGCACACATTTGTTCCCATATTTTCTCTCTATTTCTGTTTGTTTCAATCAAATCAATGAGCATTTGGTAAGTACCTACTATATGCCACACACATAGTGTTGGGGATACAAAAAGAGGAAAAATATAGTCCCTGTCCTCAAGAAACTTACAATCGATTCCCATTACTGTCTCTTCCCCACCTGCCCCACCCCCTACTTCTCAATTTTGGGAACTCTTCTATAGGTAGTTTAATGTTCTGAGTGTACAGAAAAATCCTTTTTGAATCTGCCCTTTTTTGGAGCCTGGGGAAAAAGTACATTTTGGTCACATTCAAGTGATGCAAGGTGACTAAACTGCTCAGTCCTCTGCACATCAAAGAAAAGCACCAAGCTGAAAAGAAAGTCTTATAAATGAGTAATGAGATAATCTCTGGGAACTGTGAGCACCTTCTGTTAGTGAATCCCTGTGGTGCTTCACAGGCTTTTGTTTCTAGGTAGAATCAGAACACTCTTGACGCTGATTGCCTCAAACCCCAATGAGCAATCCGGCAATACTGATTTTCTTACTAGGTGTAGAACGAGGGACAGACATCTCACAGTATTAAGGGCTATAACTTCCATGCCCACAGATGGTTTTCACAAGAAGAAAACAGTCCCAAGTCCCAGAGGGTTGGCAGCCAGTGTACTACTTTTATGGTGAGGTGAGGAGAGAGGAAATATTTGAATGTTTCTACCATCATCATACCTCTGCATTCTGGTCTAATTTAATCAAGTAGGTTGTTAAGAATAGAAAGACAAAAATCAGTCTCTGTTCTCAAGGAGCTTATATTCTATCTAGTGAAGTAACATCAAAATATCAAAATAAATACAAGGTCATTTTTGGTTTTGGTGGGAAAGGTACTAGGAGCTGGGGAAGCTGGGATGGGGCAGAATAGGAAAGGTGCATTCAGGCATCAGGGTAAAAGGCAGCCAGAGCAAAGAATCCTGTAAAGGAAGCAAGAAAGCCAGTTTGGCTGGACTGTAGAATATAGAAAGAGGACTAAGACATAATAAACCCAGAAAGGTAAGTAGGGGGCCATGCAGTGAATTTCTTCCTGTTGTACAGAGTATGTGTGTTTGAGGGTAGGGGAGAAATGACAGAGGAAGATATCTTTCCATAGATACCAGTATCCAGTATTTCATTATGATGCTTTAAAGTGAAACGGGTCCTCAAGGGGCTTGTTTTTCCTTTGCTCTATACAGTCACTTCATCCAAACATGCAAGAGCTACCAAGGGATGCATTCTGCTCTCATCTTGTGGGCAGCTAAGAGGCACAGCAGATAAAGTACAGGACTTGGAACAGTCAGGAAGACCCGAGTTACAATCCTGCCTCAGCCATTTACGTGTGGACCCTGGACAAATTATCTAACAGCTTTGTGCCTCAGTTTCCCCATCTATAAAGCAAAGATAACACCAGCATCAACCTCACCAGGGTGTTGTGAGGATCAAATGATTTAACATTCATAAAACATTTTGCAAATCTTAAAGCACTATATAAATGCTAGCTATTTTTAGCTTTTCTCCCAATCACAATCTTCCCACTGTGATGGGCACTGCTTACTATGCTGTTGACTGCCTGTGCCAACTGTTTGTGGTAATCCTGTGCTGACTTCTGTCTGACATTAAGTATGGCAAAAAGGAAAGATTATCTAGGGCTAGACAGCCTGAATTCTAGGTCTGACTCTCCCTAATTTTTTGTGTGACCTGCGACAGGCCCCTTCACTTCTCTTGATCTGTTTCCCCATTTGCAAAACGTAAGGGGTTTGACTTTTTCCATTTCAGCTCAAACTTTATGATGAAATGTATGATGCAAATAAAAGGAAAAGAGTGGGGGGAGGAGGGGAAGAGGTGGCAGAGATTCTGGAGTCATTGGATCTAGTCTTATCTCTACCCCTTAATAATAATAACAACAGCCTATTGGTGCCTTTCTTCCTTTATCTGTAAAAATGGGTATGGTAATGTTCATCCCAATGGTGTTCTTTAACAATAAGGAACTAGAAACTCCAAATACAACATTCTAGCCACCATACCACCCAGCTACTGTTTCTTTTGAGGATTAGATATATTGAAAGAATAAGTCAAAGCATACTGAAAAAAAAAATTAAGATACCTAATTCTAGTCTCAAAGAGTAGAAGCTACAAAGAAAGTTGGATATCATCACCTAACCATAGTCTTCTTGTGGTATGGACATCATGGTGACATGATGGTCCATGTCAATGTCACATATGTCAGAGGTGACAGAGTCAGAGTATAGGATTGAGGAATCTAGTTCTTGGACATGACCAATGTAGGATTTAGTTTGCTTTACTTTGTATATTTTTTTACAGAGGCTTTTTTTTTATTTTTCTAAAAGGGAAAGGTGGGAGGGAGGAAGAGAAATGTATGTTGGTTAAGTGAAATAAAAATAAAATTAATTGAAAATATAATCACATCTGTTTTCAGCACTTAGAACAGGGCCTGGCACATAGTAAGCACTTTATAAATGCTAGCTGACTAATGACTTTCCTAGATCTGGTGCTTGAACTCCAGAATCTTTTACTAGGGCTCTCTCATGTTTCTCTAAGAAGGCGAGGATCCATTTTCATAAAATGGGTATTCCAAGTACCTATTTTGAATCAACTCAGTATGCTACTGGCACAGCCAGAAATAGTAAGATACTTGTTGCCCTTATTTACAAGAAATCCTGACTTTTTAAAAGAGCTCTTTGCCATATTCCCCAGCACTCTTAGCATCTTTTCCTGGCACCATTTGTTTCAGTGGTGCTAAAACCACATCCCTCTTCTCCCTCTGTCAGAAGCTCTCTATTTATAGTTTTTCAATGTTGGTCTGGGGGAGGGAGAAGACCTTGTATGCTCAACTCCCAATACTGTATTTCTTGCGAGTAAATGAGGCGTCTTCTACAGAGAGATATAGTGATAAGTATTTTAGAGATGAAAAAAAAAATCAGCAGGCAAGAAGGAGAAAAATGAAGATTTAAGCTACTCCCACACCCTTTCAGTTCAGCAGTGGTCCTTTACTTGTTCCAGGATAGCAGCTGTTTCTCTGTATACTAATTTCAGAATGAATATTCATCTGCAACAGTACAAAAAAAATCCCTTGAAAAGGAGATAAGGGGGGTGAAATCAGCTTAATGCGTAGGTGTGTCTTATGATGTAATGAACTACATGGGCTCCAGGGCCTTACCATGGTAGGTCTCCAGTTGTGAAAGAAGTACAAATGAAAAACAATCCAGAACCCAATGGGGCAATCCCTTATCACACACCACTGGCAGCTAAGAGGTAACCATAGACTTAGACAGGATGCTGTTGTCACATTGTATGGAAAAGGGAATATCAACCTCTTTTTTAAAAAAAAATCAGGGTTTATATTCATCTCTAATTTTCCATTTCATCAGAACAGAAAAGGTGGGAAGGGGAGATGCTGTTCAGTTGTGTCCCACTTTTTGTGATCTCATTTGAGTTTTTCCTGGCAGAGATACTGGAGTGATTTGCCATTCCTTCTCCAGCTCATTTTATAGCTGTGACAATGGAGGCAAATAGGGTTAAGTGACTTGCTCAGGATAACACAGCTAATAAATGTCTAAGGCCATATTTGAACTCAGGAAGATGAGCCTTCCTGACTCCAGACACAGGACTCTATTCATTGTACCACCTAGCATCGCCAGGGAGGGAGACACACTCCAAGGAAAATAGACTTCTTGCCTGTTTTCTCCTTGATTTGCAATCTTCAGTTAACCTGCATTCTACACTGACAATATTTGCATGACCCTCCCTGCAGCAAATACCTTTCTACTTTCACTAAATAAAACCTTAGGATCACCATACCCACAGGGCTCACTAGATTCTCAGAAATGGATGGTAGAAATCTGCCCAAAGTTACACAACCGATTAGTGACATACAGAGGGTTTTTTTTTTCCTGGTCCATGTAGTTGCTGAAATAATGAACAGGTTTAACTAACATTCTATTTGTTTAAAAAAAAAAAAAAAAGGCGGGGTAGGGGAGTAGGCTTGAAAATACTGTCATCTAATTTACATTTTTTATTATTTAATGGGATATGGACGATAATTTTAATTGGTTATTCCATCCAAAAACTATAGGAAGAGAAGCACGTTAAAGCACTGTTAATGGAGCTATGAATTTGTCCACCTTTTCTGGGAAACAATGTGAAATTGTATTTAAAAATCACTATATTGTTCAAACTCTTTCATTAAGTGATACCACTACTAAAATACAAAAATATTTATAGTAGCACTATTACCATTCTGAAAAGTAATTTGAAAATATATCTACTAAACCTTTGACCCAACAATACAACTATTAGGCATGTAGCTCAAAGAGATCAAAGACAGAGAGAAAGAATTCATTTGTACAAAAATAGGCATAGCAGAATTTTGTTGTTGTTGTAGCATAGTGGAAAAGGGGTACTCATCAACTGAGAAATGGCTGCATAAATTATTGTATGTGAATGTAATAGAATATTATTGTGGCTTAAGAAATTACAAAAGGGACATATTCAGAGAAACCTGGGAAGACTTGTATGAACTGAAAACCAAATGAAGTGAACAGAACCAGGAGAATTATTTATATAATGACTACACTATTGAAAATGAGTAACAAAAACTCTGAAAGACTTAGGAATTGGATGCTGCAACTAATTCTAATTCCGGAAGACTAATGATGAAACAGGCTTTCTATCTCCTGGTAAAGAGGTAATGAGCTGTAAGTATAGAAAGAGAAAGAGATTTTCAGACATAACAAATGTATGAATGTTTTGCTGGACTATATTTGTTACACACACATACGCACACACAAAGTGTGTGTCTTAAATTGAAAAAAGTTATAAAAGGAATCAGTAATTCTGTAAATAAAAAATAAGAAGAAAAACATTTCTAAAATGTTTTAAAAATACACAGAAGACCACCAAAAAATTTTTCAGAGGAGATACAAACTGCAGAGGTAATGTTGGTACTATCATGTTAAAACTTAAAATATACTTTTAGAAAAACTCAACTTGTATGCAATAGAGATTCTTGACTTCATGCACAAGTCTCTTTGCGTTCTTTTTTGTAGACAGAAAAGTTCATGTGTGTCAAATTCATAATCAATAATATCACTAATGAATATCAATTAAAAATTCTAAAACCTTCTGTCAAACAGACTAAAGCAATTTATCCAAAAAGTTATTTGTTATCACTAAGCTGAAGTTATACCAGGGATTCAAGGATGGTTCAACATTAAGAAAATAATTAACATAATCATATTAAAAACAAAAACATCCAAAATCACTTTTATCTGAAAAGATGCAGAAAAAGCCTTTGATAAAACAAAAGACAAAAGGAAAAGAACAGAGGAGTTTTTCTAATATCATTAAAAAGTGTCTATCTTAAACTAAAAACAATCATCATAGTTAATGAAGAAATACTGCACACTTTCCCAATAAATACCAGAGTAAAGCAAGGATGCCCCCCTTATTAATCCATAAGGTTTTGGATATGCTAGCAATAGCAATAAGATGAGAAAGAAAAACTAAAGGCATAAAGATTGTCAAAGAGAGAAACCCACCCCTATTTTCTGATGACAGTTGATTTACTTAGAAAATCCTAAGGAACTATCAAAAAAACTATATCAAAGAAACAATAAAAAGTTTCAGAAAAGTTTCAGGCTGCAAAATAAACCCACAAAGATAATACCATTTTTTTTATAATGACAATGAAATGAAAGACACATTAATTGAAGGGGAAATTGCATTCAAAAATTTTAAAAATGCATGAAATATTGAAAAAAATTTAAAAATGCATGAAATATTTTGAAGTTAATCTACAAAAGTACATTTGATACCGTTATTGATTCAATTACAGAAAGATCCTTAAAGAAATAAAGAACAACCTGGAGGAATATTCAGTGCTTATGGCTAGGCCTTGCCAATATAATAAAAATGTCCAAACTACCAATTTACAGATTTAATATTAAACCAATTGAATTACCAAAGGAATACTTTACAGAGCTAGATAAACTATGGAGCAAATACAGTTTGGAGCAGCAAAAGTTCTAGAATATTAAAGGAAATAATGAAAAAAAGGGGTAGGAGTGAAGAGGAAATGGTACTTCCAGACCTGAAACTATATTATAAACCAGTAGTTATCAAAACCATTTGACATTGAAAAGTAGATCAACAAAACAGATTAGACCAGGTAGAATCAGAAATGGAAATCAATAACCCATTGTCTGATAAGCCCGTAAACATAAATTACCTCAGAAAGAACTCCCTATTTGATTGTTTAAAAACCTGCTGAGAAAACTGAAAAGCAATCTGGCAGAAATTAGGCTTAGACCAACATCTTTTACCATATTCTACAATAAACTCAAGATGGCTAAGTGACCCAAAGAGCAAAGATGATAACACTCGTGTGTACAAGCATGTGTACAGACGTGAGTATATACACACATAAAATTAGAAGAGAAGGAAACTATAAACTTTTCATATCTATAGGTAGAAAATGAGTTCTTGACCAAACAAGATATGTAAGTAACAATAAAATATAAAACACATAATTTTGATTACATGGAATTGAAAAAAACTTTTTTCATAGATATCTTTTCATTTCTATTGCTGTTTTTATCATCTCCTTTTTCTGACTCCTTAGCCACAAAAGGTGGCTGTCAATGATACAGGTGTTCACTATGGGTAATTGCTGCTCCCCAAGCTAGGCAATTGACAGGTATACCAAGCATAAGATGTAAGTCCCTTTAATAGTTTTCTGCTAACTTTTAAAATATGTGCCTAATAATCCATGGCACCACTTTTGATTTCTTCCTAATAGCAATTTTATGTAGCTCATCCAAATCTCCTTTTGTGGGTGACCGATACTGAAATTCATTCTGACATATTTTCTGCATTGGCTTCATAAATATTTATGGAGTCTTTGACTTGACAAGTAAATCATGATAACTGATTTTGCACAAATGTGCCCCTTAAAAGAAATGTGTGGCACAGTACACCAAAGGGTTTGCTAAAGAAGACATATTGACGCATTTCCAAAATTATGATAACAATAAATCACACCCATGTTTTGTTTTTCATGTATTTCCTCACTAGATCTCACAATAGCATTGTGAAGAAAGTAGTGTGAATATTATTAGTGCATTCAACAAATGAGAACTCTGAAGTTCACGGAGATTATGACTTCCCATGGACACACAGTACACTTCAGAGCCTGAATTTAAATCCAGGCAATTCTCCCTTCAATTTCAGCATTCTTTCCACTACATGTTTAAAAACATTTAAAAAACCAACCAGCCCTCCTCCCCTTCAAGCAAAAAGCATTTTTCACATGTTCATTGCATGTGAAAAATGCTACATGGGAAATTTCTCCCATAAAACAAAACCTTGGGTGATTATAAGTTTTCATGGTCATGAAGCTTTCCAAAGATATCATGCTTGTTGGTTAGTTAAATGCTCTATTGTTTTGGGGGTTATACCTGATCCTTCAAGCTGCCTGTGCTCAACCCTTCCTCCAGCTCCCTCGTCACTTCAATTAATTTACACTGACTTTGTACATATTGTGTACTTCTATGAAAATGTGTTGTCTCCCCTGGCAAAATGTGATTTCTTTAAGAACAAGGGCTATTTCATTTTTATTTTTTGTACCCCTGGTACCTAGTGCAGCACTCTGCACATAGTAGGTGCTTAATATTGATTGTTGATTGAGTGAAAGATCATTTTGGAAACGAGCTTACATAATAATTTTACCATTCTCTTCTCTTGATAGTTAACTGATGATCTTTCCCTGAAGAAAAACAGTTTATGAATGGGAATATTTAAAAATGATTTTTGCAATAATATTATTACCTAGAGACCAGAATGTTATTCAGAATATCAATACTATCACAGAAGAGATTTTGTCAAAGAGTTGATTCATCCTAATGACACTGTGCAGAATTGTTAGTCTTATTAATTGCAAGGCAACAATTTTTAATGCAGTAGCTAGAATTCTATTCCAAGGCTAGACATTCAAGTGAACTTAGAAAATACTAGATAGGGTGCCATGTTAGCAGAGGTCATGTCATATTTGCTTTGCCAGTCTGACATAGTGGGGGAAATGAAAGATTTAGTGCCAGAAAACTTAAAATACTGAGGATCTGAAAGTATGACTATGGTCAAGTCACTAAACCTCAGTGTTTTCTTCTGTAAAATACAGAAGGTCACTTTGTAAACTATTTTTTTGGACTTATAATTTCATTGATATAAGAAACTCATAGAGAAAACCCCTCCATCCATGTACATTAGCAAATTCTGTAACTCACAGTTTTAGACAAAGACTTAACTGGGGCCCCCAAGAGGAAAATCGATGAAGCCAGACTCACATGGCCAATATGGATGAGAGGTAAGCTTGGGACCAAGATTTTTCTGCCTCCAGAGCTGCCTCTGTTACGCCTGTGCCATACTACTCCCACTCTTTCACTTTAAGACGCTATAAGAATGAGAGTTGTTGTTATTATTCTGATGATGACAGATTTAGACTTCAGAATAAGCTGCTCACAAAACACCCACCCTGGCACAAATTCTTGAAATGGTGAGGGATACTCCTTCACACCCTGTCAACGACTTTCGTGCAAGTGTGATAGAAGAGTGGGTGTAGGCTGACAACAAGATGCCTGTGGTCCATCGTGTTGGTGAGGCAGAAAATATAGATAATATTTTAAATGATGCTGACAAGTCAAAGATCACACATGTGTGTGGGTTTGGGTTCTTTTTTTTTTTTTTAGTTTGAGAATATCACTTAGGGAAAAACAGCTTCAGTCCTAAATTCACTCATTATTTTTATACTCATGTTGAAGTTTCCAGGAAGCCATGCAGTTGCACATTCTACTCCTCTACCTTCATGAAAAAGAGGGAAATGAGAAAAAATCAACTTGGCAATCAAAAACTTTTCAGGAAAAGTCATTTTTAGGGTCACTGCTAATGCATTTTTAATAAAAATATTTTAAATTAACAAATATATTTTCTCTTCCTCATATTCCCCAACCACTATCCCATTGAGCAAAACAAATTTCATTGGCTGTCCTCAAAAAATGTGTCTCTTTCTTGTACACTGAATCCATCTGTCAGGAGGTAGACAGCAAGATCATCACAGGTCCTCCAATATCATAAAAAGTTATTGTATTGATCATAGTTACTATAGTTCTCAAAATTACCTCTATTTATAATAATTTTTTTGTAAACTGTTCCCCTGATTCTGCCCACTTCACTCGGTATCACTGGATACCAGCACAACAGTATTCTATCCCATTCATATATATCAGTTTGTTCAATCATTTCTCAAGTGATAGACATCTCCTTATATTCCAGGTTTTTGCCACCACAAAAAAGAGGTGCCATAAACATTTTTGCTCATGTCAAACCTTTCCTTCTTTCCTTCTCTTTTGTGAATAGGCCAAACTATGGTATGACTGAGTAAAAAAGAATGCACTGCTTAGGAACTTTCTGTGTATAATTTCAAACTGCTTTCCAGAACGGTTGTATCCATTCAGAGATCCACCAAGAGCACATTAGTGTTCTTGATTTCTTCCAGCCCCTCAAACATGTCTCATTTTCTTTTCCATCATCTTTGTAAATCTGATGGATGTCTGAACTCTCTGTCCCATACCATCTTCATCTATATCTGCATCTATAGTTCTCTTTTCTCCAGACTGCATCGCTAATGCTAACCATGATGATGTTAAGTCATCAACAAAAGACTAAAGTTCAATGAACTATGTTTTAAAAAAAAATGAAGTCCTGAATAGAGCACTGGCCCTGGAGTCAGGAGGACCTGAGTTCAAATCAGACCTCAGACACTTAACACACAAAAACTAGCTGTGTGACCTTGGGCAAGTCACTTAACCCCAATTGCCCTCCAAAAAGCAAAAAAAAAAAATGAAGTCTTATGACAAAATTTTGGCAAGACTCCAATTTAAAATCTTAGCAAGCCAAGTACTTAAAAGAGGCAAACCTCAGTTATATATAAAAACAACAACAATAAAAACTACTCTGTGATGAATAATCCACCAATGCTTCTTCAAAGCTTAAGTTTTACTCATATCAGTTTTCTTAAATTTAGGGATACCTGTGCCATAACAAAATCCCCCCTTGGAATAACCCAACTTATAGGTAGAGTGGTAAGATGCTAGACATCTGAATGAAGGGGAAAATACCTCTAAAAGGACTGTGAAATGGCTTTTGCTCACATGGCCTCAACTCTCCCCCATATATCATCTATGAATGTTTATTTACACTGCAGTCCACCAAGGAGATCTGCTCTAACCCAGAACCATTACAGTGGGTCAGCTTCTGATTGGGAGAGGCTGAAGAAATTTTAAAATACTTAGGAATAGTTGTCAGGAGGGCCAGGAAGGCTCTGAAACCTTTTATTCCCCATAGAACCTTCTAATTAGTATACCATACCTATGGTGCCATCAAGTCCTTTGTATCATCCGCGGAATGCTCTGATCTTGGATTTCAAGTTAGGATCCTCAGAAGATTCAAATCATTAACATCATCAATGCTAAAGACATTCTAAATATTCTTTAAGACAAATAATTAGCAAAGCTCTTCATTTCAGAAAGGAGGGGGGAAAAAGATGTTCAAAAAGAATGCTAGGTGACCATTTTCAATATCTACAACAAATAAACCAAGGTAATTTATGATAGATGATAAGCCCTGTAAGTATAATCCCTGTAATGAACTCAAGTAGCATAATTTCCATGGAACAATTTTCAATACAATTCAAAAGGCCAAACAGGTAAAACCAAACTTGCTATTTTGCTCAATTGTGAAGGAAGAAGGTTGGACATTATAATCTCTACTTTTTCTCCTTCCAATTCTAATTTTCTTTAATTCCATACATTTGTAAAACATTGTTCAAGGAAGTTTATAAGTCAAGAAGAATAATGTTGATTGGTTGTGCTGAATTTTTCTAATTAAAAAAATTCTTTTTTATAAAGGATGGCTATCTTGGAGAGGAGGAAGAGGAATACAGGGGGAAATCTAGTCAATATAAAAACAAAATATATCAATAAAAATCTATTTCTAAAAGGTTAAAAATATGTCTGTAGCTGTAGCCTCTATCATACTACAAATGGCTATACTTGGGTTCACTATTATCCCCTAAGTTGGAAAACATCTGATTGGAGGGGAGATGTAATTTATATATCTATTACTAATAAGAAAAAATGTGTTAATAATTTTTAATTAAATTTCTTTTTCAAAAACTGGGGCTCCTCATCTCATCTGGAATGGCAGTGCAGCAGCTACTAACAAGCCCATTTCTACTAATAATCAGTACAAGAGCTTTGACCTGTTCTATTTCCAATCCGGGCTTGTTCACCTTTCCTTAGGCAACCTGGTGGCCCTTCATTCCTAAGGGCTCCCCATACTGATCCAAATAGTGCAGAAACCTGATCAATTTAATCCATTGTAGCTCAAAATTCTGGAGTTCAAGAGATCTATCAACTTCAGCCTCACATCCCCACTAACTGGACTTTCTGGTATACCACTATGACCAGGGGTACTTCTTAAGAACTATAGAGAAGAAAGCAGAAGGAAGCTTAGAAGGGGAGAAAGGCAAGTAGAGAAATATTAGAACTATCTCTTTATATTTAATATGTTTTTTACAAACTGTATATAAAAGAGATTCTTGGTTTCAGAAAAAAAATGCTTTTGTGTTTTCCTTTGTATATGGAAATGTTCATGTTTGTTGATGCATAAGTTCCTATTAATAAAAATAAAAATAATAGAAACTGCTATTTGTTTGACCTAATGTAGTTAGGGGGTAGGGGGCTGACAGATCTAGGAAAACAATACCCATAACTACCAAAATTTTAAAATTTTTAATTCTTTTTAATTAGACAAAATCTATTTTCTTTTTTCATAGTAAAGCAAGCAAAACAAAATTCCAAAACTGCCCTGTTCAAAATTTATATATCTCATTCTGCACCCTGAGACCTCCACCTCTCTGCCAGGAGGTGTGTGTCATGTTTCTTTCCTGAGCCTCTGGAATCTTGGTAGGTCATTGTGTTGCTAAAAGGTCTCAAGTCTTTCAAAGCTGCTGCATTGTATAAATTGTTCTCCTGGTTTTGCTCATTTTGTTCCACATCAGTTTGTACAAGGCTTCCTAGATTTCTCTGAAAGTGCTCAACGGCCAATCACGTAAATAATACAAACACCAAAAGGCAGTTGAACTCATATTAAGTCCAATGACCAAGTTTGGCCCTGAAAGACAGGTGATGAAACTCACTTCCCTCCCTAGCTGGAAAAGAAGAGGATTATGAGCAAATAACATTGTCTACATTTCAAGACTGTTGCTATGCATCAATCCATTTGGCTAAGGTGGTGTTCTTAGTTGCATGATCACAGCATAGCTTCAAGATGTTTAGAGGGTGATGGAGTAATGAATGCAACAGACACACAGACAGACAGGATATGTCAAGAAGTAGTTAAAGTAGAAAACACAAAAGACGTCAATAAATCTTTAAAAGGGGTGGGGAAATAGAATTGTCTTATTTCTGGTAATCCTTCTCCCCAGAGTTTAGTCTGGTTGGAAAATTTAGTATTCTGAAGATGACCTATCGGTAACCTACACTGCTCTCACAACCTGAATTCTTGATTGTTAATTTCCAACCATAATCCTTGCTTTATAGATACCTGCCCCAAATGCTGCACTCAATTTTAATTCAAAAATAAAAGGTGCATTCCCAAGCTCATGATGTCATCCTCAACTGCAAAGAGGGAGCCCAATGCTCTTCCCTTCAGCGATTCCCTCTTTTGGGGAATGCTGGGCTTCATATAAAAATCGGTTGGAAGAAGACAGTTGTACAGAAAGATACATTCACTTGCATCCCAATATGTGTGCACAGGCTGCTCACAGGATATTTACCAAAATTACATTTTGCCCTTGCACAATTACATTTACCCCCTAGCTCCCCAAGAGCTAAATGATCCATAATGTATAAATCATTATCAAATGACTGCTTGGGTAACTACTCTGCAGAAAAGGAATGCCATGATGGAATGGAAACAGAAGGGAGCCAACAGTCCGAAGAGGATCTAGCAAAAGACATCCCTCCTCCAACCAAACTAACCAGCCCCAGTCCCAGCCCCAGCCCCAGCCTACTACTAATCATCTAGATTTTCCAATGCATCTATAATAGAATCCACCAGGTAAGTGAAATAAACTTTCTTATCCTATCCTGGATGAAAAAGGACAAATTCCCTCTGTTTACCTCTAATTACTTCTCAACATAAACAACCTTTCATACACTATCTCATTTCACTCTCAGCTTATTATTTCGTGCTCACCCCTAACATCACTAAGTTAACGTCATATGTTCAGGCTGCATGAAAATATGAACCTGAAGCCAACAGGATGCTAATTTAGAAGCCAAGTTAGCCCAAGTGCCCATGAGTTCTTTATGGATAATAAAGTAGGATTTTTTTTTTCCCTGACATTTTGTGTTTCATCTCATTTTGCAACTAAATAATTTAGATTCTCCTTGTGGAGTTTATTTTCGGGAAGATATGCCCAGAAAAGTTGTTACATGGCAGGTGACCTACTTATCTCCACTGTCATATTAAAAACAAAACTCCAACAAACATCATTATCATATGTTCTTTAAGACAAAGAAATATGAAGAAGAAAAAAAGGATTTACCTTCCTCCAAGTAGCTATAAGGTAGGTCAACCTACAGACTGATTCTCATCACATATTTCTGACCAAAAGTAAATAATTAACTCCAGTTAGTTCAAGAACTCCCAAAGAAGTCATGAGGAAATATAACTCCCTCCCCTTCTTGCCAAGATGGGGTACTGTGGGTGGGGACCTGTGCAACAGTCCATCATCAAACTCAGATGACATGCTGGTTAGCTTTCCTGGATGACTTTTTCCCTCTTCACATTTTTTTTTAATTACAGAGGATGGCTGTCTGGATAGGGGAAGGAGAAAGATTTCTTTGAAAATAGGGAAATATAAAAACAAAAATATCAGTGACCAAAATTTTTTAAAGAGTGCCATGGTGAGATCCTCCATATTTTCACCTACTTCATTCTCAAAGTCACCTTACACTCCCTTCTTAATGAATCACAGATTTGTGATTTCACCATTATGAGTTTTCTGCTCAAAGATAATCACCACGCACGTCTCCATTTCCTCCATTGTGAGGACCATTTTTACTCCTTTGGAGGTTGTTTGTTCTTTGTCTCAGCCATAAAACAAATATTCCCTTGAGTTATTTGTAGATAATTCTTCTGAAATTTTTCACATTATTACAGATTTCACTTTGCAATTGGGAAATCTCTGAATGAGTCTAGCAATAGTCTAAATGTGTTTTGTCTGATTAAAAAAATACTAAAAAAGGTTACTATGAAGATAAGTCAAGTTCAAAAGGGACCCCTCTTTGGCTATTCTTAAAGTCTTATTCTTACTGATGCTAAGACCTCCATTAGAGTCACACTCGGATGCTTTCTCATAGTTTGGAAATGACCCTGCATTTGTGAAGGTAATGCCAGCTGAAAGTAAGCTGTTCAGTAAGTTCTACCAAGCTGAATGAGCTTTTGGAAGAGGCTGACTCAATAATGGATGGCATTTGTCATTCAAGGACTAGCTTAAGTAATTTCAACAAAAGGTTGGCCCCAAGGTGAAAAAAACTGTTTTAACTGTGGCAACTCATGAAATACCTTATGCTATAGGTAAGAAGCATCATCTCCTGCATATGTGAGAGGTATGAAAAAGCACCAAAAGTCATAAAAAGATAAGGGATTATACATCAAAAAGTTAAATCACAGATCATTTGAAATAGTGATGGAACCTTATATTGGCAATGGTATTTTACACTCTTCAAAGAGCTTTCACTTGCATTATCTCAGAGAGAAGAAACTCAGATAACCTCTGGAAATTTATTACAATGTTGTGATTCACTGAGAGGCCCAGGACAGGGTGGAAGCAGGGTTTAGGGTAATTTTCCGTCCTATATTTTGTATTTCATTATCTATGGAAGGCAGGCTTTTAGCATTAAGCTAACATAGCTGGAAGTGTGTGGATTTACAAAAGGCAGACATATTCAACATTATCTTCAGAGAGATATATACCTAAAAGAAATCATAAAAGAAACTGTCTACCACCTCTAGCACACCACTTATCCATTTCTTGCAAAGTCAGGTTTCATTAGGTACTCTAAAAATTTTTGAAGAATTATTAACTTCTAGGGAAGAACAAAATGAAAGCACCTAACATATTTAAGATACTCAGAAAGGGTCCAGCCTCAGAATTCATCAAACCTTATAGTATTAGCCTCTTAGTAATTTATGAGAAAAGAGAGTTAGAAATAGAAATGACAATCACAATTGTAAATATTAATGCACATATTACAAATTCTGTCCCAAGAGAAGATTGATCAACTATTATACAATTCAGTACTTTCATTACATGGTCTAGCTGCAAATTCCCTCATAAGGTAAGAGGAGAAGAAAATAGCTCCTGAAATGTATGATTCATAACTATTTATGGATTCATAGATCTAGACCTGGAAGGGAACTGAGAGGCCATCTAGGCAGTCAACGGTTAGTTAACAAGCATTTATTAAGTACCTACACTGGGCCAAGAACAGTTCAATCCTCACACCCTTCATTTTCACAAAAGAAAAAAGTATGGCACAGCTTGAGTACATGACTTGTCCAAGTTCATTCAGGTAATAAGACTTAAAGGTGAAAATTTAGCTTCTGATTTGTGTTCTTTCTCCTCCTCTTTAAACAATGTAACATACTGCCTCTTTTTAATATAATTCTAATATTTCATTTAATAAAAGACAGGGGAATTGTCTTTTATAAAAGCAGCAACAGCCCTCAGTGATTTCTGTCCTATCCTACAGATATCCATTTCTGCTATACTCTAAACCATTGGGTAAAGGGGATTACATTCATATTTCTTGTGCCCCCTTGTTTTTTATTCTGAAGTTAGCAAACAAATAAAAGTAGTGTTCCCCTGTGTACTATACAATAGGAAAGGATTATACATGAAAGTTGGAATCTCTTATATATAGCTTGCTTTGCTAAGAATATAATAATTTCTTCAGCATGTAATTTTTAAAGGTGTCCTATATGTTTGAGACTCCTTCTGGTCTGCCTTCTATTTTTTTCTCACTTAGTGGGGAGATAGACCCACAATCCCTATCCCTCCCACCTGACCCTCCTCCACTGTAAAGAAAAAAAATCTGGCTTTTCTGTTTTCAATCTCTTCTCACCCCTCTCCCCCATCTATCCTATGCAAAGAAAGCTACGAAACAAAATTAGGACTCATTAGAACCCAACAAATTGGAATGTTTGATTAACTAAAAGTATTTTTTTGTGCTGGGCTTTTATAACAAAATTCATCATGGCTGGTAAAACTTTCCACTAGTTAAATCATTTTTAGTAAGTAATCTGGCAATACAGGGGAGGGGAAACAATCATAAGCTTTTAAGTAGTAATTCCGTAACTGAGAATATTCCCATTAGGATGACATAAAAGGCAAAACAAAAAGGATCTATCTGCTCGTGTAGTTTTATAGCAGCATTATTTTTAATTGCAAAAATTAGAACCAACCTAAAAGAATAAGGTAATGGTTAAATAAATTGCAGTACATTAATGCAATGGGATACTATAATGCAATTAATATTGACAAGTATGAGGAAGACAATATGGAAAAACCTGTATGAAATAATGCAAAATGAAAAAAAAAAACACCAGAAGGAAAACAACGCATTCTAACTTCAACCATTTAAGAGGAATGAATAGCAAAGAATCCTGGAAACTTAAGGGGAATTACTGAAATGTTCAGTCTAATGATATCAGAACAATCAAAAGAGGCTATGGAATGAGTTATTGGTAGGTAAGCTGCCAATAATTTCTTTATGCTGAAGTTTGTTTTTTATTTTAAACTGATTAAAGACAAAATTTAAAGAGAAGAAGAAGAGAATGTCCTTGTTTTAGATTTTCTGGCAGAATGAAAAACATTTTACATTAGGGGACTATTTATTTCATTTTTGTATTTGTATACCAAAAGACAAACCCAGGGTCCG
This sequence comes from Petaurus breviceps papuanus, assembly GCF_028583685.1. NCBI lineage: Eukaryota > Metazoa > Chordata > Mammalia > Diprotodontia > Petauridae > Petaurus > Petaurus breviceps. Next base: position 35,180,668 of record NW_027185777.1, on the reverse strand, counting down.
GCATCTACTATAATAGGTGCCTAATCAAAACTTAATGATGAGAGGAAAGAGACTATAATGTGTCTTTCCTGTCATTCATTCTTCAAAGAAGCAAGTCAGGGTTATAGCAAAGCACCCACAACAGGTGCTATTTATTCAAAAGAGGAATGGGCTAACTGGGAAGGGGGAGGCGAGTTACCTCCTGGGTTACCCATTACAGGACATCAGAAAGAAGACACTTAACTTTTTGGAGCTGCTGTAGAAAGGATTCATGTTCAAGAAAGGCTGGCCTCTGAAATCCTGTTTAACTCTCAGATTCTGTGATTCTACAAGATTTAGACAGAGAGGGCAGAGGGAAACAGTCTAAACTGGGCCAATAACTTTAAGGAAAGGCAGCAGCATGAGTCATGTTGGGTAGGGAAAGCAAAGAGAATGGTTTGACTGCCTGAATGTAAATAATGTATGCTCAATGAATATTAGCTAATGACTAGCTGATGCTATGATTATTATTACCAATGAACAGAGTTCTTTAGGATCTACAATGTACTTCACACCACACTGGGAAGCACAAATATTATTCCCATTTTTACAGATGATGAAACAGAAGGGAAAAGTGACTCTCCTGGGGGTCAGAGGGCTCATGTCTGATGTGAGATTCAAACATCAGCCCAGCATGTCACTCCCCTGCCTCTCTGGCTTTTTGGCAATAAATTTAAAAGTCTTTCATTCCTTTGTTTTTATATGAAAATAGCACTTCTTCATGAGGAATGTCTTTCAATGTTGTTGCTGTTTTTCTCCAAGTTGTAGGAAAGGATTTCTACTAAGTCAGTTGTTGTATTATCTTGCAAAAAGGCTTGTTAGCAGAATACCAATGTACTTTTTGGAAATGAAGGTCCTAGGCTGGGAGTAAATTCTATGTTTAAAAAAAAAATGTCTTTCAGGAGCCAAAGAGTCTATATGAGACTGACTCTATGCCTTTGGCTTACTCCTTATCACATACTAACACAAAAGTTCTTAACTCTTTTTGTGTGTGATGGTTCCCTTTGGCAATCTAGTAAAGCCTATAGAACAGATGCCTTCTCAGGATTATGTTTTAAAGACATAAAAAAATATAGAGGATTATAAGGAAAACCAATTATATTGAAATATGGTCATCAAAATATTTTCTTTAAACAAGAAAATTCTACTTTTTTTTCCATTTTCAAATTTGTGTGTCAGTGGGATACCCAAATGAGAGAACTCATTATTGGCAGTCCAGAAATTCAGGGCTAGAGAAGTGTAACAGGTCAGAAGAAGATGTAAATTTTTAAGTACAACAAAATTCTATTGGTAAAATGGTAGTGAAAAGTTGTTTTTTTTTTATTTCAATTTGGATTTAATGTTAACTTGCACTGTGGAAGGTGAGTTTCATACAAGAAGCGGCTATTAACTTCTACTGCTCTTGATAATTCAACTCTATTTCTTAGTCCTTAACTTCTTTCCTTGTGCAAAGCCAACCCTAAGGCTTATCACTAAAACACCTGCAAAAGAGTTCCAAAAAAACTTACTAACAGAAAAAACCTAATTCATTTTAAATTGAAAATGAAAATGTGATCCAGTAATAGTTATTATTTAGTCTAAGTAAAGAGTAGCATCATTACATATTGACATAATATTTATGTATGTGTAGTTACCAGATTCTCAATCTGGTCTGAACATGAATAAATTCCAAAGAGTCCTTAAACTTGAATGGGAGAAAAAATGACATCTTCATTTTTCACTAACCTTTGGTTTCCTTTCCAGGAATTTAAAATCTACTTCTTGCTGCTTACTATCTGAGTAACACCAGACATGTTCTTCTCATCTGAAGTCCCATCTTCTGCAGGAAGCCTTCCCTGATCCCCCTTAAAGTTAGCGCCTTCCCTCTGTCAATTATTGCCTATTCATCCTACATAGATTTTATTTACACATAGTTATTTGCACCATGGTCTCCCCCATTAGCTCCTTTCTTTGGGTCTCCAGTGCTAAGTATAGTACTTGGCAGATAGTAGGTATTTAATAAATGCTAATTCACTGACTGACTCTAGATTTCAATTTTTTAAGCTATAAAATAGTGCGGAACTAGTTGATCCCTAAGGAACCTTCTAGCTCTAAATCCTATAATCCTTAAAATTTATAATTCTTAGACTATCAATATGCATATATAATATATATATACATATAATATATATATATATATAAAATTCTTGGTTACTTTAAGTTTTTTTGATAACATAAATTTACAGATTACTCCCACTTGATGAGCTGCCCTAGAACACAACAAAACAGTTAAGTAAAGCTAACACTGTGATCTCATCTGCAAGTACATGCAACATTTTCACATCTGAATATTGACAACAAAGTAACCTAATGGTCTTACATTCCAAAGGATCAACTAGTTCCACACTATTTTATATTTGAAGTCACACAACTAGTACCTGTCACAAGTGGGATTTGAACCTACGTTTTCTTGGATAAGAAGACAACTATCTATCCACAAGCCATGGTGCCTCTCAAGGATAAAATTAACTTATATTTACAAAATACTCCACATACAAAGTGCTTTATAGCCCTGTGAAAAGTAGAATACATAGTACTATCCCCATGTGCAAGAGACAAAAGAAGTTAAGTGACTTGCCATGGTCATACAGAAAGCAAGTATCACAGTCTGGACTCAGATTTCCTGCCTCTCAACCCAGTGCTCTTTTTATTAGACTGGGCTGATTCCTGTTGACATCATAAAATGAAGTTATCACTGCCACCATCAAAGAGATGATAGAATAGAATCAAGATGAAAACACGAATATCCTTCAGTGTTGTGTATGTCTGTATCTCCCTGACAGTGGGAAGTCATGGTGGGAGAAAAGAAGCAAGGATGGACAGAGCTATGAACTGTTTTCAAGAAAGCTCTGCATTATCTAAATATATTTGCAGCCCTAAATATATTTACAAATGTTGGCTAGAATGGTCAGATTCAAAGTGTTGAAAAAATGCAACTTCATACAAATCAGTTGTTGCTGTTTTATAGCCGATGTTAAAATTTTATAGATCAGATTGTAGGGTTGAAAAAATTACTGTCTTGGAGTAAGCTCAACCCTTTGGAAATGTACACATAAACATTGAGGTCAGTGGGGTACTTGTTAATTAATAAAACCTTAAGAGAGCTAAGTGAGGCTCAATATTAGCTTTCTAGCTTTAATCTGGAGCGCCTCACTTTATGCCCTTCCTTAAACATGAAGCCATTTCAGCAAATACTTCACTTAGACCGTTGGAACCCATCAGTAGACCTGTGAGCCTCCACAGATAACAGCTCTTCTTGTTCAATGGGCCTCCACAATTCTTTGCCCACCAAAAAAAACCCAATCAAGAAACATCTGTGACTTACAGGTCTATTCAATGTAAAACCTGGGGCTTTTACACACACACACACACACACACACACACACACACACACACACACACACCACTAATTTCCCTCAAAGGGAAATTTAACTAATTCAATTAAACAAACAATTATTAAGCTACTACTTATAACCCTACTATAAGGCACTGTGCTTGGCAACAAGAAGAGACTTGGAAAAATCAGAAATGTCTGAATTTGAATCCTGGCTCAGTGACTTATACTATCTGTGTGAACCTAAGCTAATCAGTTAGCCTCTCTGTGTGTCTCCCTTTCTTCATTTGTAAAATGAGGAGGTTTTAATTGATGCCTTCAAAGGTCCCTCCAACGATATGCTTAAGCTCTTAGTGTGTGTCAGGTGTGGTGCTAATCACTGATAATACAAAGAATAAGCAAAGAGAAAGCTGTCACCCTAATAGCTAAGATCTGCCAAAATTAGTGATTTCTTGACATTGCCTGTGGAAATGTGAGGAAGTGGATGGAAAGAATGAGACTCAAAACTGCACTTACCAAATGCAGATGTTTCCTACAGTGATGCAATCAATTATTCCACTTCTGCATTCCAAATCTTATCCTAGGGATCGATGCCTTCCAAATGATCATTAGATTCAGTTCCCCTTTATAGGAGTCTAACCACTGCATGGCCACTGATATCCTGTGGAACTCTGGGCACTCAACCCTTCTTGGTTTCAGTTTCCTCAATTACATAGAGTAAGGGTTAGATAAAGGTTTTGTCCAGTCTTAAAATCTTATTTTTGGGGCCTAGATTTCTTCATCACTAAAATAAGGGAGAAAAAATTCATAGGATCACCTCTGAGGTCATCATTTTATAGAAGAGTGAACTGAGGATTTCTTCAGTTTCTGAGGAAACTGAGTATTTTAGCCCAGATAGTGGTAATTGGTAGAGGGAGTTTCCTTTATTCCATAGCGATGAAATAGTATAGCCTGTCCAATTGAAAAAAAAAAAGTCTTTCATTCTTACTAATGGGGCTATAGGGGTTAAAATAATCTATGCGAAGGCACTTGGAAGACAAAGTTCCATACAAAGTTAAGCTCTTTTTAATCTTGGGGTCACATAAGCTAATAAGTATCTAAAGCAGGATTCAAACCCAGCTCATCTTGATTTTGAGCGCAATACTAATGAGATTTGGGTTTTCCCATCCCCCTCCCCAAAATTAAGTTAATTAAGGTGCCAACTTTTAAAAAATCTCAACTAATAGGAATACATACTAGACCAGTGATTTCATTGATATAAATAAGGGAAGCTTCTTCTACTAATACAAGTCAGCACTTCCTGCAGCTTCTCCTCTTGGAGAGTTGCCTGCAGCACAGAAAGGCTCAGGGTCTCATACAGGGTCACTTAGGCAGCATTTGCCAGAATCAACACACTCAGATCTTTCTGGCTCCTAGACAACCATCCCACATAGCCTCTCTTAAAGAGTTAATAAACTTGCTACATAATGCAAGATGAAAAAGAGCTTAACTTTGTATGGAACTTTATGTCTTCCAAGTGCCTTTGCATAGATTATTTTAACCCCTATAGCCCCATTAGTAAGAATGTTAAGACTTTTTTTTTTAATTGGACAGGCTATATTATTTCATTGCTATGGAATAAAGGAAACTCCCTTTACCAATGCAGAAGACCAACTGTTACCTAGCATCTTAGAGAGTTGTCTATGACAATGAATGAGAGGTTTAAGTGACTTGCCCAGTGTCACCAAGTCAATTACATATGTCAGAGACAGGGCTTGAATCAATGGCTTCCTGATTCCCTGGTCAGCTCTCTAAAGACTGTACCATGCATCTGTTTTAATTGCTCTTCTTATCCCAACTTGACCGGTAACTGAGATACAAAGAAATTAAGTGTTTTCACCAAGCTTCCTCATTAATTTATTGGCAATGTTAAGACTACAATGTCTGGTCTTGGTACTCCTGTCCTACGCTAGTTCCATCACACCCCATGGAAAGTGTGGGAGGCACCACAGTGTAAAACCTACTGGTACTCCATAACAGTGCACCACTTCAAGCTTTAACCGGCAATAAAACACTAATGTCCTTCCAGGGATGCTGCATAGCTGAAAATCAAGAAGCATTATAGTCTCTAAAGAATTTAAGTTCAAGGACACCAAAGGCCAATGGGAAGATATATGATGACTCCACATAGGATGCAGCAATGAAGAACTGTACCAGAAGCAATATAAAGGATAGCATCAAAAACATGCAGAATAAAGGAGGAAGACTGGTTCATATAGAGAGACTAGGGGATTACCATTAGACAGCTCTGGTGAGCCATAGATATGCACACAATGCCACGTGCTCTAGGAGTGGACTTTGCCTAGAGGATTTAGCATGAGAAATAAATGCATAAGACTTGGGCTGAGAAGATATGTATGGAGGAGAGGATCCACCATTGGAGGGAATACCTACTTAGATTAGATCACAGATCAACAGAAATATCAAAGTTGGGTCTGTGAACAAATAATTTCATGAGGTATTCTAAGCAAATACTACTCCAACTTACACTTAAGCAAATTCATACAAAAAAATCAAACTCAACAAATAAAAACAAACTCTCAGGGTTTATTAAATTTATTTTAGGTCTTCTTCCTTATTTCTGTTAAAGTCGAACTACACAGGCATGTGATAATATATCCAGTGACTTTATATTAATTGTTCACCTTTTTTCTGACTTACTTGAGAATTGCTACAAGTAACAAGGCCATTTTCCAAGTTAGGAGCCACTGCCAAAAAAATCTCTATAAATTGATTCTAAATCTTAAAACATTCTGATTCCTAACTAATACTTCTGAATAGGCTCTAATGTGTTATCACACTCGTTATTTCATTTGGTCCTTTTATCTTCCTCAAAGAACATACAAGGACCATGACATTTTTGTCTTTGCACCCCACCCCCCAACACCCAACGTCATTGTGCCAAGTACAATGCCTGGTACCAAGATGGCACTTAATAAATCTTTCTTGGATGATTCAAAGATTGATTGTGCCCTGTGCTTCAACTACTGCTATAGCTTCAAATGAAAAATAGAATATCCACATCTAATAAAAATGAAGGGCTCTCTCTGTATAAGGCAATAAAAATAGGGCTAGCTTTGGTCTCCACAAGTTTTTACCAGAAAATGGTACACTTCTGACATTCTTCAGACAATCTGTAAATGTAAATTTTTATTAAATTCATTTTTTCAACTACCTAGAAAATATATCCATTTCTAAAAACATCAATAAATTCCTGCTCCATACAAGATACTGAGGTAGATTCAGAGATGAATACAGCCCAGGGGGAAGAAGTCTAGAACTCCTAAGGGCCATCCTTCTAGATGTTTCAGAATGTTCACCAGTAATGACCATAAGAGTCAAAGATAAATGTATGGACCCTGGTCACAAGAATTAGCATAATGATACTTGTGAAAGTCAGTAACCTGGGGACACACCTCAAGCCCAGCTCAAGAAAATAGTCAGGAAGAGAAGACCTGCATTCTAATAAGCCCTCTGACACCTACTAGCTGTGTGACCCTGGGCAAGTCACTTAACCTCTTTTAATCCAATGGAAAAGGAAATGGCAAACCACTCCAGTATTTTTCCCGAGAAAACCCCATGGATAGTATTGGTATGCTATGGTTGATATGGGTCATTAAGAGTCAGACAAGACTAAACAACAACATCATTTCAAAATAAACTCTGACATTGCACTGGTCCTTATTTTTTAAAAATAGCAAACAATTTTCATCTCTAGGTATTTATTTCCACATCTTCCAAGGCTTCTGTTGTTTCTTGATTTTTATTGTTAATATGCTTGAATTTAAATCAGATATCGAGCAGATCTCCTTTATTTAGTAAATCTCTAAGCAAGCCTTTCCAATGAAAACCAAATCTACTAAAGCTATTATGACCAACATTGAAAAAATAAATTCTGTTCAAAAAGATTTTGTCTTTTGCTCTGGGCTACTGTTAATCTTGTTCCCTTTGTGATCTTCAACTCAGAGCTTAACCCCTTTGATTCCACTTTAGCAAATGGAAAAGAAACTAATTTAAGAGATTTTTTTTTAAATGAATAGTAACATTTAATGACTAGCAAGCACCATAAATCAATAACTCTTTGTGTCACTGTTGAGAGAATGATGATTGTGGAGGCTATTGCTAACAATTTTTTTTTAAGCAATTGGGGTTAAATAATTTTGCTCAAGGTTACACGGCCAGTTATTTCTGGGTGTGGTGCTAAGTATCTGAGCCTGGATTTGATCCCAGGTCATCCCGACACTGGAGCCGAACAATTTTTTTTTTTTTTTTGCAGGCAACTGGGGTTAAGCAAGTTGCCTAGGCCACATTTGAACTCAGGTCTTCCTGATTTGGGAGTCCATTCTCTATTCATTGTGTCACTTAGCTGCCCCAAAAAGAGAGTAGCTGCTACAAGGAGAACAATAATAACAACAAATAATGACTGGTATTTATAGAGCAATTTTCTCTAAAATGTTAAAAATTTTTTCTTCATCAGTCTTTCAAATGGATACAAAAAATTATCAACCTGTTTTTCCTTCTGACCCCTCCTGCCTTTTCCAAAAGGGAAATAAAAAAAATGAACTCATCATTTTTTATGCTTGCTCTAAATAAATTATTGCTCACCTTGAGCAAGTAGTTAATTGCAAGGCTGCTTTATGATTATTGTACTAACAGACAAATAGGCTCCTGCACACATATCTCCAGGGGCCTAATAACCTGATGTGATTAGGTAATGGATTTGGTGAGAACATAATGGCTAGGCATCTTTACCTATATACTTCAGGAAAACGTGTTTATTTTCTTAGCCTACTGATGCATTAATCAATAAAGTATTTATTGCATGCCTATTATATGTTCAGTTCTGTGGACAAGTAGGAAGGTAGGTATTTAATAATAAAGTGCTAGGATAGGGACAGGGCTTGACCCTGTGATTTCATTGGTGCATTGGTGTAGGAGAACTAAGAACTCAGTACAGGTCAGCATCTTCACAGCAAGGTATAATACACTCACTCTCAGAGAGTTGCTTTGGGCACAGAGAGAAGTAGAGACTTAATCAGGGTCAGTTACACATTCAGTATATGTTAGAGGCAGGGTCTGAACTAATTTTCCTGACTATGGGACTGGCTTTCTGTCTGCCAAGCATCTCAATAAAAAAGAAAAATGGGTGACATTTGCAGAGTAGGCCAAAGTCTACCAATGAGTATTTTTCAACAGATGTGATGTCACTGAGTGAGAACTCTGGTTCTAACTGCCACTCACTAGTCAGAAGTCATGACCTCTTTGGGCCTTGGCTCTATAAAATGAAGGGGTTGGCCTGGATAATCTCTAAGTTTCCTTTCCCGCTCTATAATTCTACAACTCTTTAATGATGAGTGCTATGCAGAAGGAGGTTATGTTTAAAATTAAGATTCCATTTGTTTCAGCCAATAATTAGAGTGAATGCCACAAGGGCTTGTTCTGTTAGCTGATTTCTGGAATGGTCCTAATTTGTAGCATTGTTTAGAAACTGCTTTGATGTCTTGTCTCAGATACCTTCCATTTTCCAGTTCAATCAGTTCAGCTGTCACGTGATACACAAAAAAAATGTGAAAAGTCCTTAGGTTTTACTGATTTGCTCATACTCAAACTCTTCATCCAGTAATACATCTTGCCCTTCAATAAACCCATGTGACAGTCAGACAAGCAACAAAAGAAGTGGGGGTTGGGCTAATGCAAAGTTGTAGGTTATTCATCAAAGCCATATGATTTAGTGGCAATGCCACTCAAATTTTTTTCCTGTTTCAATTTCCCTAGCCTTAAGTCAAGCCTGCATGGCGCCTCTGGAGACCCAGCTGGGCTCTGCCTTCAGGTCCAACTAGCAAATGTCAGCAAGGCCAGCAGGAGAGTAGGAACAAAGAGGCCAAGGACTCACACCGGCCTGATCTGCCTGTAGACCTGAGTCTCTTCTGGCCTTCTATACCAACACAGTGATTCCACTGTGAGAATTACCAGCAAAGAGCACAGATTTGGTACTTAAAGGACCCGGGTTCAATTCTCACCTTGGACGCTGATCTACCATCTGTGTGACCTTGGGAAAGTAGCTTAACTTCCCTGGGCTTCAGTTTCCTCTTCCATAAAAATAAGAAGTTCGAACAAGATGGTCTCAGAGGTTCCTTCTCACTCTAGTCTGTGATCCTAATGCTTTACTCCAAGGCCCCAAGTATACTTTCATGGAGGCTGAATTCAAGTCAAAAATCATTTTTTAGTTCTCTACTATGTGCCTGTGGTAGAGTTGAGGATACCAAGACAGGCTGTTTTACTTAGCCTCTGCCCTCAAATGGTTAACATTTTATTGGAAGGAAACAACACGAACAGCTGAGACCATGGACTAGGGTGCATCAGAAGAGACCTCATATAGGAAGTGGTAAGTCAGCCTAAGCTTGGAGGAAGCCAGGAATTCCAAGAACAGGGATCTAGAGGGAGAATACCATGAGCAAGAGGGCAAATGGATTTTAGAAGCCTGTATGGAGTATTTAATACTTTCCAGGTAAGGTGCTAAGTACAGGACAACAAGGCAGTTCCTGCCCTGGAGGAGTTTATATTCTAATTAAGGAAGAGGACACAAAAAGGAGAATCAGAGGTAAAAAGCAGGGCAGGTCATAGGAATGCACAGGGGCAGAGCTTGTGGATGGCTGGGAAGTCTATTTTGGGCAAAGGAATAAGCTTGAAGCTCCCTGATCTACGCCCAGGGTCCTGAGGGTAAAGACACAGATCTGGCAAGAGGAGGTGGCCAGAATATAGGTGGGAAACATTTAGAGCTAGTAGGGACATTGAAGGTCATGTCACTCAATTCCCTAATTGAATTATAATTCCCATTTATAAATGAAGAAACTGAGGCCCAGAAAAGTCAACCAATTTATCTGTAAGGTCAATTAATTAAGTACTTACAATGTGCCAGAACCCACACGTGCTAAGTAGTGGGGATTCAAAGAAAGGCACCCCCCCACACACAATCCCTGTTCTAATGGAGTTCACAGTCTAATAAGGTTGTTAGAAACCCAGCTGGAATGAGAACTCAGGTCCTCTGTCTCCAAACCCAGGGTCAATTCCAATTCACAACAGCAAGCTATCTTCTCTTTTTTTAACCCCTGTCCCTTTCTTCCTTTTTTTTTTTTTTTTAGTAATTGGGGTTAAGTCACTTGCTCGCCAGTTTTTTCTGGGTGTGGTCTTAAGTATCAGAGTCTGGATTCAATCCCAGGTCATCCCGACACTGGGGCCGGTACTCTTACTCACTGTGCTACCTGGCTGCCCCACCTTTCTTTCTTCCTTCTTAAAACTTTTTTTCTTTTCTTTTTTACCCCTCTGATTCTACATTACAACCAGGAACTGACACTCTTAAACATTGCTTGTCAGGCAGTAAATAGGCTGTTATTCCCATTTGACAGATGAGGAAACTGGGGCTTAGAGAGAGGTATAATGACTCATCCAATGATACACAGCCAGTAAGTCACCAGAGCTATGGTTGGGCATCTTGCTTCTCAATCTTGGCCACACGACTCCTAAGAAAAAGCAAAGCAGGGCCCATAACCTAAGTGGGGTTCTGGTGGGAAAGGCCTTGCTCCTGAACAACTGAACACTTGGGGAATGGAACATCTGTGCAGGTATAGGTGTCACTGAAGCCAAAACATCTATTTCATGTTGCTATTTGAGGCTGACTCTAAAACAGAGACTGATGGAGAACCATTTGAATTAGGGTAAATACCAATGCAATCATGCTGTAATCTAGCCCCAGTATTCCAGATCCTATGGAGAAGGTACAAACATGTGAAAGCTGGAGGAAACCTTAGAGATCATTCTGTACAACCCCCTCCTCATTTTATATTTTTCAGGATGAGAACAGAGTTTTATTCCACTATGATAAGCATGGGTGTCAAGGTCCCTCAGAAAACGGAAGGATAGAGAGCACCCCAAACGATGGACATATGGGAGCCCAGACTGGAAAATCTTTCTTTGGACTGCAATTTCATTTGAGTCTGGCAAATCAAAGACCAAATTAGACTTTCTGACTTTACACCATGCTGTTGTCAGCTCATCTGATAGACTGGCTATAGAGATAAAGGTTTTAAAATAGATGAGGGGAGAGGGAGGATGTTATCAAAAACACTCAAGGGAACTTTTTTTTCCCTTAGTGTCTTAGACCATTAAAGCTCAAAAGGGTCACTGCAATCTTGTCAAATTCCATCATTTTATGTGAGGAACTTTATGACCAGAGAGAGGAAGTGATTTGCCCAAAGTCACAAAACCCCTAATTTCCTCCTCCGAGTTTTGCAGTTTGACATATTAATTCATGTGCCTCAACTGTGTGTATAATGGCATTTCAACACACAATGCTGCCTTCTCTCATCTGTAGTGGCAACCACACTGGCATACCCAGGATGGCTGCTAGCACAGGTTCTTAGATCTGCGTTACCAGGAAAGATAGCTAAGGGGTCAATAATCTTTTAAAATCACATTCACTAATTCAGGGGAAAAGTCAACAACCTGAACTTCAGAGAAAATACAAGCAGAGAAATAGAGACCAACAGACAGGGATCTGACTGCCTGAATCAACTACACACTTTACATACACCCCTGGATCAACAGAGCCTTCACATCTGAGCAGTCAGGGAGCTTTGAACATACAGTCACTCAGAATCTCAACCAAGGGATCACAAGATCCTTCTCATAAGCAAGCCCCCAAAGCAAAATACCAACTCCAAGTATATATACCCTTGTCAGAGCCAGAAGGTATCACCACCCTCTTGATTCAGTGCCTAATTAGAAATTAGCAAAAGGTGTGAAAGCCTTCCTACAAGCAAGACTCCCCCAAGCCAGCTTCCCTTAATGGGCTCCATATGAGACCTGTTAATGGGCAGGAAAATCTTAAATCCCATTAACACCTCATCCTTTCAGAGTATATTAGGCCCTGTTTTATAATCATGCATGTGAGACTTTTGAAACGCTCACTGCATTCTATAGGGACAGAAATATCAATTAAAGAAAAATTTAAAAAAAAATAAAAAAGGAAAATTCTTTGCTGTTAGAATATGAAAGACAACAGTAAAAGGGAGCAAATACTGGATAATACAGGATAATACTGAGGGGAAGGCCAAAACCACATCTATACAGGTTGTGATTGTAATATCTAAATATTGTCACATTCTCTGAATAGTTGTGGAGTTTACTTTCTGCACTATTGACTGATCTATTGGCTTTAGAGCTGCCTGACCAAACAATGAGCAAAGGTCAATAATATCTAAATTCCACCATATTGACACTCTGATATTGGAGAGTGGAAAGATTATGAGGCAGCTCGGAATCTGGGATCCTGGGACATACAAGCCCTATGGCACATTTTATTCTTCTTTCCATTCCAATTTCCTGAAGTTTGACATTATCTAAAACTACAGCCCAGCATTTTCTCCAGGGGATGATTGTAACACGTTTCAATCAGCCACCCTTATGGATACTCATTCAGCACTAGACTTCAACTAGGCCAGATTAAATTCCACAAATATTCATTAACCACCTTCTCTAGGATGCTATGTTTAGACAACCTCAGAGACCATTTATTCCATACTTTTCATTCTATACTATAAGAAACTGGGTATCCAAGAACTTAAGGGGCCTTCCTAATATCATCCAGTTAGTAAATGTCAGAAGTGGTATTTGAACCTGGGTCCTTTGACTCAAGAAACATGCACACACTGTCCTTGTATATGTCAACATTACCTCTTATATGTACAAGGTTCTATGAAAGGCAGAGAGGCACAGAAATAAATTTTTAAAAAACAGAGTAGTTGCTAACACCAAATGTGTACTAGACTATGAGAATGGGGAGGGGCAAGGCATGGTATATATGGCCAGAACACAAGGAGTATGATGGGCACAAAATAGAGATTCAGACAAAGTATTCTACAAAACTTGGGGGGAAAAACACTTCCAGTTGGGAAGGTTTCTCTAGCTTGGGGCCAATTAATGTCTACATTCTTGACCTCCCTTAGCCGCCCAGTTCTAAAACTGGACTCTGAAAGTGAATTTTTGCCTAGCCTAATAGAATCATCACTGGACAGTGCAGATGGTGCGGCTGGTTTGATTGCTCAACCAGCCACCAGAGGGTGCCAGAGAGCAGTCTGCACTTGGGCTGGATTCTGAGTATGTAAGGTTCATTTCCTTCCCACCATGAGCGTGTTACTCAATGGTCAAGTACCTAAGAAGACCAACATCCCCTCCATTTTGCCTTTTTCAGACCTCTCTCTTAAGCAATTAATCTCAATGTTCATTTTATTCTTTAATCTTTATTTTTTTCCCCTTTTAGAAAAAAAAAAAGGGAGGGGTGAGGGAGGTTTATATAATAAAGAGCTAAATAAGAGATGACTTCACTGAAGGCTTGTGATGTTTGGATTCAGTCAAAGGGCCACACCTGAGGACCTAGAGGGCCACATGTGGCCTGGAAGCCACAGGTTCCTCACCCCTGAATCTCTACGATTCCTTCCAGCACCAGGCCTATGACTTTATAATCCTATTAAAAGAAATTTTACTTGAGTGTGATTCCCCCATAATACCATATATTGGATCTCTTTACACGCTTGTATTCTCATTAATTAGCTTCAAAATGGAGGTCATCTAGAAAATGGTATCTTTGCTATTATGAGGCAGGAGACTACATTATTTTAAAAGATTGGTTCATATGTTCATACAGTGTCAGAACAATTGCCTAATCCGCAGATTAACATTACAGTAGATTATAAATTTCTCACAGGACCAAGTATCTCTACAAAGCTATCTTTCAACAGTGGAATTATACTTTTTATATTTAGTAATTAAATCCATATATATTACCTGGGAAGCGACAGAAGTTCTTGCAATAAAGGGCAAAAAAAAAAAATCCCTACAACTCCTAAGAGTGGGAAGGCATTTTTATTTTAAAGCTATCCAAGCAGCACAGCCTAGTTCCCAAAGCAATAGGCCCCCAGCCCCACGTGGTAAACGACTCTTCCCCAAGAAGCCTTCTTTAAGAAGTGCTCTTTACCTGTTCCTGCCCAGTGAGCAAGTCGAAGTTAGAACTCCCTCCAGTGGTCCCTCAGGCTTCTAGCAGGGTCAGGCAGTCCAAGGGCAGGTATTCAAAAGTTACAAAAGACAATATCCATGAAACCCAGTGATTTCCTTTTTTTATTTCTCCCCCAAAGCCTCCTTTGACAACTGTTCTTAATGAGCCAGATCAGGTCTTAATTTTGTAAACACTGACTTTATCAAGCCCTGAGCCACTGCAAACTCAAAGAAGCAGGCCTTGGTCAAATACAGAAACAGCCTCTATAAAAAGCCTGAAATTCAGGGGCAGAGGACATGGGTTCTAATTCTGACTGGTAAATCACTACCCGAGACTCTAGGGAAGTCATTGGAGCTAAGGTTCAATTTTCTCTTCTGTCTGTAAAGTGTATGTGTGTGTGTGTGTGTGTGTGTGTGTGTGTGTGTGTGTGTGTGTTGGGGGGGGGGGGAGTTTGAAGGTTTTTTTCTAGCTCTATACTATGTTTAAAAAAATAGGAATGTATATTGAAATTTGTCCAGGAAAAAAATTATCAGACAATAGGCTGTCACTACAATGAAATAAATTATATTTAAATAGGTTAGCTGGATATTCTGCAACTTAACCATAAAATGATATATCTCAATATGATACCTAACAACAAGTACAGATGAGAGGAAAAACCACTTTTACATGATCTATTCTGTAGAAGAACAACTTCCTTTTCTTTTACCCAACAGACAAGTTTCTAATGGCTGTAAACTGACTTTATAAACCAAACTATTCATTTTAAATGGAGTAGGAAGCAAGCATGTGGTAGGGAAAAAGGAGTGATAGGCTTGGACTTAGAAAGATCTGAGTTCAAATTTTCCCTCAGACATTTACCAGCTATGTACGTAACCCTGGACAAGTCACCTGCCTTCTCTCAGTCTTAGTTTCCTAATCTGTAAATTGAGGGTAATAATACACACCTAAAAGGTGGAAGTTGGGTTGTAGTAAGGATCAAGTGAAATAACATGTAATGAGTATGTCAAACCTTGAAATGTTATATAAATACCATTGCTATTATTAGGAGACTATAAAACTGAAGAGACATCTGCAATCAAACTTTTTTAAAGGAAATAGATGTCTGATAATTTTTTCTCATTTAAATATAAATATATACACACACATGTAGATGTGTGTATATATATCAAAATTTATTAGTCAGACACACCTGCATTTGTGTGTATGTATACATACAGAGTCGCTGCTATGTGTGTATGTATACACACAAAGATATACATAGTTATACAAACATGTCTATACATACAAGTATAAACAAAATATCTCATTAATCAATTTTAGAATTTGTTTTTCAATAGCATAAGATGCTAGTTTTGTTCATAACTCAAACTAATGAACTCAATTCCTATTTAGGTAGTAAGGTCTGAAAGAGACTATACTATTTAAAAGGAGAGAGACACAGTAAGTATTGCTTTATACTGTTTAAGTATAAAATGTTTCTCAACCTGATGTAAACAAAACATTAAATTCTATTTCTTCAAAATGAAATTCCTTCCTCTGGGTGAGAAATACTGCATATACTGGCAGACTTTGTTGAGCTGAGGGTTAGTTTTACTGAAATAATTCATACTTTCTTTCCTTTCTACTTTACTCCCTTTCTTCCTCTTTCCCTTTTTCTTCCTTCTTTCCTTTCTCTTCCTTCTTTCCTTGCTTTCTTCCTTCATCCTTCTTTCTTATTCTTGGCTATATAAAGGATTGTCATTCTTCTCCATTGGGGAAAAGGGATATATATATATGGGAATGAAGGTCTTGTAAAAAAAAAAAAAGAAATATATCAAAAAAATTTTAAGAAGAAAAAGAAATTCTCACAAAATAGCCTCCAGAAGCAATATTCAAGAGCAAGTTTCAAGTCAGTAGCAAGAGAAAGAGTTTGAAATTTAGAGTTTATGGAATGAAACCTCACTGCAGTATGGCAACCCTAGAAACATTTCACACTCAGCCTTTATGCCTTTCCCATCTTGATAGAAAGAAAAAGTCATTAAATAGGTTTAAATGTGGCATGAAAAGCAGCATAATAGAGGGGCAGCTAGGTAGGTGCAGTGAATAGAGCACTGGCCCTGGAGTCAGGAGGTCCTGAGTTCAAATCCAGCCTCAAACACTTAACACCAAAACACTAGCTGTGTGACCTTGGGCAAGTCACTTAACCCCAAATGCCTTCCAAAAAGGAAAAAAAGAACAGAAAAGCCACATAATGACCTCCAACATTCAAGTGCTCATATGACTTTTAACATTAATAAAATATTATTTAATCAAGAAAACAAAAACAAAACTCACAAATGTTCACAGCAGACAATAATTTTAAAGTGATTAGTTTTGTTATATATGACATTTGCAATACTTAAGTATAGGAAAAACTATATTTAGTGTGGTAGAAACTACTTGTTTAGAACACTTAATGGAATGCAGTGGGGAGAAATCCCTAAGATAGAGAAAAAGAAAAATACTGCAAATCCCAAAACACTGCATAGACAGGACTTTACTTTCTCATTAGACCACTGTGGAAGTTACAGCAAAATATTTAAACATTGTAGATCCTCAATACTAAGTTGTATGTATGTGCACACTATACACATGAAAACACATACCTATATACATATATATATATATACATTTTAGAATTTAAAGAATTTATTTAAATTTAAAGAATAAAACAAAAGTCTGACGCACAGAATATATAGTATACAAACTGTGAAAACTGAAAATCAAGAGTCAACTTGATTTTTCCTTTCACCTGGGTACATTTTATTTCCTATGTAAAGATGGTCTAACAGAAGTGAATCAAAGAAGTTAATTAGCCTGACATACTCAGAGTAGTCTTATGGGCATAAAAGCTCAAGAATGACCAAGGAATTACAAAGGTTGCTGTCAGAAGGGTCCTCCAAAGTCATCTTAATCCAATCCCCTCATTTTATAACTAAGGGAATGGAAGTCTAACAAAGTTGAGGGACTTGCTTAAAACCACACGTAATAAATTTCAGAAGTAGGATTTGAACCCTGGTCCTTTTAGCTCCATAGTACTGTCAGTACTCTTTCTACCATACTACAAATCTAAAAAACTTTTCCACAAATGACAGACATACATTGGTGGACCTCACTATATGGAAAACCTTTGGGTCCAAAAAAAAGTATATGGAAGTTGAATTTTTACAAACAAAATTATAGTTTAAATGCATTATTGGAGCTTATTTGTTTGTTTTTTAAAGACTGGTTTTCTCCATCTGGCCCAAGACAGAAATGCAGTTGCTCATGGGAAACCTGATGGCATCTTTTTCTTGGGAGTTATTACCATATTGATGTTGAGCTTGGTATAGACATCTCATCAGCATAATCTGCTGCTTGCCTCAGCTTGGCTAGTAGCTGGGATGACAGGTGTGTACCATCATCCTCAGACAGAGTTTACTATTCAAAAGGATGGTTCTAGGAATCCCTTTTATTTTTTTTCAAATGAACAATTACCTCCAATTTATCTGCTGTGATGGGGTTTGAACAATCACTTAATTCTTTTGATCTTTTCTGGTCTCTTTTTAAAAATATTTGTGAAATGAGAAAGCAGAACTACAAAAGCTATACTTCCCTTCATACTGACAAATATACATTTCATATATTAGGTTTGCTTAAAACCAACAATTTCAGCATATCAGTCTAATTGAACTGGTTGAATTTAATCCACTTTAACAGCATTCATAACAATACGGTTTAAATTTCCAGGTTCCACAATTGTTTGAGAATTAACTTTAAGAAATACCTCCACCCTTAACTTTGATGTTTCCTTTCTAATGTGTCTACTGAGCAATGTTTACTTTATTCTACAGTATCTGGATCAAGCACTTTCCCTTTCTCTTCTTCATAAATTGCTGTCAGAGACTCTGAACTGTTTTTTTTTTCCTCCTTTATAAATGTTCTGTCCAGTTCTGACTCATTGCTCCTCTCTGTCCCCATTTTCACACCAATTACCCATCCTTGAGTTCTGAGGACTCCCACAGGAATAACTGGATGATAAATGTCAACAGCAAAGTAGATAACCAAGCAATTCCCCTGGAACCCCAAAGTTTTGCAAATAGATGTTAAGATACTGTGTTTGCTGAGCCAGATCTCCCTCACCTTAGGGGTCAGAGGGAACAAGTTTTTAGATGGCTGCAATGACATCATTATTATTAGATCACAGTGTTAGATCAGAGTTCTTGCAGGTAGGCAAAGAAAAAACCAATTTAAAAAATGTATTTCCACAGAACCTTGACCTATGATCATCCTTTGCATCTGTATGGTGAACTGGCTAGCAGAAGGTGTATCCTTGAGGGGAGGTGGTCATTTAGTCTTATTGTTTTTAGCAGCTGACATTGTTAATATTTCTTCAAGAGTTCCCTAGGAAGATCTATGGTGACCTGTTCTGACACTTTTTTTTTACTCAGGGCCATATCTATAAATTTTCTATATAGAAAAAGGATATTTCATTTAAGATGTTTGTACTAAAGAATGACCAGTGTATTCCCTTGTGAAATTGATAAGCCCTAATCAAGTAACTTCCACCCTCTCCAAAATGCCTCAGAGAAGACTGGCAAATAATGCAATCCAATTAGCTACCTAAAGTGAAATAAATGCTGATGTTTTTTATTATTACCTTGTAGGGTTTTTGAATTGTAAGAAAATCTTAGAAAAAGGAAAATTGCAGAAATTAACTAGAAATGAATGTGCAGCCTCTACCTAGAGAGGAACACGTCAGGGCTCATCCATTAACAGCTTCTGCTGTACAGAAGGTACTATTTATTCAGCTAAATTACTTCTCATTCCAGGGAACATGTGCATGGCTCAACTTCTAAATGGCTTTTTCTATGTGTCTTTTCTGTTTATCCTTATGTGCCTGCCATGTAGTTAACTATTTATTAGATATAGGCAGGCTTTGAAAGATAAGGGGAGTCACAAAAATTAGAAATCAGCACACACACTCACAAAAAAAAAAAACTCAAAACATCCTCTTTCAAAGAACTGCAGGACCATACATTACCAACTGACTACAGTACAATAACTGGGATTTATTTCATTCTCTATAGACAATGGTGAAAATCCACCATCAATAAAAAGAACTCAAGGGACCTACTAACACTCTACTGAAAATTAATGGGCTGTACATAGAGTGCTCAGTGTAGAGGCAAGGACCCGATGGCCAAATGTTTTCATTGCCAAACAAAATATATCAGGTGAGAGCCAGTACAAAATCCGCAGCCTCTGTGGTTTGATGCTACATGTACATTTTAAATTATGGTGTCAAAAAATAGGCAAATCAATTGAAATTTGGACAGTGGATCTAACAAAAATAAACAAAACCCTGAAAATAAATCATGACTTTCTGCTCTCTTTTGGTCTAGATAATATCAGGCAATTGTCAGAAAATACATTCCTACAGTGTACAAAGGAATTCCTTTACTCCTCTAAATTTTGGGTGAATGAAAGTGACCCTGGTTTCTCAAAAAGCTAGTCCAGAAGCTCTGGCAGGTCTTGCACAGTTAAAAAGAGTTTTGCTAGAGGTGGGGCAGTATACTCTATTTCTGACAACTGAAGATCTGCCTCATTAGATTTGAAGAAACTTGTCAGCAGAGGCCCAATTACCATGATGAATTCTGGAGTGACTTCAGCATTTCATGAAAATCTAGGATGTAATATAGGGGGAAGTTACTACCTTCATCTATAGAGAGAACAGACATTTGAATCAAATCAAAGATTACCGAAATAGGGAAAAACTAGAATCAAGAAGACTAATTTGACCACAAAATTGAATTTAACCACAATAGTCCAGGTGAGACCTAGTAAGAGCTTGAACAAGAGGACTGTCCTTAATGTGGGAATAAGAGGACAAATGCAAAGGCTGTTATGGACTTAGTAAGATATGGTAACGGACTAGATACGTATGGAGAGATGGAAAATAGAAAGCATCATATAACAATCCTGGGTAACGAGGAGAATGGTGTCCCTCACAATAATGTGGAAGTAAGGGGGACAATAATAATAGAAACAATAGCTGCTATTTACATAGTGATTTATGGTGTGCAAAGTGCTTTACAAATATTCTCCCATGTGATCCTCACAACAACCCCAGGATGTACGTGCTGTGATTATTCTGATTTTACATTAAAAAAATGGAGCAAATAGAGGTTAAGTAACTTGGCCAAAGCCACACTGATCTAAGGTAGAATTTGAACTCATTTCTTCCTGACTTCAGTCCCAGCACTCTATCCATCACACCATCTAACTGTCTAGTAAGGATGGGTTTAAAGGGAATGATGAGTTCCATGTGGTCCTGTTGTTGAGTATATGATATCAATACGATATCCAGGTACAGACATCCAACAAGCAGGTGGAAATATGGGACTGGAGTTGAGAAGAAATAGATCTGAATATACAGATTTGGTAACACCTAGCTGAATCCATGAGAGTTGATAGATAAGATCCTCAAAGGAGTATGTACAGAAAGAGAAGAGAGCATAGGGGTAGTCTCAGGAGACATCCAAGCTGATGGAATGGGAGATGTGTGACAAAAGAACAAAATGGATGAAAAGGTGGGCAGCTAGGTGGTGCAGTGAATAGAGCCCTGGCCCTGGAGTCAGGAGGACCTGAGTTCAAATATGGCCTCAGACACCTAACACAAAAACTAGCCATGTGACCTTAGGCAAGTCACTTAACCCCAACTGCCCTCCCCCCAAAAAGGGGGGGGGGGATGAAAAGGAGTAGTCAAACACATAAAGGAAAATGAGGAGGCAGCAAGAAAAAAAAATAGGAGAAGAAAACACATCTAGAAGGAGGGAGGATGTATTCCTGTTCTCTATATCTTTTCTTTTTTCTTCTCATACAAAGCCTAGCTGCTAGGATTTTACATACAGGAGGCAAATATCTATAGAAAATTATGATGATATTAGCACTTCCCCATTCTACTTGTGCTGGGGAATAAGTGGAAGAAAGGGAGTCAGAGTAAAGTGTGCATGCTCTTCTAAATAGAGTTTTTTTTTTTTAAAGATGATTACACCAAATACTATTCATCATTTTCCATCAGATTTGGAGTAAAATCAATAGCACAAACAAATTTGTCACTGGCAGAAATGTGCTCCCATTTCCTTTGACTGACAGCCCACTAATAAGCTAAAACGATAGTGAATTTCTTTCAAGTCAACCCTTATTTGTGCTCATATGAAAAGGTCACTTTATTAAAAATCAGTAGCCATTCCTCTTCCTGATGATTTCTAACAGCAATCAACACTGTTGTGTAATACACAGCCATATTTTTTAAATTAAAAAAGAAACTTAAAATATGTTCTATATAACTCTAATGAAAAGTTTTTGCAATGCACTGACTAGCAAAGTCATGTTATGCAAAATTTCTTAAATGTAATAGCTAGGAGATACTGGAAGATGCTACCAAGCAAGCTGATATTCTTCTTTCATGGTGATTAAAAAAAAAAAAGGTAGCAAGTTATCTCTGCAAACATTTCCATAGAGCCCAGCTTGGAGACAGGAGGACAGAATAGATTACTTCCCAAAGTCACTCTGGCAGCCATGGTTCCACAGTAATTTTTCTATATAGACATATGGCTATTGGGAGTAAATTGGAAAAATTCAGAAATTTACGACTTCTGAACAACAGGTCAAATTGTGTCTAAGCTAAAGGTAGTCATTTTCTGCAGATCTTATCATTGTGGTATTCAGGACTACTGAAGTGTATAAGGCTGTTTTCCCTACAGTAAATGGCCCCAGACTGTAATGATTTTAAAATTGAGATTCTACTGCCTGCCTACCCTCTTCCCCATCAGCGGTAACTTCTGACTTGGTATCAGCTTCTAACAATGTCAATCTCATTCTCACTACTCAATCTTGCTTCCAAATAAAAACTGGTAAGTACTAAAGATTGCCAAGGGAAAATATAACTAAGCTTAATAGTAATGTTAATTTTACAGACATTTCCATAGCTTTGGCCTGAGGGAGATTGTACCATCTCTTGCTAAATAAAGTACAAGAATTCGGGGGTGGTTATTTTCCCTGATGCTCATGGCCTTGTTTGCCTTTTTTTTTTTAAGGGTTCACAGCTGTGTTCCAGATGGAGGTTACCGGAAATCTGACTGCCAAATAAGTGAGGCATTACTTTATACAGTACATCATTCAGTATAACACAAAGAGGCTATACCACAAATATTATTATTATTACTCAGGAGCATGACAGTGGGAATTTATTATTAACAATAAAATAAGACATCCTCACTTCTTCCAATGTTTCACATAAGTTCACTGCTTTTAGACACCCAACAGAAAAACAATGCAGATAACTCGTCCAAAAGATTCTTTCTTCTAATGAGGTCAATTTTCAATTTTTTTTTAAATTACAGCTAGGATACATTCTAATTACGTCTGGTGCCAGGAATATTACCACTGAATGGCATTTTGAATTCCATAAAATACTATGAGGTAGAAACTATAGTATCTGACCTAAGGTGGAAGTAGAGAGGTGAAACTTTGGGTTTAAAAAAAAAAAAACATACCTCCCTTCTTTTCACAATGTTTATATTCTACCAGACCAATTAGGAGGTGATTCACTAGTGTAGTATGGCCACTACAGGTCAAAAGGACGCCTGGTATAGAAATCATCTCCCACCAGAAGTACCATCCCACCTCCCTATTCCCTTCTAAAGCTTAGAGCGTTGCTAAAGAATTGCCTAACACAAGGAATGGTTCCATGGCACATGCTGCAAGGAGGTCAGTTATAAAAAGAAAGACCTCATAATACACTAAAATATTTATAGCACCTCTTTTATTCCATCTAAGATCTAAAATTTAAGGAGCTGTTCATCAATTAGGGAGGAGCTAAATGAGATGAGATGTGACACCTGAATGTGACGGTATATTAGAGCACTGTAAGAAACGACAACCAAGATGAATATAGAGATGTAAAGGAAGGCTTATATGAACTGATGCAAAGTAAAGCCAGCAGAGCCAAGAAAACTGTACATATATAGAATGGCTACAATAATGTAAAGGGAGAGAACAATTGAAAATGAATGCTTCAAAATTATGATGACCAAGCCCACAAAACTTAAATGATGAGGCACTTCCCCCCTATTCCTTACAGAGTTGGGGGGCTATGGACATGGACCACTGGATGTGTCAGCAATTTTGAGTATCATTGTCTGATCAAGTACTTTCAAGAAGTAACGATTCCTGACTGTCTCCTAGCTCCTGAGACTGATCTTCCCTGGAAGGGGAAGGACAGTAGCAATGAAAAATTCATAATTTGAGGGGATGGGGGCTCCCTTCCTCATGGTCTCAAAGCCAGTATGAGACTACAACTCCAATGCTCATCATTTTGGCTACCTTTTGCAGGGGGAGGGATGGAAGAAGGGTCATCGGTGGTGCTGCCAGGTCTTCCCGGCCACAGTCACAGCTCGTGAATGCTTTTTAACTAAAGCCATGTCCACATGTATGGAATAATCTGACCATTACAACCACTCACATGGCTGTTTTGTCAGTCAGCACAGATCACTGTACCCAGTGAATTAAGCTGTAGTCTTCAGTAGGCATTAGAGAAATGGCTACCATACACAAACAATACAACTATGGGTTCTGGAAAATTCAGGACAGCATTCATTTCAGGAACAGAAAGCATACATTTAATGACTAATGTAGGAGCTGGCTAATATACATGCACACTTACACACATATACATACATATATACACATATATGTGTGTGTGTAAATGTAAAATTTGAAAATATACTCTCAGACCATGAATCATTTTTAAATTTTGAAAATATGTTCACTATACAAATGTGAATCTCCCTGCACACATACATACACACAAATGCATGTATGCATGTATTAAAGGTTGAAACTGCACAACTGACATAGAAAAATAAAAAGAAGCCAACAACCTTGTCCCAGTTCAATGAAGCCACTGAGGCCTTCAAAGCTGTGACTTCAGAATAAACAGGACAAACAAACTTCTGCTCAACTATAAACATTCTCCTCTAAGTTAATTTCTAACTCATGAGACACAAGTTTTCAAAACTTGATGTGTCTCTTCTAATGGATTTCATAGTTTTATTTATTCTGACCATCAAGAGGGCAAGTAAGCACAGGAAAACTTACAAAGGAACAGTCCTAAGAATCTTTGATGTTTTCTATTTTAAGGCATGGCTCCTTGACCCAATTACAGATAGACCTGCCAATCTGCAAAATGGCTCATCGATTTGCAAACGGCAGTATTCCAGGATTCCACACAGAGGCTGCATATTCACATTTGCATAAATTAGCTGCCTATATGCTCCTACATATTATCTCACCCTCAGACCTACATATCCTCATCCCCCTGATCCTTACCAAAAGGTCATTCCCCACTGATTGACTGATATATCTGGTGCTATTTTAAGCAGCCAACTGTTTCCAGAAGTGGCTGTAGACTAACTCCTGTTTCCAGAAATTGATAATGCGCTGTGGTATGAAACTGACACTGTAGGAAAAAGCATTTCAAGGTCTTTCTTTCACTGCTCAGAAAAAAGGGGGTGAGGGGATTCTCAACAATGTGAGAGATGATCAGGGGAGTATTTCAGCATCCCAGCAAAAGTAAAAGTAATAGCTAAACTGGTTAGACATTAAATTCACCAAAAATTATGGGGAAACAAAGCAAGCAAGACAGTATAGAAAGATGACCCTGGGTAAGGAAACAGCTAGAAGTCTCAAAGTTTACATTTATCCTCCAAGAGATAATTCAGCATTCAGTGGCTCCCTTGTAAATCCTCATAAAAAAAAAAAAGAATACATTTCTCATATGCAAATGAGCTATGTCAACTCAAAATCTAAAAACACATCAAAGCATAGAAGAAAATGAAGTCCTTTAGAATTTTAGGTGTTTTATATGAAAAGGTATACACTGGGAATGTGTAATTTCCTTCTAAACTTTCACTTTAATCAATGATTATTTTTACTTACAAATCCTACAATTTGCTCATTTGTGGGTGCCCAGTAACACAGAAGGGTAAATCATTTTAACATTTTGCAGGTTTATTTCTTCCACTCAAATACTGATTAGGAAAAATTACTTGAGGATTTCAATATTTTAAAGCATGGTTTTTCCATTTCTAACTTTCAGTGAGTGAGAGGATATATTTGCAAAGCTTGTTAAAAAGCAATCCAAACTGTCTAGACATAAAAACCTATGACTAAATCAGATTTCCAAGAGTCAAAAGATCAACATGCTTTGATGGGCCCCAAAGATACTTCTGTAAAGACCACTCTATACTAATTCATGCTCAGAATATTTCACGTACCTTCAGTAAGGATGAAATGATGTGAACATTTCACCCTTACCAAAGAAGTCCAAGTTTAAAGTGTAATAAAGCATTATTAATTAGGTGTTGTCTTGGAAACACATGTCTCCATGCAAAGGTATCATATACAAAATTAAGTCCTACCACTTAAATTTCCATCATATCTTCCTGTTCTATTTCTGTAACTTCTCTAGGAGTCTGTTTGCTTAACTATCCTTGGCAATGTCATAATTTTCTACTGAAATCTCATCACCTTCTTTGGAGGGTATGTAGAAGGGAGGTGGGCATAATAATGTATCCCTCCCTGACTTGGTTCCGACCAAAATATCTTTGGGAAAAGGGGGTTCATTCAACAGGACTGAGGTATTGGTAACTAACAAAAACTGACCTATCTCATTAAAAGGAACCAAAAGGGACCGTCAGGTATGACATAGAGCTTACAGGAAAGAGGCTAGAATTCTGTCTCCTGCCCTGCTTTGATTAGACATAGAAAAAAGGTGGACAGGATGCAAAGATTCAAAGGACCAAGACTATTTCCTTCAGTTTTTCACTTTT
Organism: Petaurus breviceps papuanus; assembly: GCF_028583685.1. Classification (NCBI taxonomy): domain Eukaryota; kingdom Metazoa; phylum Chordata; class Mammalia; order Diprotodontia; family Petauridae; genus Petaurus; species Petaurus breviceps. The sequence continues at coordinate 35,154,291 of NW_027185777.1, read as the reverse complement.
CTCTGCTGAATGCATCAGAGAAAAGAACTTTGTTCTGCTTTGCTAGTGGGTAGAAGTGCATCGGGAGAAGGCAGAATACTATGAGGCAAGGAGGGCTTACTAGCTGTATGACCCTGGGTTAATTAATCACAACCTCTCTTAAGATCAATTTTCTCATTTATCAAATGAGGCTTATACTACATATAGTAATCACCTTAGCGATTAGTTGTAAGCAGTAAAATAAGATAATGTATGCAAAGAACATAGACAATCTTAAGACTATATAAACATCAGATATTACACTTATATAGTATAGTGGGTTCTGTAACACATTTCATCTCTGTGGAAGCCAAAAAATTACCAGAAGACAAACTGAGTCAGCAGGCCATATTAATAGGAGGAGTTGCCTGAGAATGAGCTGGGGCAATGATAAAACCATAGCATAGAAAGGGAAATGAACTATATTCTACACACAGACATAGAGGCTGGCCCCTTCCTAGTATGGCCATTCCCTAGTTTCCCTTTGGAAGAATTTCCAACAAGTGATTGTTCTCATTCATGTGCCTGGTTTGCCATTCTTTCCTACTCTGGTGCTGTTTTGGAGGGTGGAATGTGTGGAGAGAGAGAAGGAGACAGAGAACCATTTTGGTTAAAAACAAGGCTTAAATGCATTATTATTATTATGGCTGTGCCAGTTGTATCTTTCTCTGCTGTGCCCTTGTTCAGAGACAGATGAGGTCTGGACCTGTAACAGGAATGCAAGCTGGCGACAGAGAATGTAGGGTGCGTCAATCAGAAGGGCATCAAGAGTCCATTCCTGAATGCCTGAGAAAACCAGCTACCATGGCAGAAGATGGAACAGGGAGCAAGGAGACAGCTCTTTTCTCCCCAGCCCATCCCTGCCTTGCTATTGAAATTCCAAGGTCCCAGACATTCAGTTGTTTCCTTTAATCATTTCCCACTGCTGGAAAACTGGCAGGGCTCAGCAGAAGATTTCAGTTCAGGAGACAGGTAGGCTTGACAGTTCTTTTATAATTCTTTTTACTTTACTGTGTTTTAACAAACCAAGTGGGCAATGAAAAATCAATAGTTTGAATCTTATAACTAATCATACAGAAAGAAGGAAATATCTCATTCAAAAACTGGAAATTAGTCTGCTAGAAACTAGACCTAAAACAACATTTCATAATCATATACCAAGATAAGCTCAAAATGAGTTTATGATTAAGACATAAAGGGTGGTATCATAAACATATTAGTGGAACAGGGACGAAATTACCTGTCAGATCTATGGAAAGGGGAAGCATTCATGATCAAACAAGCTAGAGAGGCTCACAAGTGGTAAAATGGATAATTTTTGATTACATAAAATTTTCAGTAGTATCTGTACAAATAATACCAATATAGTTAAAATTGTAAGAAAAGTAGGAATCTGGGGGAAATCTTTGCAGCCAGTTTCTCTAATAAAGGACTCATTTATAAAATATATCAAGAACTCAGTCAAATTCATAAGAACAAGAGTCATCCCCAATTGAAAAATGGTCAAAGGATATGAATAGGCAGTTTTCAGAGGAAGAACTCAAAGCTATCAATAGCCACATGAAAAAATGTTCTAAATTACTAATAATCAGAAAAATATATAGCAACTCCAAGGTTTCATTTCATCATTCAAATGAATGGGTTTGGCTAAAATGACAAAAAAGGAAAATGACCAATGATGGAGGGGATGTGGGGAAGTAGTTACATTAATGCACTATTGATGGAGCAGTGAAATAGCCTAACTATTCTGGAAAGCAACTTGGGACTATATCCAAAAAAATATTATCCTGTACATACTCTTTGACCCAGAGATACTAAGGACCCATATGTATATATAGCAGCTCTTTTTGTGGTGGCAAAGAATTAGAAACTGAGGGGATTTCATCAACTGGGGGATGACTGAGCAAACAATGATATATGAATGTGATAGAATGCTATTGTGATATGGGGGATGATTTCAGAAAAACCTGGGGAGACTTGTATGAATTGAGGGAAAATTAAGTCAGCAGAACTAGAACAGTTGATAAAAGAATAGTAGTATTGTAAAGATAATCAACTTTGAAAGACTAAGTAACTCTAATCACCACAATGACTAACCACAATTCCAAAGGACTCAATGAAACATGTTATCTACCTCCAGAAAGAGAACTGATGGATTTGGGGTACAGATTCTAGGATACTTTCTTCTCTTTTCTTCTTTTTCTTGCTTTTTTGGGGGATGGGAGAAACAAGGTTAATATGGAAATGGGTTTTTCATTACTACAAAAACTGTTAAGAAAGCAAATTTAAGCTTAAAGGTATAGCCCACATTTTTTAAAAAAAGAAAAATTCAAATGAGAATAGAAAATAAAACTATATTGGCATTTTTATCTTTTAAAATTAAAGTTGTCCAAAACTTCCCAATTTTAATAATTCATAATGATAATCCATTTTATTTTTTCATACCCTAAGATAAATACTGAATTGTAGCCCACATCTCTGCCTTACAAACTCAGGGTTGAAGAAGGAACTAAGAGTCTATAGGATGAGTGTCCTCTGGTGAGCCAGGCAGGTATACTTGGGGATCCTTTAATGAAACATAACTGGTAGTCTGAGTGTAACTCTTCAAGGTGTCTAAATTATTTGGTTGGTAGTTAATGAACGAATGGGACTTTTCTGTCCCCTTAAAAAGAACAGGAGACAAAGATGGGCTATTATACCTGTAAAAGAATGTCAAGTGTCACTTGGTACACCTATCAAATGCACTAACATGAGCAAATGACTTTCATCATAAAAAAAGGAAGTTCTGTCTTCTCTGTCAGTCAGAGGAAGATTCAAAAACATGTTTCCTTCCTTTCCCCCACCCCCACCCCTTCATCCTTGCCCTCTTTGTCAGAGGCAAAGTGGTATACTATAAAAGTTATAAGTATCAGGGACTAGAAGAGGTATTATCAGTAATCTAGAATCAAATATGAAGATAGAAGAAACCTTAAAATTTTTTTACTTCTAGCTCATTAGCAGAAATACTTTTGGGTCTTTACCTTTGAAACTATTCTTTTTTTTTTTTTTTTTTTTTTTTTTTTGCTTTTTGGAGGGCAATTGGGGTTAAGTAACTTGCCCAAGGTTACACAGCTAGTTTTGTTTTTTTTTAATGTGAGTGTTATGTGTCTAAGGCCAGAACCGAACTTGGGTCCTCCTTACTCTGGGCCAGCGCTTTACTCACTGCACCATCTAGATGCCCAAATTTTAAAGCCTTACCCACCTCCATCTTCCCTTAGGGGGAGCTAGGATCTTGCTAGTCAAGGCCACCAATCTGTGCTATACTTTCTTCTAATATTTCTAGTGCCTTCTTTTTTTTTCTTTTTGGAGGGCGACCGGGGTTAAGTAACTTGCCCAAGGTCACACGGGTAGGTGTGTGTGTGTGTGTGTGTGTGTGTGTGTGTGTGTGTGTGTGTTAAGTGTCTGAGGCCGGATCCGAACTCGGGTCCTCCTGACTCAGGGGCTGGCACTCTACTCACTGCGCCACCTAGCCGCCCCTGAAGCTATTCTTAATAAGTCTCAATTTATAATATTTATTTTCTATAGATGGATGTTTTTATATAGAGCAAGAAATTTTTCTCAAAGTCTGGATACTTGCAAATCTTCAATCTAGAGTATAGCTAACTCTGTTAATTGAGTGGGACTCACACTACCAAAGCACCCTCTTGTAAATTCTTTTTGTTAAAAGATAATAAGAGTTTCTGACTAGAAATGGGAATCAGTAGCACCTGAAGATTTCTCCTAGATGTAGTTCCTAAAAACAGAAATATATATGGTGTTTGACTTATATGTTCGAACAGTCCACAAAATACAGATGGTTTTTTTCCATGTGTTAATAACTAAGGAGTCTAGAATTCAGACAAATATTTTCTCACAGAAACCAGGTGATAAATGAAGTTTATGATCCAGGCTAGCCTACAAAGGCCAATTTAACCTACAATGCAGGTGAAATAGTGTACATTCTCCTTTAAAAGCAGCAAATAATAATACTGTAATATTATTAGAAATTAGATAAGATCAAAAACCAATCAATCTGTATAAGAAATTGTTTAATATCTTGAATGCTGGTACTTATCATTCCCATGTCTATATGGTCATGCACAAAAAAAAAAGGCATGTTGGTATTTAAAGAAAGGCAAGTCTAACTGAAAGAGAAGGTAAAAGGTTCATTGCGACTGCACAGATTTTAAAGAGGACCATTGGATGTTTGGAAGGGCCTTGCAGTTGATAGCCCTAGAACTGAATATCTCATTTCACTTCTAAACTTGTGACTTTCCTTTTCCTTGATAGAAGTGTACCACTAACATATTCTTATTATTATCAGTTAATGATTAGGAACATTTTTTTAGCTCACCAATACAAAGAACAAAGAGACAAGAAAAGGGAAGAAAAAAGAGATGGGGGGAGGAGGAATATGATGTGACTACTACCTTCAGGAGGTCTAATTTTTTTCATGATAGAAAAATGGCATCTAGGGGTTGAATTACCCCCTCCCTCCATCAGGTATTATTAATATTATTTTTAATTAATTCTAATACAATTTTGATAAAGTTAAAGTTGTTTGCCTTAAAATAATATCAGTTGTGTGACCTGGACTAAGAAAACAGAAAAGATTCTGGGATTCAAACATAGCCTAAACTAATAAATTTTTCCAAATAAAGATAACAGAAACACCACACTTCTACCTAGCTTATGTGAGTATACCCTAGAGCTGAATAATTCCTTCCATCCCTTCCCTCAGGAACCCTATATAGAAACCAAAATACTCTAACCACTACTTCCTTAATAGCCTTCTTAAAATACTGCATTTGTACTGAGTACAAAATCATTCCCCAACCCAACCCTCTTCTGAATTCTTATACCTCTCATCGGTTGACTCTCATTTTGCACTTGTCATCTATTGCTCATATTATTGGTTATTTTTTACACATATCTGGATCCCTCAGTTAGACTGCAAGGTCTTGGGAGGTAGGGAGCATATCTTACATCTTACTTTGTAATTCCTCATAGTACCTTGCACTCAATCACAACGTGTGGCCTGGCTGAGTTAAAACCAGCTGGTATTTCTTAATCCTGGATTTTTGTAATTGCTCCCTTAAAATACTTCCATCTTTCTACTTTGGCACTGACTTTTTGGGACACTAAATAAAAGACCAGTGATCCTTTTCTTTTTTCTTCTCACAACCATCCCATAAATGCACACAATCTGATTACAACTCTTCCAAGTACCAAGTATGTCAACAAACAACTTGTGAAGGGGGACTGAATACAAGCGCTTAATAAATGTCAGCATACGCCCAGATGTGTACCACTGTACAAACAGCACTGTTCGTTTATTCCAATTCGTTCTGGAGTAGAGAATAGGAAAAGCTTTTCTACAGAAACTGTAGCTTACAATGCCAAGTGACCAATCGATACCACGTTACTTTGAGGGTCTCAAAGAGACAATCTTAAGAACTTTAAGGTTGATATATTATATTAAATTAGTCAAGAACCCCATGAAGACATAATCACATTAGACTAGAACACAAGCAACCAGGAACACATTACCACACACCCACACACACCAAAAAAAAAAAAATCTATCAGATAAATGGATTGTAATGTAAGTACAATTTGGTTTAAGATGACACACTGAATATTCAGGCCTACTATCAGCACAAAAAAAGAGGCCCCTTGGTTCTCTAATAAAACAAACCTCCCAAAAAATTCATTGGAAATTGGACAAAAATCATAGGATCTTCATATATATATATATATATAATGTTCACATTTATTATAAAGCAGCTATGCTGGCTTGCACCTAAATGGAACACAAAGAAGATTCCATCCTCCTTCTGAGAATGTGGAGCAAGGTGGGTCCAGAGAGGGACTTGGCACAATAAAGAACATCGATAGGGTAATATATTTAGAACTGGGAGGGGCTTCAGAGGTTATCCCCTTGACTAGTCCAACCCATTTCTGTTAAAAACAAAAACAAAAAAAATCCAGGACACATGGGAACACACCAACCTTTCCTTAGAATGATACATAGTGTATTTCTAAAACCAAGCTCCTCATTTTACAGACGGGGAAATTGAGGCAGCAATAAGTCTCACTCATATGGCTTTGAGGTTATACTACAGAGATCAACTGAGAGCCTAGATTCAATCTCAGAGTCCTCCAAACCCAAATCCAGGTTCTTTCCTCTATACCAAATGGAAATAAATGTTTATTGGGAATATCTCAGTAAGAAAAACATTAATATTAAGATTAACAAAAATCACTAAGATATAAAACAAAAGTTTCCTTCAGCTCATTAGTAGAAACATAAAAAAATAGAATAAACCCAATTTGATTTTTTAATTAAAAGCTAAAATTTAGTAGCTTAACCAGTTATTTTTCTTCACATTTAGTGTCAAATAGGCCAGCCAATCTGTGCTTAATATGGCCCTAGCTAAATGATCACAAAATACAAAAATATTCTCAAACACGCATGAGGGGCAGTCCTACTTCACATAAAATACCTAGTTCAGCACATAACCACTGAAAATAACCTTCAGGATAGAAAAAACATTTCAATTTTTATGATGAAATTCAATATATACAATTTAGAACTGGAAGCAATCTTAGAAATCATGAAACCCAAATCTTCTTCCTTTATTGATGAGGAAATGGAAAAGCAGAGAGTAAGGCAAAGAGATTTTCCCACAATGATCCAAAACAGGGAATTTAAACCAGGGCCTATGAAGTATAAAGCCAGGACTCTTTCCCATTCTACCATACCTCCCTCAACAAGTATGTATGCTCTATTACCGACACTTTTGTTGTGGAAAAAGTAGAAATGAAATTAGTAAATTTTTTTGTCTTTTTTTTTTTGGAGGGGCAATTGGGGTTAAGTGACTTGACCAAGGTTGCATGGCTAGTTTTTTTTGTTAAGTGTCTGAGGCTGAATTAGTGATTATTATAAGCAATAGTAGAAAAGGATTTCAATGCACATTAAAAAAAAATGCCTTTTGTAGCCCCATTAGTGCTTATAGCTTCTCCCACTACTTTGACACTAATACACTATCTTGCACCATTTATCTGAAATGACACTAATAATAAGTTCATCAAGGACTAGATACATGTATCTGCCAAAAACTGGGGGTTCAAATCCTACACCTTTGCTATTTATTGTCTGTGTGACCTAAGACAATTAACCACTCTGTGCCTCAGTTTCCTCCTTTGCAAAATGAAAGGGATTAAACTAGAAAGCCTCAAAAATCCTTCACATGCCTAAAGCTATGATCCTATTTCTTCCCCCTAAAGAAGGGTTCAATAAATATTTATTGAATATTAACTATTGAATTCCTACTGTCAAGGAATGAATGAACAACCCAAAAAAAGCATTTATTAAGCATTTTCAACATTCAAACACCATGGATGCAAAAAAAAAAAAAAAGGAAAAAGCAAAGGAGTGGTGTTAGAGGGAAAAAATTATTACAACCCCCAATCATTGCAGCTCTGGTACAACATAATGAATAACTTTGCCATTGCTAGGGATTCTCCTTGCGTAGTTACAATCAGATGTCCTCTCCCCTCCCCCCTTTTCCTGGCTGACAAACAGCGTGTTTTTGGCTGTGACTGAGATACTGCTCCTCAGATGTCTTAATGGTGGCCCACAGCCTGGGGGGGTACTGTCATTAATCCATTATTCACGATAATCCCACCCTCCAGATTAAGTCTAAACATTTAACCTTCGCCCACAAAGAGGACTCATTTGGCTATGACTGTCAGACACTGAGATCACTTGGGAATTAGGAAGCTTGCACAGCTCTGGCCTCATTTCCTTCTTGGTGAAGACTTTTATCCTATGGTCTTGAGAAAAATCAGTCACCACCCACTAAAACTTCACTGTGTGTGACAATATCGTCTCTAATTATATTTGGGGGCGTCTTAAAAATATTGCATGTACCCTAAAAGTTCTTTCCTCCACCTAGCATTCAATTTTCTTTCCTTAGTACTCCATCCAAGAACTGCTCAAATGTTCTGGCATGCTCATCCAATGGTTACATACCACATTCTGTTACTTTGATCTTGCCACAGGATGTTAGACAGGGTCGCTTGTCCAAGAGTCAAATATTAAAAGAACAGGAAGCCCAGAACATGTTGCCCAATGCCAGAGTTACAATTTGATATCAAGCCTGATGTTTGGTTGAAACCATTATTCCTCTATTCACTTTGAAGATATCAGAGCCTGAAAGGTGGGTAGCCTAGATATTGTGAGTGTTATTTATTAACTTCAAGCTTAAATTCCTTGGGGGCAGCTAGGTGGCTCCACAGAGCAACACACCTGGGGCAGAAAGACTCATCTTCTTGAGTTCAAATCTGGCCTCAGACACTTACTAGCTGTGTGATCCTAGGAAAGTCACTTAACCCTGTTTGCTTCAGTTTCCAAAATGGCAAGCCACTCCAGTATCTTTACCAAGAAAACCACAAATGGCCATAACTCAAATGAGTGAATGAAAAATTTAAACTCTTACCACCTAAGAATATTTTTGGGGGGTAGGTATAGTAGATATCAGAAGAATTTACCTTTTATACTGATAGATCAATTGATAGTATTTGGAACTCTAATTATGTCCAAAATTTTCAACCACCTATTAGTACAAAATAAATATTAGCTAATGAAATCCAAGTGAAAAGGATATCTACAGTTTTGAATAGCACTAACATATGTCTTCATATGAACAGTGAATTGATATCTCAATGACAAATTTTGATATTTAGGTCACCAATGTCTGCCTGCAATGTTCCAAAACAACCTACAATCTGTCAAAGCATAATTTGACCACAAGCTTACCAAGGGTAGGGGCAATGCTTTATATTCCATTTTCGTTGCCATACCAGTTAGATGAACAGCTGCCTAATTAGCATTTAATAAAATTTATAAAATCTAATCACTTTGAGATTTTATATTCTGATGAGTTTGTCCCCCAGGTTGTATGAGGGCAGAAGGGGTGCAGCAGAGATAAAATATAAATGGAAGCACAAAAGATGAGAGAAAGAAAGAAGAAATGGAGGAAGAGAGACAAAAGAGGGGAAGAAAAAGAGAAGAGAGGAAAAGGAGGACGAAGAGGAGGAGAGAAGGGAAATAAAGGACTATGATAAGGAAGAGAGAGAAAAGCAAAGAAGAGAAAGAAGGGAAGAAAAGAGAAATAGGAGAAGAAAGAGGGAAATAGAGAAAAAGAAGAAAAGACAGGAAGAAGGGGAAGAGAGAGAAAAGGGAAGAAGAGAAAGAAAAGAAGAAGAGAGAAGAAACAGAAGAAAGCGGATTGAAGGGAAAGAGAGGAAAGAATGAGGAAGAGATAGAGAAACTACTCAAGTGATTTTCCATGAAATTCAAAGGAAATCAATTTCACATAAAGAAAAAAATATTTAACCTCCACTGTGTTCCACTATAGTTCTCCTTCGATGACTTCTCTTGGAATAGAAATAAAAATAGCTAGTATTTATGTAGTACTTTATGGTTTACTGAGAGCTCTACATGTTATCTCATTCTTTCCTTTACACAACCCTGTGAAATAGGTAGGGACTATATATTACCTCCACTTTCCAGAAGAGGAAATTGGAGCCAGGAGAGGAGGGGTGACATGCCCAACCAAAGTAACAAAGCTAGTACCAGGCAGGTTACAGTAGAATTCAAAACCAGGTCTTCCTCACTGCAAGTCCAAAACTATTCAGTATACCACCTCACTACCACATGACCCTACCTTCTCAAAGTCCATTTCTGTTGAGCATTATCTCTGTCTATGGTGTAAGACTTAGGGTAAGAGACCAGCAAGAGCGTGCATTTCTGTTCAATAAAGAAAATCAGTTAAATGAAAGAGGTTCACGAGTAAAAGGTTGACCAACCTAAAATGTTGGTAATGATTCAGAGTGAGGGAAGGTAGATACAGCAGTTTATCAAGACTGTCGACTAAAGTGCGGATGAATTGGGATAATTGTATACTAGAAGGAGGGCCCCACATTCCTGAATCCCAGCTCTTCTACAGCTTTGTGACTTCAGTGCAAAGGCCTTCCAAAAGCCAAAAAACCTAAGTCACTGAAAACAAAGGCACAAAAGAAGGAGAAAGAAAAAGAAATGGTGAAATATAATCCCTTCCCCCATTCCACATACCAAGAGAGCCCTACTGTAGCTGAGGGAATAGGAAAAGTATAATAATCCTTCCCTGGAGTTGCTTTTCCCCAAGGATTAGCACACCATTAAACCACACACAGTACACAGGGACAGGAGAAACATTTATATCACCAAGACAACCATGGCTCCACTTGGACACAGTTATTTTGACAGAGTTGATCTTTCCCTACCTTCTAGCCCATAAATGCTCAAGAACAGAATTCTGAGACTAGGCTTAATACACCAGCAAATGTCTGTCTCCAGAATCACTAGAAATGAACATACTTTACAGGTATGCCAGGTTCCATTGTACAATCACCTGCAAAATGGCCCTAAAAGCGCTCCCTTTTGTTTCTCATCATCTCTCAATGGACTACAGCAATAGCTTTCTAATTGGTCTCTCTACCCACTCCAATCCATCCTCTACTCAAATACCAAAATAGCATAAGTCTGATCACATCAAGTTTCCTGTTCAATAAACTTCAATAGTTCCCTATTAAGAAATCCTCTGCACTATCACTTAAAACTCTTGAAAACCTGGCTCCTTCCTAACCTTTATATTCATATTACATCCTATCCCCCTCCACACACTCTACTACTCTACATTCGAGCAATACTAGCCTACTAGCTGCAAATTGAACACAACACTCCATCTGTGACTTTACACTGTTTCCATGCCTAGAATGCTCTCCCTTTGCATTTCTAACCCTCAGAATTCCTGGCTTCCTTTAAGACAGCTCAAGTGCCACTATTTCTAGGATGACTTTCTTGGTCCTCCAACTACAAATGACATTCACCTGATGGTTACCTTTGCTCTTCTGTATTTAGCTGGTATGTTCAGATTCATATATATTGTCTTCAAATTAGAATGTAAGCTCCTGGAGGGAAGACTATCTTGGTTGTGTTTTTCCTTTGTATTGTCAACATTTAGCACAGAATTTGGAACATCAAAGTGCTTAATAAATGCTTATGAATTGAATGACTGCTTGACTTCCACAGCTCAGATGGGGGCACCAGATCTAAAGTAGCAAATATTCAGGTCTTTCCCTAGCAATACTTAGCTTTCCCCCTCTTTTTTTTTTTAAAGAAACTTAGATTAGATTTTTTTTCCAAGGTACTTTTTTCTAACCCTACAAGTCTATGAGTCTTAGAATTTGGAACTAAAAAGTATGCCAAGATTTGAGTTTTTCTTAAGAAAAACTCCCCAATTACACTAGAATGAAAAGCCCAGGCTGCATATCTCTTCTCACCAACCAAGCTAAAGAATGTTTCATATAAAGCCACAGAACTGACAGTACCAGACAACATTTTCATTCTGCCGGAGATTCCTGATTGGCTCTTCACTTGTTAAGGATATGGCAGCATCATCCTGTTGCTGGCCCCAAACTTTGCCAACAATGCAGAGCATTTTTCAGCCCTTACCATTTCAGATAATCACTGTCAGCTGAGGGTGGGTAGATCTGCCAGGTCAAATGACAGTGCGTATCTTAATGACAATGCCAAAAATGCTTTGACTTGCTACTGTGAGTGGTATTTTATTGTACAGTGTTACTTTGCCTCCCATGATTAGATATGACATGTCACAATACATTCAAAAGGTGTTAGAAACTAATGTGTGCCTCAGATATGCAACATTTTGCTAGGAGGGCTTAACCTTTTGAATATTTGCTATGCAACTGACTCAAAATGGTTTTTTAGACTCATGGGAATAACTGGCCAGAGCCTGTTAGAAGAATCACCAACTCCCACTATTATTATTATTGTTGTTGTTGTTATTATTATTGTTATCATTGTTATTGTTAAGGGTTTAGAGCAGAGAAAGGGGATAAAAGTTGAAAAGGAGAAAGGTTCTCCTAGTCTTCTACCTATGATGGCATGCAGCACATTGTCAAGGATATGGAGCATGGGAAGCATCATTCCTGAGCACAAGAAAAGGTTTGCTACCCAACTACATTAAAATGGGGAGTGAAAAGGGGAGATACATAATGTGCCAGCAGTCAGATGCCTAGCCTGAAGTATTGACATTAATCTAGTCTGGACCTTAACATCTTGAATATAAAGCTGAAATCTTTCATTTTTCTCTTCAAATGCCAACAAAAGGTGTAGTACAGCATACCTGAGGCCACTGAAAGCAGTCAGCTTGTCTATACCATGCTGTTATATTATACAAGAAAGTTTGGGGTATCTAATTATCAGTGGGGTTTAAGACAGGCAAACAAATCTGGCCCAAAGGAAACTCAACATGTCCCTAGCTAAGCAAAGGCACCTTCTCATTGATTCTTGTTTTTGGTGTTACTTGAGCTGTTAGGATTCAGTCAGTTGGTGGAAATGATGGTTGTTCCCATATGATCTCAAGGAGCATCCACTAAAAACAGCTCTTGTCAATGGATAGAGATCTGAACAACTTAAAAGCATAGCTTCTAACTCCATTTCAGCAAAATAGAGTTCTCCTGGGCGAAAAGAGAAATCAGTAAGACAGGAGATTATAAACCATCTTCATCCTGGTTAGCTTCAAAAGTAGGTGGCTGGACTCATGACTTAATATGTTGAACATTCTCTGGGAATCATATTCATCTGACTGTAACCAGGACAAGTAGCCCAGGAGAGATAGGAAGTTGATTAAGGAAAGGACATAACAGAGGAATGAAAAGGCATATATTAAATGTTTACTATTCAGTTCAGTTAAGTGTTAGAGATCCAAATCCCTACTCTCAAGTAACTCACGTTCTAATCAGGAGACAATGGCTTAATGTGAGGACAGAGTCCAGTACATCTCTTGATAACAAAATAAATCCTTGTCATCATTCATACCTTCTGCCTGGATCAAAGCATTTGTACTTTATCTGCATTTTCCTATCAAACACAGAAAGTATCAGTCACTGTCTACCACAGGCTACAGGAGGCCAGACACCATAATAATGAGTTAGTATTGTATAATTCTATGGGATAAAACTGATGTGATACATTCTATCTAAGACAATATATGATTCTGTGTGAGAGGTCTGTCCTTAGTCAACATTAGATTCTCACATTAATTCTCACTTAAATGGGTTAAGGAAAAGCAATATAAGACAGCAATTTGTTAAATTAGAAAAAGTATAAATACAATATTAAAAATCATACTCCATTACTACCTCCAAGTCAATACAACTGATAAAAAAACCTAAGTTCTTCAATGAAGTGTTATGTAAATTGTTATTAGCAACAACAAAATGTTCCCTGTTTAGTTATTATATAACTGTTAACTACCTAAGATAAAATTTTATAATTGGCTAATAAAACTGCTAGTAATATATTGTGTGAACCTTAATAATAGAGACTCCCCTGCTATTACTATTTGCTGAGTAGTGGAAGGATAGCCCTGCTTCTTTCCAAGAATTATTGACTGTATATAATTAATTCAAGGGAATCTCAAGAACTTATATGATGATATATTCTTGCAAATGAAATTCTTGCTCAAAATACAAATTATGTGTATACATAGCTTACTTTAAAATTTCCCCCCTCATTGCCATTGTAAAAATTGATACTGAAGCACAGACCAAGTGTAAGGTAAATTACTCAATGGATGGCAAAAGAGGCAGTTGAAGGAAGTCATTACAATAGGTCACTAATCTAAGAGGATAGGGGAAGAGAAACAGAGAACAAACTATCTGAGAACTTTTTGAACTAGCAAAAAAGAAGAGAAAAGAAAAAGCATGTGAAGTATCTGGAGGTTCAAAAACATTTTCCTTTGATCATGTTACTACAGTCTTATTTTCTATTCTGAAACATCTTGCTTTTTATTATTAAATGCTTTATGTTTATTTGTTTTTCCTTTTTCTAACAGTACATGTGGTCAAATCCCCAAATGCTATACCAGGCCACTCCTACAGGAACACCAGGATTCTTGTCCAAGATGTCAATGTTTCCACACTGAGCTTTCTCACCGAGCCTTCAAATCAGCTTTTGAATGCTGGCATGAAACTCGTAGCAGAGAGTTTGGGAGAGGATCAGAAATAGGTATATATTAATGGAGATAAATGATTTGTCCCCTAATTACCACCACATTCAAAATTAAGTAAGGTGCTTAAGCAGGAGGAACCATTAAGATTAAATTTTTTAAACTAAATTGTTTCTTAAAAGACTAGATTTTAATAGCATGCCATGTTATTGTGGCATGGAGACTGGCAAAAAACTCTCAGGCCATCCAAATCCTCCAGAGGTTTCTACTTCTTGACAACAGATGAACTGTTCTTATTACAGTACAACAGATTTTTCCCTGACTGACTCAGCATCCAGCAGAGTTGTTTGGTTTCACACAAAAGATTGAAGAGACGGAAGGGCACTGAGCCACCACTCAGTCTATTTACATCAGGAAAAAAAACAAAACCCGAAAGAGATTGAGCTACTGCTGGCAGCTGCTAAAGTCCAACGTGGCCAGTAGGCTCCTGAGCTAGCCCATGGATCAGCACATCTCCCCAGAAGCCCTTCTACACACCAGTTACATGCTCCTTCCATAAGGGAATGAGACACATCTGTTCCATAAAAGCAATCTTCTTAAATGGATCATTAGAATGATTTATAAAGTAGAGGGAAAATCAGATCACAAATCAAATTCCATTTAATTAGTAATGGAAACACCATCACTGGGAATTTTTGCAATAAGTTCCTTTAGCCAAGCTATTATTTTTAGAATACAAGCTCCCTGAAGACAGGGATTGTTTCAGGTTTGGGTTTTTTTTTTTTTGTTTGCTTGTTTGTATCCTGAGTGCTTGACATATAATAGATGCTTAATAAAGTCTAGTTGATTGATTTCTTATAGTGTGAAATTTATCCCTATACATATGACTCATCCTCTGGAAAATTCTCTTTTATCATTGTCCTTTAAAAGTACTTTCCAGAAGTGGGGAACCTGAGACCTTGAGGCCACATGTGGCCCTCTAGATCCTCAAGTGTAGCCCATTTATTCTATGAAGTTTGGATTCAGTCAAAGGGCCACACCTGAGGACCTACAGGGCCAACATGTGGCCTCAAGGCCCAGGTTCCCAACCTTTTAATCTATGATGTCATTGGTCCTGGACGTTCCATCCAGGGATACAGATCAGGAGCCTCCAATAAGCCAGCAGGCAATCTTTACAAGTTGTCTGGCCACAAAAATGTAAGAACCTACAATCCACCTATCTCTTTCAACTCAGCTAGACTACTCCGCACACAAAAGACATAACTACAGCAGTCCCTTTGCTAACTAGATTTGTGATATTGGGCAAGATGATTTCCTTCTCTTGGACTCAGTTTCCTTATCTGTAAAATTAAAAGACTGTAGTAGATAAAGTCTCTTCTGAGAAGACCTCAATGCACCTGGATGATCTCTTGGGAAAATTTCAGCTTTGAATCCAACCATTTACAAGGTATTAGGTGGAAATACTAGTAATAGGGAAGTAAAGAGGGAGAGGATCTGAGGAACAGTGAACTCCTAAGGCTCTTCTTCCCTGCTTTCCCCACACTATGCTGGTCAACTTCTGCCTCTTTCAATGGCAATAAACTGCCCCATCCCAACACTCTCCTGTTTCTTGTCCCAAAGGCCCCCAATCACCATAGTAGAAGTGACAAAAAGCCCTTGGACAGTTAGTTCATGTAGTAGACTCCATAGTTTATGCAGTAAATTCCACCATGTATGTGGTAAACACCACAATCTATTTTTCTGCAGAATGCAGATTAATCTTACTTCAGTCTTTTAAGTACCCAAAGATTCCAAAATACAACCTGCATGCAACATCTTTCCATACTCATTCTAAGGTGTTCATATATTGGATGAATGATGTTAAAGGGAGTTGCACATAAAGGGGGGAAGTACAAGAGATAAATAGGTGGAAGAATTAGCTTCTGTTAAAAGCTTCCCTTTGAAACAACTGATATCAAATCCTAAACCCTGAGGTCCTAGAAGAAAAGCAAGACTGACTGGGGAACCAGTCCGCCACCTAGAGGAGTTTCCAACCCTATCTTATAATGTCCAAACTACTATTAAACCCATGACACAGGCCACAGGGTTCACTAACACTAGAGTGTAATTAATGCAATCCCATCCCAGTTTGCATTACAAGAGCAGCTAGGTGGTATAATGGATAGGGCACTGGGCTTGGAATTAGGAAGACCCATCTTTGTGACTTCAAATTTAGCCTCAGACACTTCCTAGCTGTATGATCCTGCTGGGCAAGTCACCTTAACCCTGTTTTCTGGAGAATGGCAAATGGCAAACCACTCCAGTATCTTTGCCAAGAAAATCCCAAATGGGGTCACAAAGAGTCAGACACAACTGAACAACAACAGTTCTCATTAGAGTGAGGAAAAAAAGGAGAGAAATTATCTTCCTAGCCCCAAGTTGAAACTCTCAATATATTTTTCCTAAAAACAATGACTGTGAAGTTGTACATCTGAATTCCAGTGGAACACGAAGGCAGATTGTTTCCTTTTTTGTCTTTGCACTCCTAGTACTTAACCCAAAATCAAGCAATACAGTAAGTGCTTAATAAATGAATGCTTTTTAAGCATAAAAAAATAAATAAATGCTTTTTAAATTGAATTGTATGTATTAACACTACAATTCTATTTATTTTAGCTACAGGCTAGATCATAAACTTCTCCAGTTTGCCCTTGAAACCTAATATCATGTACAATGTTATCTATATGGAAAAAAACCCAAACCAATTCTTCAAACAACTGACTTATGTGCTAACTTTTAGAAAACAGCCATATTAAAATTCAAGATTGCTTGCACTCTGATTTTCAGGTCCTTAATGAATGCATAATTTTTACTGAAAAAGGTGCCTTTGCTGTAAAGGCACTGGAAAGAAATCAGTGTAAGATGCTAATATTGTTTGTTGTTTAGTCATGTTCAACTCTTCATGACCCCACATGAGGTTTTGTTGGCAAAGATACTAGAGCGGTTTGCCATTCCTTCTCCAGCGCATTTTACAGATATGGAAACTGAGGCAAACAGGATTAAGGTCACACAGCTAGTAAGTGTCTGAGGCCAGATTTGAACTCCGTCCTTTCTGACTCTAGGCCTGGTGCTCTATCCACTATGCCACCAACCTGCCCCTTGCTAAAATGTTAGCCACAGCATACTTCATTTTTCTCTTGCTAAAAATATTGGAGTACAAAAAAGTCACATTACAATGTGGTCTATTGAAATCGGTTTTTACAAAAAGTATGCTTCATATGGTGAAAGAATTGTTTGTTTTTGTTCTTAAATGAAATGACCACAACATCTGGGGTTCTGCAAAACAACTGTACAGTACGTGAACATAATCACTACTTTCCATATGGATTTTTGAGATGCACAAAGTAGACCCCCAAAAGAGCAATGATACAACATTATTAAGCTAACTACTGTGTAATATGTAACACAAATACCCAGAAGGAATTATTTTTGTAACTGCATATTAAAATGTGCTAATGCTCAACAGGTACATTAGGGAAAATATGGAGCCCAAATGAGCCTTGAATCTTACCACAGGATACTGGGCTCTTTTAATTTCAGAAATTGTTTTGAGGAGTTTGTGTTTTGGCCATTAGCAGGAATAGTAAGTGTGACGCAGCAGCTCCAAGGTCTGTTCTTGCAACCAAAGAATGAATTAATGTAAATATCTGAAGAGGAAATGAAACAGGACATTCTGCATTTATGAGAATAGATGCAGACTTGTAAAAACTGTGTTCAAAATAAGTAAATAAATATTTACAAACAAAATTCCTTTGTTAATATTAAGAGACAGAATCCAAGCCTTTTTTGTATTTGGAAAAGACTTCATTGATGACCTCAAGGGTATCATATGTTAATCATTTCTTATGAATAACCTATATGTAGAGAAAAATATGCAATTGTATTTCAAAGAGGAAAGCTGGTGTGATTCTTGAGCTTCCAAAGACTACAAAGCAAGGTCAAATGTAAGCTCCACAAGGGCAAAGGCTATTTCATTTTTGGTTTTAGATCTCCAGTTCCTGGCACAGAGTAGATACTTTTTTTTATGTTCTTTTTTGAAAATCCGTGAATGTAGCAATCATTAACAAACAGAAATAAAAGTTTGCAAGACACATATAAGACACTTCACAAATACTTGTTACTTTGAATAGGTATCCTTACAACTTCTGTAGCAAACCAATAATAGTATCCTTATATAATGCTTTGAGATTTACAAAGCACTTTTTACAACAGGTTCCAATAATATTAAGAAAAACTGAACAAAGGTTCAAGTGTTTCCTCAGTGTTTGAAGCATTCTATAAGTTCCTCTTCACATGAGCTACCTCCTCATTAGGATATTCACAGAGCAATTTAAGCAAATTGCATCCTATCCCTTAGATAACTTAATAAAACTATCTGTTCTATAAAACTTGGACTCAGTCAAAAGGCTGCACTCAAGGACCTAAAGGGCCACATGTGTCCTTGAGGCCACAGATTCCCCATCCCTGTTCTAGTCTAAAAGATGCCACTGACAAGGGTGAACTTCTGAAGATAGAGATAGCAAGCAGAATTAAAATGCTGAATGTCACTCTTGTATATAGTTATGTATCAATTGTGAGATATGGAAGATGCTAGCACAGGACCAGCCAACATGGTATGCCCATATCAAAGAAGGCACCATGCTCCACAAGCAAAGCAGAACTACAGTTGGCACAAAGGCAACACGAGATGTACAAGCCTGGAGACACCTTCATCCCAAATGTTCAAATGGACCTGTTGAGTACACTGTACCTTGAACCCAACATCATGTTGTCATTGGTCCTCTGTGAGTACCAAGGACAAACAACAATAGCATATATTTACAGAAGAAAAGCATTACAGGGGAGTACATTTCAGAAGTGGAGACAGTGAAATGGGGGGAAGGGAAAGGTGACTATGGGAGTCTTGGGTCAACATAAAACATAATGAAGGGAAACCTAATAACTTTTCTTCTAGTCAGTCTGGGAGCCAGGGTTGGATGTTCAATGGCAGCTAGAAAGTCCAGAACTGACAGTCTAGATAGTAGAAGAGGTATGACAGATAATATGTCTGGTTCTGAAGTCAAGAAGTCAATTCATAGAGGGAAAGCTTCCATTTCAATTTTGTGAGCTCCATTTGCGCAAGAACAGGGACAGAGCAGAATCCAAGCAGAGACCAGTTTGAGGATACTGCAGTTGAGGTTCAAGTGGGCAGTACAGGTTTCCATATCTAGGAGTTAGAACAAAAAGACAGGGCCACAGTATGCACAACTAGGTTGTAACCATTGAAAATAGGATCCAGGTGACCTGCTCTTTGCCTGATTTTATACATCTACTAAGTGTGTGCAAGCAAGGTCTGGTAAGTTGAGCAGAGTGATGTTCATACATGTTAACTGCAAGACAGGCAAAAATCCTAGGATTTAGGGTTGGAAGGAATCTTTGAAATCATCTAGTCCAATCTTATGTTAGAGGTGACTGTCACCTTTAGAACCTTCAGGAAGGGGGAATTTCAAGAGCTGTTCAACAATAGAAGAGAGATAACTTGGTAGAGCAATATGGTGAGAGAGGCTGTGAGGAATCCTGGACACAACACAGAGCTGACCAAGATAAGGCTTCCAGTCCCAACTGTGCCACTAACTTGCTGTGTGACTTTGGACAAGTAGCCACTTTTAAGGGCATCAATTTCTTCATCTGGAAACTGAGAGGGTGAGATTGGGCAAGCTTCAATGTCGTTCATAACATTAAAGTTCTACTTCTATGTATGGGTATAATTTGTTTCCAACAAATTTTAAATCATAGACTAGTTTCTTTATGCCATTTCTGTGGTCCCTGACCCCATCTTCTCCAAGTAGGTGTTTAATCAGGGAATGCAAACAAATTTGAGTATCTCAAGCTAAACATAATTAGAAAGGCAAAAGTGTTTAGAGTGGAGTGGAGAAGAGAAAGAATATAAGGCAAGATTTAAACTCAAATAATATTTGGACACTCTACTATTTTTTATTTTCCATACAACCATTCCCATCCATTAGCATATATTTTCACATGCTGACTTTAAATACTGTAACTTTAAAAACTGAATTTTGTTTGAAGCTTGTATATGTGTGTATGTGGGTTCACATTAATAGAATTTTTAAGAGACTTAAGTCTCAAAGGATGTCCATAACCAAAGAATTCATCACCCACCAGTCAGTCTCCTGGTAGTGAGCCCCTTCATACTTAGCTAGAATGGTGCTCAGAAAGTAGATAGTCCATTGTTAGGACCACCCTACATGACTTTCCAGCATGGTAGAACCTGCCAGAACATGAACTCAGCTTTCAACGACTTAAAAAACACAAGATCACCACTGAGTCAAAAGGAGACACCAGAACAGAATTTCTTTCTGGCTCCTCCTGTTTTCCATTGATGACATATGACTGCAAATCACAGAATGCCACATTCTCCAAAGAACTGAATTTGTCAGTCCCCCAAAGAACAGTCCTAAAAACAGTAAAGACATATACAGTGGGTCTAACTAGGATGCACTATGCTACCAATGAAGAATTACACTAAAAAAGGGAAGTAAAATATAAAAGCTATACTGGAAAAGAAAGGGATAAGAAACCAACAATCTCTGACATAGCTACTGCACAGAATTACTGTGAACAACAAGCAGAGTGTCTAGACAAACAACTTAGAAAGCCTTAAGAACTCCCATCAAATCAGTGGCCAACCATGATTGCAGAGAACCAATGCTCAATTAAGTTCTCCTGCTCTTGAGAGAAAGGTGATGACTCAAGATACAGAATTTGAAACACATTTTTGACAGGGCCAATGTGAGAATCTGTTTTGTCTGACAATGTAGATTTTTTACAAGGGTTCTGTTTTTTTTTTTTTTCAGCTGTGAGGAGGAGGTGGGAGGAAGATGAAAATATATACTTAATTAGAAAAAAAGTTCAAAAGAGGGGGAAAAAAATCCAATGAGATAGTGGATCTGAGAGATTTCTCCAAACTGTACAACTGTGGCACCAACAAAAGGTAGTGCTCATATTATTACCAGTCAGTTAGCTTTGCACAAAGATAAACTCTAAAATGCAGCCACAGGTGGCAAACTTCACCCCATCCTTATTAAGGTGTACCATTGGTCACAGTAAGGACCAGGGAAGAGTTATGTAGGTGCCTTAACACAAGCTCTGCAGTAATGGAAAAGTGATACAAGTCCAGGTCAGTAGCAACACCTTCACACCCAGAACTGCCGATATTTTTCCTGAAGGAAAATAGTAAAGACAATGACAATTCTGATAATATTGTCAGATAGCCAGTAACCTCCTTGTGTGTAACCGAATACCTGTGTGACTTCCCCAAAACAGCCATGCTTCCTTTTGATAGAACATACTACCAAACCATTCCTTAGCACTCAAGCTGCTACAAGTGCAACCAGATAAAAACCTGCTTTACAAGGCTCTTTGGAGTCATTGCTTCAGAATCACTAACATGTTCCCCCACTGTGGTAGCAGCCTCTTTCAGTAGGGTTTCCTCACCCTGATTTCTCTCTCCATGAACAATAATGGTGCAATCACTTTTAAAAATTCCAACACAATGAATCAATACATGCATTATATATACATATATATGCCTATAGAATATATGACATCGGCTACCCTGTAAGGAGCCCTGCAGTGCAGATCTAAATGACTAAATCTGCCAAAATACTGTTGCCATGGAGATGAAGCTAATGTACTGTGACCACATTTCTTACTGCATTACTTAAGACCATCTGGATAAAAGAAATGCTTTTGTTGCACAGTATTCCGATCACATTTATGTATTGGTTTTTCTGGTAAACACAAACACCATCAAGTGAATGATTACATGCTGCAGACTGATAATATGGGTATAATATATACTATACTAGACTCATATCTTCTACACTTACAAAAACCACATCATTTCTATAGTTTAAAAATCTCATAAAGATGGAGTAGAAGTTAAATGATTTTCAGGCCTTGAGTTACTTGGTAACACATTTTAGAGACAATCATTTTCATATTCTAAAAAAAATTTTTTTAATTAAATCAACAGCAATTTTAGCCACTTACATCTTATTGGAAATTAAACCATAAAAAAAAGAGTACACCAAAGCAGCCTATACATACAAAGTTCTGTTCCCCAAGCTGAAAATGACCATTCTAGTTAATCACTAGTATTGTTTTATTCTTCTGTCTGGGGGTAAGACAGCCTTTGCAATGTTTCATTATTTCCTACAATTTTCCATGTCACGTTCAACAAAGATCCTTTTGCTCCTCATGACCTTTGTAAAAGGCTAACACACCATTTCAAAATGTGTTCCAAAAAATGCTAGAGAGAAATAATAAGCCCCCATCATTTGCCAGGACATGATGGCAGATCAAGAGAGGCAGATACCAAAGAACACTGAGCAATTTGGTAAATCATTTGACCCAAAGGATAAACAATATGATACAGAATGGAAGTATACACTTCACAATTGTCCCACCCCACTCCCACCAACTTTTTATTAGTCAAATATCATCCAGAAGACATGGTATATTTACATAAGCTTCAAAAAACAAGAGTGGATTCTCAAAGGAAAAAAATTTCAAAAACATGACACTCAATTTGTACACTTTGTTGCATAGTTTAAAGACTGTTTAAAATCTTTGTTATTCAAGCTCCTCTCTTTTAGACTTTGTGCTAATTCAGATAAAGGCTAAGAATAACATGCAATATCTATGCAAAATGATGACGTAAATTAAAACTATAAGCAAAATTTTTGTAGGAATTAATCTGATTTGAGCAGCTTAATACAGTAGAATAAATTCTGGCTTTGGAGACTGGTGACCTGGGTTTGAATCCCAGTTCTGTCATTTACTATTTGTGTGACCTTGGTCTTATCTCCTGTGGTCATTTTTCTCATCTGCCAAATGACAGGGTCCATGGAGAGGTTTCTGTTGGGTTTGTGAACTTGAAGAGGAAAAAATACATCTTTATTTTTACTAACTTCTGACCAAAATTTGGCATTTCCTTCAAGTATAAATGTAGGTAACAAACCACAACAGTAATAGGTTTTAGCAGACTAACAAAGACGGTCACAAGACAAGAAGTTTAAAAGCCTGTGGACTAGATGAACTCTAGAGATCTGTTCCCATACTATATTTATCACCAGGGGAAAAAGAAATTCTATACTATTACTTACAAACAACAAATCATTCTTATCTATTCATTAGTTTGATAGGTATTTATTATTTAATGTGAATGGCTATCTCCTTCAGGGGTGGGGAATGAGGCCACATGTGGCCTTCTAGGTCCTAGGGTGCAGCCTCTTGACTGAGTCCAAGTTTTACAAATCCTTTTATTAAGAGGATTTGTTCTGTGAAGTTTGGACTTAAAAGGTCTCACTTGAGGACCTAGAAGGCCACATGTGGCCTCGAGACTTCATGTTACTCATCACTGTGATAATATTCCCAGTCTGAGAACAGTGCAATACAGAGTTTAAAAGTCAGGGGTGGCTAGGTGGCACAGTGAATAGAGCACCGGCCCTGGAGTTAAGAGGACCTGAGTTCAAATCTAGCCTCAGACACTTGACACACTTACTAGCCATGTGACCTTGGGCAAGTCACTTAACCCTAATTGCCCTCCAAAAGGCAAAAAAAAAAAGTTACAAATTCTACCCTGTTTTGTACACAGCTGAGACTCTCAGTTTTGGAAAGTACCTCAGAAGTTATCTTAGACAAGCCTGAACTCAAAAACGAATCCTTATAAATAATAATCCTTATAAATAAATAATAAAATATTCCTTATAAAAATCAAACAATTAGTATCTACTAAGTGCCTATAATGTGCCAGGCATTATGCCAGATGCTGGGGGCATAAAGTCAAAGATGAAACAATTTCTACCTTCAAAGAGTTTATCCTCTACCAGGAGACATTAGGTACATTCATAAGTACATATAAAATGTATAGTAAAAAAAAAAAAGGGAATTGGAGGGGGGGGAGGGTCTAACAGCTGAAAGTGAAGAGAAATAAAGGCAGAGAAGAAAGGTTATTTACCCTTTTTGTGTCAAGGATCCCTTTGGCAGTGTGATAAAGCCTATGGACGCCTAAGAAAAATGTTTTAAAATATATAACACAGAGGATAAAAAAGAAAAATAATTATATTTAAATATATTTATCAAAATATCTATTTTAAAAAAAATGTCATGGACCCCAGGTTAAAAGTCCTTGAAACAAAAGGTAGCACTTGAGCTGATCCCTGAAAGAAATGAAGGATTCTCTATGAGGTGCAGGTGAGGAGGGAATACATTCCAGGAATGATGGATCACCTCCCCAACTGAAATCATGTAGGCTTGAAACTGTGTAATCATCTTTGATTCTTCCTTCACTTCTCATATTCAATCAGTTGTTCACTTAGCTCTTTTTCTTCTGGTCAGTAATAATGCTTTATAAAACCAATAATAGGGGCGGCTAGGTGGGCGGGCAGTGAGTAAAGCGCCGGCCCTGGAGTCGGGAGGACCGAGTTCGGTTCCGGCCTGAGACACTTAACACCCACACAAAAATACTAGCCGTGTAACCTTGGGCAAGTTACTTAACCCCAACTGCCCTCCAAAAGGCAAAAAAAGACAAAAAAAACCCAATAATAATTATTATTACTTTCATCATTTTTGCATGTATATAAGTGCTTTACCATTTCCAAAACACTAGCCTCACAATTATTTTTCTTCCTTTTTTTTCTTTTTGAAGGGGAGAAGGCAGGGTAATTGGGTTTAAGTGATTTGCCCAAGGTCACACAGCTAGTAAGTGTTAAGTGTCTAACTCGGAATTTAAACTCGGGTCCTCCTGACTCCAGGGTAGGTGCTCTATTCACCGTACCACCTAGCTGCCCCCACAATTATTTCTCATAGGCCAACAACTCCATAATAAGAATTTAAGCCACTTCCCTGACAAGGTTAATATTTTAATCTCTCCTGACTGGTCTTATTTTTCAGTCTTTAATTATGTTCATTATTTTCCATATTCTCTAAATCCTTTTCCAAAGTTACAGTACTTAAGTGGGCCCAGTGTTAAGGTGGAGGACTGTCCACTAAAAGAAAAGCAATAGTTCTATATGATACCTAAAATTCACCTACTACATTCTATGAAATGTCCTTGTCTTCACTCCTGTCCCTAAAGCTGTTTGGAAAAATGTAGCAACCCAAAGCCCAAGAGAGAAGCCCAAACATTTATTGTTACAAACTTCTGAGGCAGACTTAGTGTGAATAAAATAGCAGAAGCTTCTTTACAGACAGCACCAAACCTTGGTATTCCCCCCTAGATAATCCTTATTTGATATATGAATGACATTTTAATTAAACTGTAACACCTGAGGAAAGTAGCAATTTAGTACTAGTGTATACCTCTAAAGCACAGCACAAATATAGCATACCTCCTATATTAAAAAACAAACAAATAGTATATTAGCAGAAAAGTAGAATCACTTGAGAAAACAAGTTCTGCTTTATCTAAATGTTCCACACACAAAGGAAAGCAGGCAATGAAATTTAGTTTTCCGGCAAATGGCAAAAAAGAAAAACCAAACCAAATCAAAACACCAACAAAAACAAATAACAAAACTACCCCTGGGTTCACTTTGCCACCCTAATCAAATATGCTTGCAACCTATCACAAAAGCAATCCCCAAAGACAAAATTCAGTTTAATCATATTAAATCAACAGGTATATTGTCTGTCGACTATGTGGAAAGCATCATACTAGGAATCCACAAAGAAGCCACTACCTTTATGAAGCTAGCAATCTAATAGGGAGATAAGACGTAAACATATGAAAATCAAGTAAAAAAGAATATGACAAAAAGTAAAAAGAATAAGACAAAAGGAATAACATACGAGATCAAGATGGCAAAAAAGTGATGTTCAAAACTGGTCAGAAATGACTTCTAGCATATTGTATGGATAATAGCTACTACAGAAGTACAAAGAAGAGAAAGATAATTTTGCAGAGAAAGAGTCTGAAATGGATTCTTTGAAAGAAAACATGGGTTCTTGGCAATTTACATATACTACAGCTTATATTTATATACTGTGTGTTATATTGCATTACCCCCATTGAATCTTACGATAACCCCGGTAGGAAAGGTACTATATAGGTTTTCTATTTTATAGGTTTTCATGATTTCTATCATATAGGATGAAGACAGCTCAATCCCCACATCCAAACCATTGCTGATGCCTATCGATTTCATGTTTGCAACATCCCTTATATAGACCCCCTTCTCTCCTCTGACCCTACCACCATTGTGGTACAGGTCCTTAGCACCTCATTCCTAGACCACAGCACCAGCTGCTGCTGGGCTGCCTGCCTCAAGTCTCTCCCTTCTCAACCCATTCTCCATTTATCCACTGACACGATTTTCCTAAAGTGCTAGTCTGACCATGGCATCTCCTCGCATAAACTCCATTGGTTCCCTGTTAAGTCCAGGGTCAAATACAAAATCCTCTGCTCGGTGTTCCAACTCTTCATAACTTAGTACCCTCCTACCCTTCCCATCTCCCTCACCACATACTCTTCAACCTGGTGACCCTGGCCTCCTCGCTATGCCCCGGACGAGACATGCCATCTCTCCTTCTGTACCTATTCATTGGCTTATTGTCTCTCCCGTTAGACTGTGAGCTCCCTGTGGGCAGGGAATCTTGTGTATTTCTTTGTATCTCCAGAGTTTAGCACAGCGCCTGTTTAGCAGTTTTTCAGTTGTGTCTGACTCTTCATGACCCCTTTTGTGGTTCTTGCCAAGGTTACTGCAGTAGTTTGCCATTTCCTTCTCCAGCTCATTTTCCAGATGTGGAACAGAGCCAAACAGGGTTTAATGACCTGCCCAGAGTCATACAACTAATAAGGTGTCTGAGGCTGGATTTGAACTCAGGAAGAGAAGTCTTCCTGACTGCAGGCCGAGCGCTCTGTACACTATAGCACCACTTGGTACAAACTAGGAACTAAATAAAGGCTCAGGCTGACTGATATGCTCATGGTTATCTAGATATTAAATGTCAGAAATGGGATTCAAATCCAGGTCTTTGCTCCTATCCACCCATGAAACCACTGCATGGTGCCTTGGAAAGAGTACCAAAATATGGGTCTCAGCACCAGTTCTGACCATTGCTAGCTGTGTGACCCTGGGCCTGGCACATAAGGTGCTTAATAAATGCATATTGGCTGACTGACAACTATTTTTACCACACACACAGTTGTATCAAATCTCAAAACACTTCCACAACACTGATAGGAGTCAACACAACATTTTTGCTCAGGTTCAGGATCCCCAGTGATCCAAGTGAATGGGTCAGGACTGACAATGGAAAGTCTCCCAAGACTGTGTCTTAAAAGGTCACATGACCCTATAAAACTACCCCAGAAAGAAAGTCAGTGTAGCTTCCTCTGGCAAAACATTACCACACCAAATACCAAAAGTACTAACAGTTATATTGTTTACTTCAGGTCTCAGCAATTTTCTCAATTTAAGTCAACAGTATTATTATAACAATCAGACCCATATTTATTTCTTTTCCTAATGTTTTGCTTCTTTCTGGACAATCTAAATTCTGAATATAGGGAATCCATATTCTGCTTCAAGGAACAGATTAACTGAAAACCATAAAATAAGACAATCTGCCCACCCTCTTCCCCATCCTCATTCTAGCCAAAATATTTAATAGATTTTCAAAGCCTGTATTCCTCTAGTATTTTTACAGGCTGATATGAAGGAAAAGGAGAGAATACACTGTGTCCTCATTCTCAGTCTCTCTAACTTCTCTCTCCAAAAACTTTGAAACAGGTCATTCCATTTTGGAGGCCCACCAGATGCCTCAGTGACGTGCTGCCAGTCCACCTGGTGAGCACACTGCCTGGGCATTGCCTAGGTTGGCAGGGTTCAGAAAGAAGCACTAGCTCCAGGTACCTGGCCCCTTTCTTCCTATGAACCCATCCCTGAAACTGAGTTAGATCCAAGAGAGGAAGAGAAGGTACAGACAAAGCCATCAGCCAACCTTTTGCACTTTCCTGTGAAAGGTCTTTCTGAAGCTAGGTCACAAACTATTTTGTTTACCTGTTAAAAAACAATGAGTCACTTGTGTGATGCATACAGAGAGAGACACACCCACCTCTACCTCCCTTCTCAACTCCTACAACCTGAATAATTTCTTCCTTGGCACACCTAAGACAGGAGCTTCCTTTTCTCAAGGACAGCTTGCTACGAAAAAGGTGAGTTAAAACAAAGAAGGAGATGTGAAAGGAGGTGGTTATTCACATTCCAATACTCATTTGCGGTATTCCTTATAAATAGCTCCTCTAGGGCAATGATATCAAACTCAAATAGAACTAGGGGTTACTAATCTGTATGGAAGGATGCCTGTAGTCATATATTAACTTAGCTTCAAAATGTAAGATTATCAATATTTTAGTGTGTTTTTGTTTCTTTTCTTAAATATTTCCCCAATACATTTTAATCTGGTTCTAGCCTGCCTTGATCCAGAAATGAGCTCAGGTGTGTTTGGCACCCATGTTCTAGGGCATTAAAAGAAAAGACAAAGATATCTATAATGTTGTAGCTGTACGGTAATGTCTGATACCAGGTGGTCCTACTAGTATTCATCTGTAAGGCATCTACTGGGCAGGTACAGTACATTCTGTGGGCCCCAATTCTTCCATAGTTCAAAACTAACCAGACTTGGGGCAGCTAAGTAACACAGTGAATACAGTACCAGCCCTGGAGTCAGGAGGATCTGAGTTCAAATATGGCCTCAGACACTTAACTAGCCGTATGACCTTAGGCAAGTCACTTAACCCCAATTGCCCTGCCCTCCCCCCTCCAAAAAAAAAAAAAAAGAAGCAAACAAACAAAAACTAACCAGACCTAATAGGAATTAAGTTAAAGCCATAGATTTAGATATAGACATAGACAAATAAAACAGCATGATGCAAACAAAAAAATGCCACAAAAGTCAAGAAACCTTGGTTCACATTTCAAGTCTGTCGCTAACTGGCTGCATCACTTCAAACAAATCAATCTCCCTGGGCCTCAGTTTCCTCCACTATGAAAAGATTAGGAGATCTCTAAAGTACCTTCTGGCTCTATTATTAAAACATCTTACACTTAGTTTTACACACTTTATCAAGCAGAACTCCTGGAAGACAGTCTCATATTTATGGGGATCAGCGAAGAGAGCAGACAGACAGTGTCTACCACAATGTCATGAAGGCAAGCATAAATATTAATTGATGGATGATTCTTTAAGAGTTGTCTAAATACTCCTTCATTTTACATTCATAAGACAGCAGGGTAGAGTGAAAGACCAATGGATGGAGCTAGAAGATTAGAGGCTGGAGTGCCCCTGATCAGCTAGTTACGTGACCTTGGGCAAATCAAATTAACTGTTTGGAAAGTGTTTGCTACTCTGAAAAGCAGGAAAGACAACATTTTCACAGGGCTCTTGAAAGGAAGGGGCTAAATCAGGGATGGGGAACCTGCGGCCTTGAGGCTACATGAGGCAACTTAAAATTTAGATTCAGTCGAAGGGTCACACTTGAGGACCACAAATGGCCTCAAGATCGCAGGCTCCCCAACCCTGGGCTAAATAAATGCTATAGTACTAAGGTGTCACAGAGGATAGAGCACCAATTTTGGAGTCAGGAAGACCAGAGTTCAAATCGGGCCTCAGACACTTAACTAGCTGTGTCACTCTGGGCAAGTCACTTACCCCTGTTTGCCTCATGTGCAAAATGAACTGAAGAAGGAAATGGCAAATCACTACAGTATCTTTGCCAAGAAAACCCCAAATGGGGTTCAGACACGACTGAAAATAACTGAACAAAACACAGATTCCATGAAATAGGCAAGAGTATCTTTTATTCACTTTGCACACATACAGAAACAGCTCAAAATTTTTTGAGTCCTAAAGTCGCTCTGGTTTCCCAACCTACATTGCAGTAAACCACAAATATCTAAATGAAGTTACTTGGGCATCACACACATATTCTAGGGTAGAAAAAAATTAATTTCTAGCACCCTTTACCCAATAATACAATGATGTAAAAGCCCTCTGATTGTAAAGCATCTGGGAAGAAAGATCTGTTTAAGAATCAGAACAAATCTCTCAGAAATGCTCTAGCTCCGAAAGAATTACTACCATCTCCCACTCCTCTTATGCCCCAGTTACTGAGTTACTGTGGTATTACAGTGTTGGATGTAGACATCCTTCTCTAGGATTTCTAGAGGAGAAGTACTTAGGAAAAAAACCGCACTACCAACCTACTAAAAAGGGATTTCTGCGCCTCCTGTTTGAAGATAGGAAACACTGCCCTTATAATCCTTGATAATTTGGGTTCAACTTTTGAGAATTCTGCAATCAAATCCCAGGCCCTGAGAAGTTACCATGGTGACACACATTTTTGTTTTAACTGATGTAATGCAGGCTATCAGTGACTGTTCTGTAAAGACCAAGCATTAGGAAGAATATTCTTAAGACATGTTAGCCATATACTCTCTGTGCAGAATCAATGAGCCAATCAACAATTAATTAACAGATATTTATTAAGGAACTACTGTGTATCAGGTACTGTGAGAGGGACTGAGGATACAAAGAAAAAAATGTTTTTAAGCTGATGCAATTAAGGTATTCTACCAGGGGAAATAGCACTCATGCATTGAAGTTGTGTACATACACACACACACACACACACAAAATCAGTCTTGTTGGGTGGGCTGCTAGGTGGCATAGTGGATAAAACGCCAGGTCTGGAGTCAGGAAGACTCATCTTCATGAGTTCGATTCTGGCCTTAGACACATAATATCTGTGGGATCCTGGAAAAAGTCATTTATTCTCTTTTGCCTCAGTTTCCTCTTCTGAACAAGAGAAGTAAATGGCAAACCACTCCAGTATCTTTGCCAAGAAAACCCCAACTGGGTACACAAAGACTCAGAAATGCCCAAAAAACAAGTCAACAAAATATTTTGTTGGTGGAAGTAATAGCAGTCCTTCAAGGGGATCAAGAAAGGCCTGATGCAAAAAGTGACACTAGAGTTCAAAGACTGAAGGAAAGTAGGGACTCTAAGGAAGAAGGGAGAGGAAGACGGGCAGATCAGGCATTGGGGACAGCCTTAGAAAAGGAACAGAGATGGGAAAGATGGAAATGGCATGTGTGGAAAAACAAACACACACCAGGTCACCTTGGCTGGACTGAAGAATGAACCAGGAGGAGAAGTGAATATAACAGAAACTGGAGGTGAGAACCAGGCTATGAAGGGCTCAAAACACCAGAGGAGACTGTGTCAGATCCTAGGGGCAATAGTGA
Organism: Petaurus breviceps papuanus; assembly: GCF_028583685.1. Lineage (NCBI taxonomy): Eukaryota > Metazoa > Chordata > Mammalia > Diprotodontia > Petauridae > Petaurus > Petaurus breviceps. Next base: position 35,122,820 of record NW_027185777.1, on the reverse strand, counting down.
GCCTCTGTAGTTTACTGAAGATGGATTAGTGAGAAGAAAGGCCAAAGTCAAGGAGACCAATCAGGAGCCCATCACCAGAAGAAATGATTGTGACCAGAACTCGAGCTGCCCAAGTGAGTGGAGAGAAGAGAATAAATGGGAGAGATACTGAAGAGGGAGGGTTGGTAAAACTTACTGGTAAGAAGGGAAGGGAGCAGTAAGAGAGAGAAAGTAAAGAATCAGAGAGAACTCAGAGCTTGCCAACCTGGGTGAGTGGGAGCATGTTAGTGCCTGTGACACAAATAGGGAAATTCAGAAGGTGGATAGGTTTTTTCGGGGAAAGAATCATGAGGTAAAAGTTCCTGCAAAAGGAAGAAATTCTACAATCTGTCACATTAAATCACTAGAACCTTGACTATAATTTTCAGAAGTTTTTTACAAAGCAACAGATGCCTCTATTTTAAGAATAAAGTCCACCGCCTTTTTAGTCACACACAGTAGATCTTCTGCCAAGTGAAGGATGGGTTTCTTTTTTTTAATTTTTTTTTCTTTAGACCTCAAAGGGGGAAAAAATTCCTTGTTTATGTTCGTTTTTTAAAACTGTTCATTTTACTCTTCTAATGACATTTGCTAGTTCTTCATAATAAAATCAGCCAAGGTGGCCAGACTAAATTATTCCAGAGTCATGATGACTTATCTAGCCTCACTGGACTAATACAGGATCATTTAACACTTTCTAGCCATCAGTTTCCAGGTCTAAGGAAGTTGGTTTCCAGTTTAATCCTATAAACACTTGATGGACTGATATCCTAAGAAATGTCAATGGTATGTAAATCCTAACAAAATGCCTAGTGGTGCTGTGCATGTACAGACCTTGGGTTCTGGAAGGTTCTGCCCTGCCCCTACTGCTATTCCCCAAAGACTAGAGGTTATGGAGTCTTAAAAAGACCTGGCTATTCTTATTTTCTCCTCTCCTGGCCCAGTCTAAACTCTCTGCCTATAAAACACACACTCCCCCAACACAGGCTGCTGAAAAACAAGGTCACTTCCAGTTGAATATTTTGGAAAAAAACCTTAATTATCAAGGATTCATTGACTGGAATTAATTTACTAATCAACAAGCATTTATTAAGAGCTTACTATTGACTAAGAACTGTTTTTATCATTGTGATGACAAATATAACATAAAAATAGTTCCTGACCTCCAAGGGCTTATACTCTAATGGGGAGGAGAAAAAGGAATCATTTACCAATAGGCTCATTAATGGTCTCAAAATACTATTTTTCCCCCAAAGGGACTATTTCCCATAGGTCTCCTGACTCACATATCAAGGCTCTTCCTTTACTATAGCTCCATTGTCCTCTTATATTAGAATATCCATCTCTTTTGTATCCACAAAGGCCCCTCAAATACAGGTCCTCATTACTTCTCATCTAGACCACTGTAATAGTATCTTAATTGATCTTTCAGCTTCCAGGCTCTCTCCTCTCTAATCCATCTTCAACACAGCTATCACAATAATCTTCCTAAGGCACAGGTGTGACTATATCATCCCCATGATTAAAAAAATAAATAAACACCAACATCTTTAGTGGCATCCTGTTGCCTCCAGTAAACAAGTTCCTCAGTTTGGCATTTAAGGGCCTCAAAATTCTGGTTCCAACTGACCTGCTCTGGTTCCAACCTACCTGTGCAGTCTTATTTCCTATTATACTTGTTCATGCACCCTAGGGTCCAATCAAACTAAACTTTTAGCTATTCCCCAGTCTGGACACTATCTCTCACATGAGCCTTTCAGAATTCTAATTTCTTTTCATGGCTCAATTACAATAGCACTCCTTCCATGAAGTCTTCCCTAATTCCCTACCACCAGGGGTTTAACAACTGGCTCTCTGTGAGGGGGGAAAAAAAGATGTACACACAACACACGTTTAAATTTAATTTGCCTCAACACTTTCTCCATCACTTTCTTAGGTCTATCGTTAATAAACAAGACAACAAACCAAGCCCTGATGTGTATGTAGCATGTGCCAGTTTTCAAGGTTTAAATGCTAAGATGAAAATTTAGCAATCAACTCAAACTGGTTTCAGCCCACCCTGGTTACCACCACAGTGGTAATTTGCCAACAGGTACTAAGGAGTAGAGCTTAGATTCAAAACTAGGCCCTGGGACCTCATGGGTGCCTCCAGATCCTATGTATCATCTCACATTCTGAGAATGAAATACTAACGTGGCCCCTGAAATGAGGGCCAGCTTCCAGGAACACTACCTCCTGAGCTAGTAATTAAATGAACTAGAACCAGTCTCAGGAGCAGCCCTTGCCTTGCTCTCATCTCACGATCATTCTTCCCCTTTTTGGTTTGTCAATGCATTTCCTTTTTAAGGGAAGAATTTAATAGTGTGGAAATAGCTCAAAGGGATTGCATACAAACAGCAACAAGAATTCACTTAATATATTTACACTAGATAAATTGTTTGCATTTTTCATAAGCCATATGTGAATTATAATCAACTCACTCCAGTCGCATCAGTCGCATCAAAGAGGCCAGAAGTTTAAAAACATCCAAAAAGGCATGTCTCCAGACCAAAAATTAAAATTTTGACCTTCATTCATTCCAGTTACTTTATTCTTTCCTCCATCTATACCCCCTTTTCTTTCTCACTGGCCCTTTCCCCAGGTCCCTCTTTTTTACTTCTACCATGATCATTTTTCTTTCCGCATCATTTCATTTCATTTAGAATTCTCATTGAATCATATAATTTTTTTTTTGATCTAGGAGGGACCTTAGTAGTCATCTAATCCAACCCCCTGAATGGAGGTGAGGAAAAATGAGGCCAGAGACTTGGTTCTCCTAGGTCCAGCAGTTTGACAGCATTTTTTTTCCCTGTGCATCAAATTTAACTTTCTGCACATGAGTTGAAAGGCTGTTTCTGCTTAGAAAAATTAAATATTAAATTTCTAAGTTTACACTAAGGCTAAATATGAATTTGAAGAACATAAGCTCATGTTTATGATATGAGGAATTCTTAACCACCAGATCTTCTTCTTACCTCTAAGTGAACATCTCTCTATACTTTAATGCTTTTAATGTGAATGCATTAATATGGATCCCTAGCCCTTTACATCTTAGCAAATGTTTTTCATCAATTATTGTGGATAGAAACTCTTGCCACTAGGTGCCCAACTTTCCAGTGATGAGCCTCTCCCAGATTTGCTACACTGGTTCTCAGAGCTGACCAATATAAACCTCTCCAGCTTTCCTCCTCACACTGCCTTTGAGGACTTAGAGCCACAACTATATCAGGATCAGGCAGAGAAGGAAGGCTGAAGGTTACACCTGACCAAAAAGTGTTTTTACATCCATACACCCACATACACAGATGCACTAACACTCCAATCCAAATTCTTGCGGGGGGATCAGTTTGATTTAAGCTTCTCTAATAACCATCCCCTTTGATAAATTCTGCCAGCTTAGCACTCACTAGTGCTAATTTAGGGTGTGTATTACAGTGAAAGGCAGTTACAAAGGTATTAAAGTCAGACTGAAATAGAACAGAGGGAAGAATTCATAGTTAAGAAATACAGTAGGATCCCACAGAACTCCTCATTACAGAAATCCAGTCAAATCACATTCCCTGAAAACTAGCAACCTTACACGGCAAAAAATGTTGCTGTAAAATCAATCTTCCTAAAATAAAGCTTTGATCAAGTCACTTCTCTGTTGAAAAAAAACTTTCAAGGGCTCCCCAAGGCCAACAGAAAAAAGTTCAGATTTCCTTAGTCCTCTGTATTCTTTCCCCAGTCTAGCCTTATTTCTTACTGTTCCCCCAAACAAATCCTGTATTCCAAGCAAAAGTCTACTCACTTTCACCAAAACATTTCTTCCTCCCCTGACACCTTCTCCTCTCCAAATACTCCCTCCACAATTGTACCCTTCCTTTATCCACCCCATTACCCTCAAACCCCATCCACTTTCACTCCTTCTAGAACCAGTATCAAGGTTCATGGAATGGCCTGTCAATATAGTCCTCTATGTACACTTATACCTTCCCCACCATGATAATGCCAGTAATCTTCTGAAACAAAGTGACCTTTACTGGCCACCGTTACCTATGTGTGGCTTTGCCCACTTAAATATAAATAATATCTCAAGGGCAAGGTCTAGCTTTGCTTTTGCACCTGTGTGTCCTTAGTGACCTATTTTCTATATAATGTTTAAGACAGGCTTTTAAAAATATTTTAGCATTTTCACGGGATTCCAATTTTTTAGATCTAGACGAAACCATCTCGTCCAATCTTCTCATTTTATAAATGAGGAAACTGAAGCCTAGGGAGGTTAAATGACATACCCAAAGTCAAACAGATAATGACTGAAGTATCAATTTGATATCAATATATCAAATATATCAACAATATCAATTTTTCTATGTGCTATTTACACAACATTAAAAAAGACAAACAACAAATTCAGTAGTCCAAATTTCAGGGACTAAGAGACAAGACGATAATTTGGAGAGGCAGTCACCAGACTCCGAAGAAAAACTAGACTTAAAAGTTGAAAGGCAGCTTTTTTAATACATACACAGTTCCAAAAGAAATTTTGGTCACAAAGTCCTTGCTTATTTGCAAGTAGAAAAATTTTCCTAGAGTAGAAATTAAGGGGCACCAATGAAATCACTGGTAAAGATTTAAAAAAAAGATAAATATGGAGAGAGCTATATGTGACTATACAAATATATCCATATTTATTTCTCTACATATAACCAACCCCACATAACTCTCTAGATATATATACACATATTTTTATTTATATATGTAGCATACATTTATATATAATGTATATTTATATGTAGGATATAACTGTATGTATAGCATGCAATTATATATAGCATAAAATATATGCACAAGAGGAAGGTGGGTAAGCATACATTTCCTTCTATGATCAAGTGACAGATCGTCTTCAAGAAGGAAGCAGTAGATATAATCAATTCAGTCTTCTATAAAGCTTTTGATAATGTGCCCCATGGTAATTCTATCAACAAACTAGAAAGAGGGAGTTGAAAAGACAACTGGCTGTGTGTGTGTGTGTGTGTGTGTGTGTGTGTGTGTGTGTGTGTGTGTGTGTGAGGGAGAATGGAGGAGCTGGGGAGCTAGAATGGTGGATGTAGACTGTATCTCCCTGCTGTGCTGATGAAAATGTCATGTAGGAAATTATCAAGAGCTTTACCAAAGTTGGTATAGATTCTATCTATTGCTTCCTCCTTGTCTAGATGGCCTGTCACTTTATCATAGAAGGAAATGAAATTTGTCTGGCATGATTTCCTATATAAAACTAAGGCAGTTGCAACTTAGCACCTTGGGCTCTCCTAACTGATTTGAAAGTAATTGTTTGATAAACTGCTATCATATCTTTCTAAGTATCAAGTGAAAGTTGACCAGTCTATAATTACTAGGGTCACCCTTTTCCCATCATTTAATGGCAGCTGCCGCAATTGCCCTTTTTTAATCTTCTCAAGAGATCCTCTAGGAATAATGGGAGTGAGAGCAGGTGTAACTGTGGGGCCTAATATTGAATTCCAGGAGGACTCTCAAGACACACTGCCCTATCCTTTGTTGATCTGAATTGTCCTGGTCCTTCCAGTCATCTTCTTTAGCCATCTTGATTCCTAGCCTCCTTGGGTTTTTCTGTCTCTGGGCCAGTCCTATGAGCTCCACTGTAACATCATAAACAGTGTGCCTTCTAGACCAGAACAAGTGCTAGGCCAGCATATTGTAGCATACCTGTGCCATCTGCAAAAGAAGTTCTTTATGACTCAGATGGGAAAACACTCCTTTCCTTTAGAAAACAGAAGAAAAATTGAACAGAGTGAAGGTCAGGAAGAGGTAGTGGTAGCGGAGGGGGAGGAAGAAGAAGAGGTAGAAGTGGAGGAGGAATAAGGAGATAGTGGAGGAGGAGAAGAGGAGGAGAGACAGAAAAAAATGGAGGAAAAGGAAAAGCAAGAGGTAGTGATAGAGGAAGAGGAAGAGTAGGTAGTTGTGGAGGAGGAGGAAGAGATGAAGGTGGTGGTCAGAGACCAGGAGGAACTGGAGCAAGAGGTGTTGGCAGAGACAGAGTTAGTGGAGGAAGAAGAGAGTGGAGGGAAACAACCTTCTTATAGAATGCAAATTCTCCAACATCTCTTCACCAGGGCAGTGCTGAGAGCTACTCTCTATCAATTTTGATTGAGAAAAACTAGTTATTTATGTAGAAGTCATGGCAATCTTGGGAGAAGGGCAACTTTTCATTCTGGAATTCATAAGGTAACAACCTAAGAATCTGCAAAGTAAAAGTTACGGAACAGAATTCTGATTCTATTCTTGGTCTTGTCCTATTGAACATTTTCAACAAAGGCTGGATTGAAAAAAATAAAAGAAATATCGATGACACTTTTGGATGACACCAAATTGGGAAGAAAAGCAAAAAGGGATGGGTGACACAGTCTAGGATTCAAAAGAACCTTAATAAACCACAATGAGAGACCCAAATAAACAATTACAGGTAATAGACTTAGGTGTAAAATCCTGTATATAAGGTTAAAAACATGAATTGTAGAAGTAAAAGACAGAGGTGTGGAAGGAGGAGTAGGGTATGTGGAAGAAGAGATAGATAGCAAAAGGACCTGAAAGTAGTTTATGTGAAAAAATGAAATAGACCTGGGTGTTTTAAGTTGACTATGTGTTCAATATGAGTCAACACCAAAGACTGTCTCATTCAGCCTTCTCTTTTACAGATAAGTGAAATGAGGCCCAGAGAGGCAAGTGACTGATCCATTAGGATTCAAATTCACTCCACTATGGCATTCTTGGGGTATTTGCTCTGTTCAAGAGTCCTAAATTCATTCCCAAATAGCTGGTACAAGGGAAAGATCAGTGGGTAGTCAACTTCTTGAGGACATTGTAAAGATGTCTCTGGTCATTCCAGCTGGAAGTGATTTCCATCCTCTGAAGGTCTATAAGCACTTAGGCAATTATGTGACTATAATCATTTACAACTTTGTGTGACATTTCTTCTCCTGTCTCGAATTATTTAAAATAATTTATTATAATTCAAAACATCTCCCATGTTAAATTTTCCTGAACTAACATTTACCCTGGGTCTAATATTTACATACTAACATGTTTATACCTTGTTTTCCCCTGGGAGAATATAAGCATCTTGAAGGCAAATATTATTTCATTTTTTCTTTGTTTGTTTTCCCTAGCACCTAAGTACAGTTCATGGGATATAGTAAGTACATAATAAACACTTGTTGATGGATTTCATCTCCCAACTAAACTGTAAGCTCCTTGAGGGTATGGATATATCTCCTAGAACTCTCCCACAGCACCAAGTACAGGGCCTTGTACACAGATGTTCAACATTCTGCATGTGACTCATCTCAAAGAACCCATCCCAACATCCATATACCAATTCTAACATTGCATTATTTGTTACTTATCTTTTTTTGCCTTTGACACTCAAAGTCTTCACCTCCCAAACATGTGAGTTTTCCTCCTTTAACCTTAAAATAATTATGTAATTTCAGGCACCAGATTATCATAACACTTAGTTCTCAAAGCATGGTTTAGAGAAGAGGCTCTGTGAAGTTTAGGATATAATTTAAAATACACAAGGCTATGAAGTCATTGAGCAAGACTAGTTCTCTTTGGCTCTTTCCAGGAAAGACATCCACTTCCCACTGCACTGTCACCAAAAAAAAAAAGTCAAAAATTAGGGTGGGGGTGGTTTGGGGAGTGTATCTAATTTACAGATTCCTAAATGAATCCCTGTAAGTTCAGGTAGAGTTTCTTACAAACAGAAAACAGGAAAAAAAAGTATTGGATAATTCTCTGGATTCTTAAAACTAACAATGAACTACAGAATTTATATTTTCCTCTTCGTCCTTCTCAAAAGTCTTCCCATGGCGAGATAAACAGGTGCAGGGCCTATCGGGTTGGAAGCAAATGTATTCATCTTCTCTTAAAAGGGAAGCCCTTTCACATTCAAAAATGAAACCAGGATGAGAATTTTGTTGGTTTCTCACATGCCTGACAACATCTTTGTACATAATTATTACTCCAACCTCTTTCTTTGGCATCAACTTAGAGATTTGAATCACTATTGGAGACCAGAAGATAAATTCTGCTGGCAATTTCACTGTATTGATTGGTTGAAAAATACTCTTTTTTCATCCAAGCTATTTGTAATTTTTTTAAGGCACCTAATCTCTATTAAATGCAAATGGTCAATCCAGAGAGAAAGAAGAACCTGGGATAGCAGAAAGGACCCTGGATGTAGAATCAGAACACTGGAGGTGGAATCAGAATCTTAAGTCTGTTATCCACAACCTATGACATCTTAAGTAAGATATGTCACCTCTTTGGACCTCAATTTCCTCATCTGTCAATTAAGAAAGTTGGGTTAGATTCCCAGTTCTAATATCCTCTGAGTCAGGATAAATACACCAAGAGAAGGAGAAGGTAGAATGAATGTTTAAAAAAAAAATTAGAGAAACAGAAGTAAATGAAAACTGCAAGAGGAAAGGAAGAAAACCTGAGAAATCCTCTCTCCAAATTCTCTACTGCAGAGATTGGTAGAGATATAATAATACTCATCCCTACCATCTGTATCATGCTTTATGTATTTGACCCTAACAATATTTCGAGTTACTTAGCACGGGTATCATAATTTCCCTCACCACGTTTTACAAATGAGAAAATAGTAATAACAATATTCATTAAAATCACATAACATATAGGTTTGTAAAGAGCTTTGCATACATTATCTCACATGATTCTCCCAACAGCTCCTTAAATACTGTAGGTACTACAGGCATCAATCTGTAATTTGCCTACAGAATAAACTGAGGCTCAGAGAGATGATATAACATGCAAATCCCAGGTCTTCTCACTCCAGTCCTGTGAACTTCCCCCTGTACCAGTCATTTGGGAATGATTTTAGGATTCTCACACAGAGCAAATAGCCCAAGAACACTATATTGGAGTGAGATTGAATCTAATGGGCCAGTCATTGCCTCACTAGACCTCATTTCCTTCATCTGTAAGAGAGAAGGCTGAATTAAACCCTCTCAAAGGTCTGCTCTCCATCTATAATCCTAACTTCTTAACAGTGTAAACACTTATGGACTACCCAATAGTAAATCAGCAAACATTTGTTAAGTACTTACTATGTGCTCCTTTCCAGAATTTTTATACTTCTAAGATCTCCCATCTATGGAAGTTTACAGACTGTGTGATAGACCAGACCTCATGGAATTCAGGATAGAAGAGCCAGAGGGTAAGATGAGAGGAAATATTCTTCAATTACATCAGCAATCTGCCACACTGGGTGGGGGGAGTACTTTTACAGGCTCTAACTGAAAAAGTTGAATGAACCACCCCCATTCTACAAGATAACACAGTACTTTGTGTATACTGCTAGCAACAAGGAAGGTACGGGCACACACGTGCATGTACACATGCACAGCATTGCTCTAGCTTCACAGTCAGGGATAAGGGATGCTTTCTATGGAAATCCCCTCCAACCCTTCTTCCATTAAGGTTCCCTAGGGCACAAGACATGGTAGGGGATGTCTAAAGCCTGGACTTGCACAAAAGATTCCTTCACTGAAGTTTATCCTATGAATTACTGCCACGACTATCACTCTGCTGGTTCATTCCTTACTGCTTTCTTTTTTAATCAATTAATCCTCGAAACTAACCCAAATCTCAGTATTATTTTTCTCACTTTACAGATAAAGAAACTGGAGCAAAGGGAAGCTGCTCAGGGTCAAAGCGAGAACACACAGAAGAGCCAGGGAAAGAAGCAAAGGGGACTGAAGTCCAGTTTCTCTAGTCCAACTATTCATTATAAAAAGGCTGTTTCATGTGATTTCAGTCAAAATCTAGGATCAAAAGTAGTAACTTTTCATCTTAAACCCTGGTAAAACATATGTGTGTGTGTGTGTGTGTGTGTGGTGTTGTATCATGCTATCTGCCAGCTCCATGTTGAAATAGAAAGGGTGCTGGAGATGGAATGAGTTAGATCTGAGTTCAAATCCTGCCTCAAACACTTATTAGTTATGTGACCCTGAGCAAGTCAAGTCACTTAATGTTTCTTGGTCTCACCTGTCTGGGCTTAATGGAGATAACATCTACGTCACAAGATGAGATAATGTATGCAAAGTACTTCACAAACCTTAAGGCAAGAAAAATTCCAACTATTCTTCTTTATCATATCTCTTCATATTTAATCTTTCATAATATCCTTTCTATTCAAAGATGCAAGTTTAATTATCACCCATTATATAATCACCAACAGAAATGAATTAATTCTAAATTTAAAAAAAAAAAACATTCAACCTACCCCACCTCTATGTACCAGGCAAGTACATTATTATAGATTTGTTATCTTTCAAGTAGACCAAAGATGGGAAGACACTGCTTCCTAGAGTATAAACCCCATGAGGGTAGGACTCATGCTTTATTTACCTTTGTATAGCCTAGCATTGTGCTTTACAAACAGTAACTGTTTAATCAATGTTGGTTGAATTAAATAATAATTTATTTTCCATTAGGAATCTTATCTGGCTTAAGAACTGTTTTTACTATTTATAAACACAGATAACAATAAAAGTGGCAAAAGAAAGGCTAGAAAGAAGTACAGACAAGCAGGGCAGGTTTGTTTAATTTATCATATACTTCGAAGGTAGAACAAGTGGGACAAGATGGAAATTTGCATTTTTACCTTCAGTCCTTTTTGTATTCTTTACATTTTTATGGAAACTCTCCTTTTATTTGGTGTTGAATAAGTTTGGGATACAAAAAAAGGAGATTTTTTTTAAATGAAAATATTAGTTTTTGAGTCATCTTACAATTTTTTGTGGGGATTATTATATGGAATTATTTTAAGATGAATGAAAAAGGTGTAAGAAAGCTTCACCACAACATATCAATAAACTTGATGTTTACTACACAGTTTGACAACAAATCTATAATTACATACAATGACAGTTAATTCTTTAAGTAACTCAGAATAGAAAAAAAAATTAAAACAAATGACAAACATGAGTTTAAGATAAGGATACCAAAAATCAAAGTGCTTTGACGAGGAAAGTGTTCCTATAAAGATGATTAGAGACTCCTGCTAAAAAGTGGGTTAACTATTCTTGTGCCATAAATCTTCATGTATGACAGTGTGTTATTTACTTATTCCACTACCAGTTATATAATTACTGATCAAAACCCAGAAATACCTAATTTTATAAAATAAAACATTTGAGATGCATTGGGCAGCACTGCTAAGTGAATAAAGAGCTATCTTTGGATCCAAGTAAACCTGAGTTCCAATGCTGCCTTTGATACAAAGTAACTGGGGAACCAGGAGCAAGTCATTTGAGCCCTAAGTTCCCCAAAGTAACTTTTACCATTTCATACACACATATATGTGTGTATGTATACATGTATGTGTATGTGTGTACATATATAAATACATATATCCTCAGATAGATTAATACAAGCAAAACACAAACATATACATCGTTCTGCCAAAGATGCATCCAAAGGTAATATGCATCAACTTTAAAAACAATATCGTCAAAACCACTGATTGCATTTTTTAAATCTCACTTTTTCTTGACCAAATCCTGGGTTATTTTGGGCTCAGCCCGGGTTCTATCTCACTGTGCATGCTAATAAATGTCCTATCAAACACAGCAACTCCCTAACAACTGCACAGCTGCCAATGCCTGATTAGCTCAGTTGGTTAGAGCCTAGTGTTAATGAAGTCAAAGCTGCAGGTGCGATCCCAATCTGGGATACAGTTAGTTTCTCCCTTCCCTAACCCTAGGCTGTTCCCTGAGCCCCAATCAGTTACCTCCCCAACGCTTGTTTTTGGACACCACAGGAATGGAACAGAGTAGATTGTTCAGCCCCAATTCACCCTCCCTTCTGGAAAAGCAACTCCAACTGTATGAGCCACTGATTCTGTATGTGTCTGTCACTTCATTTTCATACAGGAAGGAGAATGTGTTATTATGTTGAAGCCTGCCTGATCACAGGATAAGTTGGCACTGATTTCCCAAGAAGTGTGGTCATGGGGAGCCTAGAATGCTCCCATATGGGGCTGTTGAGTCACTACCCTTGCTAACTGATTACAGAACCAGCACACAGTAGAGAAGGCAGCAACAAGAGATTCCTTCCTCCTTCCCATTCCCTCCCCTCCCCTCCCCTGCCCCAGTCTATGGGTTACATGATGGAGTTTCTTCCTACCATACCACTATACAGCTAGGACCTCCTTCACCTGAAGGCCAGAACCCCTTTCCTGGACAGACAGATCACAGGAATCACCATGCCTCTCTCAGTCACTGTCAAACCAGAGATTGTTTTTTTTTTATTCTCCCTGAATCCATACCCATAAAGGAGAGAATGACCCAGAAAACTGACTTACTACATAGTATCCTGGCCTCAATTCATATTAACTTACTACCATGATGGTTTGCCACATGCTGCCAGTGCTCCCTGTTGGCACCATGGACCAAATAAATTCTGGCTCCATATATTCCAAATTAACAAAAGGTTCACATTAGAATTAGAATTATCTCAGGGGAAAACATCACTTGAAATATGTGGTCACTTACTTCAATGTAAGAATGAACATAAGATCCTTGAGAACAGGGACTACTAGCTCTTTTATATATGTATTCCCAGCACCTGGCACATAATTAAGCCCTTAATGTTTTTTTTTTTCAATTATCTCAGTATCAAGATTTCCAATGCAGCATTTCTCTAACACTACATATGAAGTGTTATAGATACCTACATATATTCTTACACATTCATATAGACTAACATAGGCAAAAATGACGTGCACACACACCACCCAAAAGTCAAATGAGCTGATTCACCTCGGTACTCAAATAAATAATCCTCACCCCAATTTCTTATCACAAGTGATACTGGATATTTGCAGAATGAAGCTCAGTTCACTTAAACCCTTCTGAGGTGAGGAAAGAGGTTGATAAAACATAGGGGGAGGGTGGCTGTAGAGAGGTCGTGAGAAGAAATCTATTTTACATTTTCGGGCATATTTCTCAGTTTCGGGCGATTTAACCAAGTTCATTGAGAGAAAAAAAACAGGTGGCACCTCTTCACTGACACAGAAAAGAAGTTATGAAAGAGTGAGAACAGCTAAGCAGGATACAGAATGCAAGGTAACACCCTGCTGATAAAATCCCAAGAAATGAAATCACTACTTATCTTGGGCTTGCTCTAATAATTCTAACCAGAAGAGTTCGGTTTCTCACTCACTGTTGGAACTTAGCAAGTCTTTTGTGTTTGTTTTGGCCTTGGGGGAGGGGAGAGGAGAGAGGGAGAGACACTTATTTTATCAACTTTCTGAAGAGAAAATTTCATAAATGTGTTTTGCATGACTTTACATGTTATATTCCTTGCCTTCTCAAAGGGTACAGGAGGAACAGGATGTAGGGAGAGAATTTGGAACTCAAAAAAATTTTAAAATGTATATTGAAATTTTTACATGTAATTAGGAAATATCTAACAAAATAAATGAAAATAAATTACAAAAAAAAAAGTGGTTCATATCTTATTCGAACATCCAATCAAAAAAAAAAATAATCCTTGGCTGACAACTGCCACAACAAGACATTTGGTCTAAACTGTCTTTCTCGAGAAAAACTGACATTCTATTTTTGAAAAGTAAATTTGGGGAAAAAAAATGGCACCAAAATATCACTGAAGGGTAGTACTCCCAGTAACTCCAAAAATGAAAGCTTCAACAAATGTGGAAAATGTGAATGTCTGCAAGGAAAAAAATAAATTGCTGAATTGTTTTATATTTCTTTTTTTAAAAGTCTGTTTCCTCATATATTACAAACTCTTTATTTTACGTCAGTAACCGACTAATGCTGGAAATTGTAGTAAAGTCATTTTCATTTTTATTCAACAAGTATTTATTGATCACTTACTATGTACCAAGCACTATATTGTGGGAACACAAAACAGTAAGACTCGATCCATCTGTATCCCTAGTATATGGCATAAAGTTTGACATTTAGTAAGCTCTTAAGGAGTCCTTCCTGAATTAGAACTGATTTTATAAAAGTATTCTCTAATCAATCAACTGATTTTTATGTAGCAAGGTGCTATAAGCTGTGGTAAACCAAATGTATAATCTTAGCTCCAATACTGATAAATTGGATAGTAAATCCAGCTTGTTAGTAGCAATTTGGAGTCAGTGGGAGGTGGCATCTTACCTCCATTTCACATTGGTCCTGCTATAGAGTCTGAGTCAGGCTAAAAGGAATTGTCAGGGAGATAGATTCACATTCCATAAACATTTTACGCACTAACAATGTGTGGGGAAAGATACAATGGTAAATAAGGTATGGCCCCAGTCCTCACAGAGGCTACAATCTACTTAGGAGAATATGATATAATTGATAGCTTATGTTCGGTAGTTTTTCAGTCCTGTGTGTCTCTTTGTGATCCCATTTGGGCTTTTGTTGGCAGAGATACTGGAGTGGTTTGCCATTTCCTTCCCCTGCTGACTTTACAGATGAGGAAACGGAGGCAAACAGGGTTAAGTGACTTGACCAGGGTCACACAGCCAGAACTGAATTTAGGAAGAGGAGTCTTCTTGATCCAGCTCTGCCTGGCCACCAAGCTGCCCCAGCTAACTGAGTGAACAGTTTTTCCCTGCCATAATTCAGAGGTCTTCTATGTTACATACAAATTAAATTTACTGAGATATCTGGGAGCCAGTAGGATGACCAGAATCTCTATTGCTGCTCTTCTTCTCCTATCCTAGCTATTCAATATGGAATGATAACATTTAGCTGGGAACGACTATTTAGAACTGGGGTCTGACTGTCCAGCCAAAGGTAAAAAAGGAAAAAAAAAAAACACTCTCTATAAGAATCTAAGAGTTTGAAAAAGAAAAGAGTTTGGAAAGAGACAAGAAAGCAAAAGTGTCCTAATAAAATGACACTGTGGTATCATTTTGGTTGGTAATAGGGAGGAGGAAGCTAGTCATAGAACTAGACTGTGAAAGTGGAGCCATCCTGGTTATTAGCACCTTAGCAGGGGATACAGCAATATGTATACAAAAAAGCATGGCTCCTGGCATCAGTGTCTCTCATCTTGTTAGATCACACTTGTTGTATTCCAAAAGGCTAAATCTTTCCCCCATCCTGCCATTCTAGCTCCTAGGCTGGTTATCACTGATTTCAACTATTCTTGTCTATATTAAATCCCAGACAAATAGAAACAGAAAGGTAAAGAGACAAGAAATTGGACTGGGTGTCAGAAAACCTGGACACTGATCCTGGTTCTATGATCAACCAATGATGTGACTTGGGCAAATCACCTCTCTGCATTTAATGTTGCCTGACACATAGTGGGTGCTTTATAAAAGTTTACTGGTTGATTGATTTCATCTGCAAAAGAAAAGCATTGAAATTGATTATTTTTAAGGTCCTTTTCAGCAATGTGGATCATGGGGTGGGCCTTCCTGTTCCACTGCATGCTCAGATTTTAAAACTACAGGAAATATTTGAACTGCCTGTCATGTTCTTACATTATGTGAATATTTTATTTCATCTGTTCTATGTATCTGGTAGATATTTGTCCTTTGTTAAATGTCTGTACATGTCAAGGTTGTCTATTTTTGAGTGGTAAACCTCTCCAGAGGCCAGGGACTATCTCGGTTATTTGCATAATGCAGTGTGTGGGTGGGCACTTTAGAAAGAAAAAGGGAGAGAGGGTGCGGGTGACAGGGAGAAAGACTTTTAAAATAATGATAACAATGAAATGGGAACATTTAGAAAGAGCAGAACCAGATCCTAAGTGTACAGTTTGTCCTTCCCAACTATAGCCCAATCTGTGGCTTAGCTAACTGTTCTTAAGACACAATAAGGTCCCAAGAATTCTAGGAGAAACAAATCGCTGAAGCACCTAAGATAAGGGCCTACTTAAAGAATGAAAAATTTCAAAAGCAAAATCAGCTTCCCCTCAAGGCAGGTATAAATTTGTTCATCAACAGAGCCACCATCGGTTCTTTCCAGTCTTCTCCCTCTCCAGAACCGCGATTTCATTGACTGTCTCAACCCCTTGTTTGAACCTTACTTCGGAATCACTGCCTTTTGACACTTCTTACCTTGATATTCTCTATGCTGTTATTTCACTTTTCACACATTTTGATCTTGTCTCAGTAATAAGTTAGATCCTCCAGAGCATGGGTTGAGGCTTATCCTTTTTGACGTGCCTAGCAGGGTGCCTTGCACATCATCATGATAACTGATTGTTCATAAGGTTACAGCTTTTAGGCTAAAAGGAAGGTCCTGTGCCCCAATCCTCTTGATTCCAAATTCAAAAACTTTCTAGAACCCCTAACTCTCCTCGTTACTAGTTCAGTGCAAAACTTCTTGAAATCTTGTTCTATTGGAAGGAAATGGATGCTTCATATGGTTCATAAGAACTAGAAGCACAATTTTAGAAATCACTTAGACCAATGCAACAATTCAAAGGCACTTACTAATGCCTACTATTAAGCAACCGCTCTCTGGGAGAGGGAGAGAGTCAATCAGTCAGTAAGCATTTATTAAACTTTCACTATATGCCAGGTAACCAGCTAAAGTACTGAGAATGTGTATATACATGAACAAAAAGAAAAAA
Source organism: Petaurus breviceps papuanus (assembly GCF_028583685.1). NCBI lineage: Eukaryota > Metazoa > Chordata > Mammalia > Diprotodontia > Petauridae > Petaurus > Petaurus breviceps. The sequence goes on along the minus strand of NW_027185777.1, from coordinate 35,106,128 downwards.
CAGTCCCTACCCTCAGGAAGCTTGCATTCTCATGGTAATGACAACACATAATAGGAAGGGTGAGGGAGATTATAGAAAAGTTCAAAGGAGTGCAGCCTAGTGGAAAAAAGAAATCACTAACCTAGGAGCCCTCTTTAAATGAAAGTTCTGCAGAAATTCCTCCACCCTCCAACAGAGAAAGAGATTCCAGTGGCAGAAGATACTTCTGAGATGTGAAAAGGGATCATGGGAAATATTTTGGCAATGCAAAAACAAAAGATAATTATAAAATTTTTTTCTTAAAAATCTACCATATACCAAGCATAGGGATAGATCCTATGGATACAAGGCGGGGAAAAAAAAAAAAAAACAGCAAGTCCCTGCAGAGGTCCCATTCCATTGTAGGAAACAACATATACACACAAAAGTTGGTGCTGGGTAATTGGGGGAGGGGGGAGGAGTGAGGGGAGTATCAGCAGATGGGAAATTACGAAGGTCTAATACAGGAAGTGTTATTTGAACTGAGGCTAGCAAGAGCTAGGCTTTATATAAGGTAGAGGTGAGAAGAAAAGGCATTAGAGGGATGGGGCCCAGCCTATATGAAAGCATGGAGATGAGAAATATAATGTTTTGTATGAGGAACAATAAAAAAGTCAAGTTTAGACGGTGCACAGAATAAATGAGGAGGAGTAATATATAATTAGCCTAGAAAGGCAGTCTGGAGTCAGACTGTGTAGCTGGAGGAAGACAGGAGGGCACTACTAGAAATTGGTGAGCAGGGGAGTGACATTTACAACTGTGCTTCAAGAATATAAATTTAGCAACTCTATGGAGGATGTATTAGAGAGGGGAGGGATGAGACAGGGAAATCAATGAACAAATTATGGCAATAGTCCAGGTGAGAGGTGATGAGGACCAAAAACCAGGGTGGGACCGTGGAAAGTGGGAAGAAAGACCTGAAGGCAGAGTCAAGACTTGGCAATGATTTGGAAGGGAAGAGGAAGAGGGGAAATGGAAAGAGATGAAAGAGATGAAGAAAATACCTAGGATGTAACCCTGGGTCACTGGTAGGGTAGTCAGAAAAAAAGAAGTTCAGAAGAGGGATAGAAGATTTAGGGAGAAATATTAGTTTGCGTTTTGACATGTTGAGCTCAAGATGCCTACATGATGGTCCAGCTGGATATGTCCCCTAGGTAACTGGTAATGTGGTAATGGAGTTCCAAATAAGCATTAGTGCTGGAATAGAACTAAGAGTCATCTGCAATAAGACGATAATTTCATCCACTGGAGAACATAAGGTCACTGAGTACAGAAAGAAAAGAGAACGTAGAACAGTCTTGGCAAGGATGATGAGAAAGGGCGAAAGAGATGGACAAAGAGAAACCAGACTAGCAGCAGAAGAATCTTTTCAATGAATGTGAATCTCAAAGATGCTAAGCTTACCCAAAGTCACACTGGGAGGAATAGAACCAGAATTAGAACCCCAAACTCCTGACTGCCTCCATCTTAGTCATACAGTTATAAGCATAGGTATATACTCGATGAAAATATGGACATGTTTTAAGAACTACCCAATTTAAACCCAGTGGATGAAAAGTACGTCAGAGAGTGATAGAAAAGGAGGAAAATCAGTCAATCAATAAACATTTATGCCACTATGTCTGAGACACTGTGCTAGCTTTAAGGTATAGTTACTTGATGAGAACAATACTCCGTGCCTAGTGTAAGAGATATTACAAGGTTAATAGCAGAATGGAAGTTTTACATAACTAATTTTCAATAGTATCCACATAAAAAGGGCTTAGGGAACTTTGTTATTATTCAGGGATCTCATTTCCCCCACACCCCAACTGTCTCCTACTGCCTGGCTACACAGTTAGGGCTGGATGCTACACTATTTAGGAGCAATTAAATTTCCTTCTAGGAAGCTTAGGGAGTTGTAAAGTACCAGAAATAGATTTATTTAATTATTCAGGGATTTTAAAATAATATTTTTCCTGCTTTTAACTCTAAAACTTGATTACAGTATGGTTCAAATGGTTGTTTCCAATATCAACTCGACATATACACTGCATGATGTGCTCAGATTTTAAACAGCCCTGTCACCTCTCTTTTAGGAGAATGAACAAGTGCTAAATCAAAATGCTAAATGATATGAGCATTACAAGGATACTGCAGAGTCAAGTTCAAGGTTAAATGGTATTGTTAACTCTTCAATTTGTACGTTGACTGGGTCTGTATTCTTAAACACATATGAAAATGTTAACATTCGGGGTGGCTAGGTGGCGCAGTGAGTAAAAGCACGGGCCCCGCAGTCGGGAACGACCTGAGTTTGGTTCCGGCCTCAGACACTTAACACAAAAAAACTAGCTGTGTGTAACCTTAGGCAAGTTACTTAACCCAAATTGCCCTCCAAAAGGCAAAATAATAAAATAAAATATTAACATTCTCCATATAAATTCAATTCAGGAAGCATTGATTGAGTGGCTATGATATGCAAATCACAGAGAAAGTATGGCTTACTGGATCAAGAGAAAGGAGAACTTGGAGGACCTTGAGCAAGTTCCTTACCCTCTTAGTGATCTAAGCACCTCTCAAACTAGAAATGGCAGAGACGTTGAACATCTTCAGTGGGTAGGTGTTTCTCCATCTACTAGATTCCTATAGTAATCACATCCATATCTTCCCCCCATCCAAATAGCTGCCAAGTCTAGACTCTGCACAACAGCTCTCAGGTCCTTCTTTCCATCTTTAATGGGCCCCATGAAATAAAGTCCATTTCTTATTTCTCTCTCTATCCTATAAGAAAGCACCATGGGGATCCAAAGACAAGAAAAAAGAAAACAGGCTAGCCCTCAAAAAGTTTTAAAATTGTCAAAATAATCAAGTTATATAAACATTCACTTATATTAAAAGATGATAATATCAAAATGGGCACATTAATTAGCTATTCAGATGAATTTTACTTGAGGTTCTCTCTTCCTCTCCCTTTCTTTCCATCTCTCTTCCTCTCTCATATTTCCACTCCTTTTTCCTTCCTCATTATTTTCAAAGCCACACATTCCTCTTCTGAGATGAATTACATAGATATAACTTAGAACTGCCCTTGAATGTAATGGTCCCATTTATCCATAATATTAATTATTCTTCTGAGGGAAGGAGGAGTAATTGAAAAAGCAATCCAAGACTTCCCTAAAAGGGATAATTTAAAAAGTAATTTTCCCAGTTTGGCATACAAACCTATTCATTGTCCTGGTCCAGTTTTTGAAACTTCTGGAATGCTTTTGGGCCTTAGGCAATTTGCCTGACAATTGAACTATTGTTCACACTCCATAGTAAATGACTAGAGGGGCAATCAGTCCAATGGTACAAAACCTAGAAGGGAAAAAAGACTGATGGAAATGTGATCCTGGGAATCATAAGGTTATGGATGTAGAACTGTAAGGCATCTCGTAGGTCCCATAGTCCAACACTCCCATTTGACAGAAGAGGGAACTGAGACCCAAGAAGGTTAAATGTCTTGGGAAAGCTAGGTGATCTTAAAAAGCTATACAAATTTTAGCCATTATTTATTATTATCTATCGTTCAGCATCATACAGGTAGTATGCTTCAGAGATAAGACTTAAACCAGGGCCCACTAATTTCAAATTCTCTTTCCATTATACCAATAAAATCTCAGAATTCAGAAGAAGGTGAATTCAGATAACAAATATCATCCTCTATATTTCAAGAGTTAAGAAATATTATATGAATGGTAAATGCTTTATGAATTTGGAAATGCATTTTTGGATTAAGTATAGTACTTAGCACATTCCTATATTTAAAAAACTAAGAAATCTGTCAAGATGGATGAGAAAAATGCAAAGGGGAAAATGTATATTAGATTTGTTTCTTAATAATACCTATCTTCTATCAAAAGAACATTCATAGAGAGAAATTTATAATACATGCAAATTTTTGTAAGTAAAAAAAAAATGAAATACTTTCTGTAAGTACAGGAATTATTTCAAGTCATTAAATCCCTTTAGGAAAATATGATTTCTAGTATTCCTAAATGGTTAGTAATTTGGTGACTACAAATATATTTTTTAAAAATCTGAATTCTTTGAAAGAATGGCTTTACATAAATTTAATACACCTCCAAGCAGTAAGTACTATTCATTTTATTTACTGACATGCAAAATATTTTACTCTTGCTTGCATATTTTAATAGATTAAACATAAAGCAAAGTTTAAGTTTCCCATATTATCACATGCAATTATATAAATCATTTGTAACAACACAGGCCTTCTACCCTTCTCTTTCACGGAGTTACTACCATCATTTTTTTAAAACAAAATGCCAAGACATTGGCAAAGATGAATCTAACAACTTATATTACTCAGACTATTTTTTAAAGCCATACCCACTTATTGAGAGCCAAACTCTCCAATGATTCTATTGTGTTCAAATTTGGGAGCAAGAGGTCACAAGCAATAACGGTGCCATTAATCAGAAAGGAATAGCCATCTGTATGTGTTTACAAAACCTTTGCCCTATGTACAGTCTCAAAGAGCCAGGAGCCAATGCCCTTCTTAATTTTAGAAAATCAAGTTTTTGCCACCATTAACCTTGATCTACATTCTTCCACCATGCAGCCCCTCTGCTATCAGGAAGGAGGAATCGGCCTGGACGTACAAAATATGTGAAGGAATATGATTTAAGGTCCAACAGAGACAATATCTATTAGCCTCACTGAAATAATTAAGTGCCCAGAAATTTGAATACTATAAAATTGGTGAGAAGTTACAAAATTAGGCAACAGAGTCCTATTTCCTTAAAGTCTTACATAAAGTATTCCCAATCAACAAAAAATACTCGGTATGAAAAAAGCATTTATGTCTACCATTTCCTGTTAAGTGTGGCTCCACCAACATGGAGAGAATTTTTATACTCAAAAGCGAACATATAAAAACACTTAGGCAAGTGTAAAATCTTGAGCTGGCCACAGTACAAAGTTGGGGAAGGCCACAATATCCAAACTGACCAACCATGGATGTATCTAAGTAAATTAAACAATTTACAGATGTCAGATGAAAAGAGTTGTCATTTTCAGAAGACTAATCTATAAGGTCACAAATACTTTTTAAAAAATTATTTTACCAGATAATTACTTCCTGAATTTTGCCTTCTCAAAACACAGTCTCTTTCCACTCCTTACCAGATAAAGTGAGCCAACAGTGTAACATGAAGCTTCAGACACAAGATTTCAATCCCTTAAAAAAAAACTCTTAAGTTCTCAATGCTTGGCTTAGCTTTTCATGAAAGCACTTACTTTAATTATTTCCTCCTTTTCACCAAATGTTTAAAAACTGAGAAATGAAGGTAGCTAGCTTTCTCCATACTCCCTCCCTTTCCCTTCCCCCTAAGCTTTGGTAATTATCCTAAGAACAGATGGAGAGAACACTATTAGTAACCCATCAGCCACTGGCCTCTAGTTAGTTGAAAGAGTTATGGCTGACTGCCCAGAAAAGATAACATTAGTCAATATGTGCTTAGCATATTGCCTTGCACACAGTAGGTTCTTAATGAATGTTTTACTCAATGAATGACTGTCACTGGTTCATTTGATTGTAAGGGCAGGGACTGTCTCTTATTTGTATTAGGTCAGCACAATACTTGGAATATAGTAAGTGCTTAAAAATGTTTACTGAATTGAATTAAACCTGTAAGGAGTTTAAACTCAGATAAAAATCAAATGTTCTAATCATCTGGGTATTTTTTTCTCATTTTCTCATTTATAAAACACAAGTTTTATAAACAATACCCCTAGGTTAAAAAAAATTTTTTTTAGTAGTCCTTGGGTGACCTCTAAGGCAAAGTCCCCTATAGGGGTCTACTTAGCAGAACACAATACTCATAGGTGTGTTCCTGATAGATTGTTTGTAAATGAGTTATTTCCATTAAATTCCATTTGATAGTGTATTCATTTATAAACCGTCAAGGCTGATAGAGAGTACAGTACTGTAGCAGCAAGCACCCTGGAGTCCCTAGGGTGGCTGCTCACACAGGTTCTTGGATCTGCTTTGTTAAAGGAAAGCAACTCAAAATGGGTTAACAAGCTTACTTTAATCAGTCAGACATATATCGTTTACCTTGTTCAGGAGAAAAGGTCAGCACCCTGAACCTCAAAGTATACAGGCATAATTATCAAGACAGAAACATCAAGTAGACAGATTTCCAAACTGTCCAACCATTACATCCATACCCAGTCAACATCTGGGTTTCCACATTCTGGGTTTTTCAAAGCCGGGGGACTCTCAACAACGGCTTCCCAGAATTCAGATCAAATCACAGAACACTTCTCAAAGTGAGTCCCAAAACAAAGCTACACATCAGGGCTTATATAGCTTTCTCCTGGCTCAGAGAATGTAACAACCTTATTGACCCACTGGCCAATCAAAAAGTATCTACTGAAAAACAAGCCTCCCACCCCAGGCTCCAGGTGCACGTTAGCCTAGGGGCAGCGAAGATCTTTAAATCTGCATTTCCATTACATTCGGCCCCAAGATCTTTCATGCCCATAGCATAGACAATTTACTTTTAAATTAGCTCTGAACATTTCTTAGGTCACATTTTCGAAGTACAGAACTAAAGTTACCAAAGTGGCCACTGGCCCTTAAACAAACA
>NW_027185777.1:35046798-35099468 GCF_028583685.1 Petaurus breviceps papuanus | reverse complement strand
CAAAGTGGCCACTGGCCCTTAAACAAACACAAAGTACATTCTTAGGTTACATTTTCAAGGTACAGAACTAAAGTTACCAAAGTGGCCACTGGGCCTTAAACAAACACCAAGTACATAGCATTATCACTTCAATTCAGAACAAGAGTTCAAATAAAGTTCTGGGGGAAGGGGAGTGTCCTTCCCCTCACACAGCTCCAGCCCCTGCTTCCAAGCACAGAGAGGGGGCTGGGCAACAAAACTAACAAGGTGGGGTCCCTGGGGATCCAAGGCTGGTATTTTGAACCTGGGAAGTTGCCTTTCCTTGGTATTACATTACAAGTACCTAGTGCAACAGGCTACACATAATAAGTACTTAAGAAATGATGGATGAATGAATAATAGTTAAGTTCTCTGCTAGGTCTATCTTAATGCCACATGCACCTGGGAATTTCTCTACTTCTCTTTCAACAAAGTAAAGTTTTGGTGAATCTTTTTGTAATTTAATCAATCCCAGAATGGGTTTCCTTACATGGGGATTTTTCTATGCTAATGGAGAAAACATTGGCAAGATTTTGAATATAGTCCTGCATGGGACCATACATACATCCAAGGATAAATCCTGCTTAGTTTGGAGAGACTCCTCACCACACTGGCCAAAGGATGAACTTTGAAGGGCAGTCTACAGATTAGAGAGATTATGATCTATACTAGTGGGAGGAATACTTACACAGACAAAACACAGCTCCTCGAAGTCCTGAAGTATTGGCTGGAGGACACTATTGGCACGCTGTTTTTTTTAAAAATGGAGCCTAATCCACTTGGCTGGCTGAGTTTAGGCGTCTGTTCCCAGGGCAGCTGTCCAAAGTGGGGAAATGGCAGTGACCCAACTAGGTAAGAGCAAATGTCGCTGATGTAAGAACTTCAAAGCTTCCTCAACCCATTGAGGTAAACCTGCTCATTCCACCACCATTTTCCATCAAACAAACGAAGAGTAATTGGACCTTTCTTATTTTTCATTAGCTGGTCATATAGAGAGGTCATTCTCTCAGGCTGAACTAAACTCAACTTTGGGGAAAGTAGCATGATTTTTGCCCTTTTCTGGAACTCTAGCTCCATCTTTTGTATAGATATTAAACTATTTTATGTAATACCACAAACCATTAGAGGCGGAAGGGATCTCTTGTTCAATCACTCAGACTTGCCCACGCTCTTCTATTCCCTAATTCTGCTTCTTCTTTTGTATCTTGCTTTTCTAAACTCAATGAACTCATTAAGAGTAGAGAGTCCTAAGCTGGTTACAGAAAGGACTACAAATACTGACAACCAGACATATGCCCTGGATTAAAGGAGCATGAAATTTGGTGGAGCAGGGAACACAAGACAGTAAGGTATGGTCACAAACAAGTGCTTTAGGGCTTCTAATCAAGATTGCAGATCTTGACTTAGAACCCAAGATGACCTCTAGTCCAAAGATCTTTTTTTTTCTTTTAAATTTATTAATTTTTAGTTCACAACATTCAGTTCCACAAGCTGAGTTCCAAATTTTCTTCCCCTTAAAAAGAGGAAACCAGAGCCTAAAGATATGAATTCAATTTGCCCAAGATCACACTGGAAGTGACCAGCAGACTAAGGTTTGAACTCAAGACTTCAAATTCTAAATTAAATGTTATCTAACATTTACATAGCACTTTGAGGTTTGCAAAGTATTCTACAGATACTCATTTCTTTTTTTTTTTTTTAAACAATTGGGGTTAAGCTGCTCAAGGTTACACAGCCAGTTATTTCTGGGTGTGGTGCTAAGTATCAGAGCCCAGATTCGATCCCAGGTCATCCCGACTCTGGAGCTGATGTTCTTACTCACTGAGCCACCTGGCGGCCCCTAAGCAATTGGGGTTAAGTAACTTGCTCAAGGTTACGTGGCCAGGTGTTTCTGGGTGGGTGCTAAGTGTCTGAGCCCAGATTGGATCCCAGGTCATCCCGACTCTTGGGCTGGTGCTCTTACTTGCTGTGCTACCTGGCCGCCCCACAGATACTCATTTCATTTTCACAAAAGCCCTTTGGAGTAGGGTGTGATTTTTTTTTAATATTCATTTTACAAAAGAGGAAAGAGACTGTGAATTGTGAATGGCTATACTGCTACCAACATGCCAGAGTTTGAATTCAAACCCAGGTCCTCCTCACTTCAAGTCCAGAACTCTTTCTGGTAAGCTATACTGACTTTCTAGTTATTTAAGGTTATATTGAATAAAAAGTATTCAAGAGCTATAATGAAAAGAAATACATAGACCAATACACACTGAAATCTGAATCAGAAAAATGTTTATTCTGTTTGTTTTTTTTAAAAAGGAGAGTTCTTCATTTTTAATTAAGAGTCAATCAGGATTTAATTTCTTGAACCACTTAAGGTACCAGCATGAAGAATTCTTTTTAAATGTTCTTGTACTCCTTGGTAATAAACACTTGAGTCAATTTAATTAAATAGGTTCCTTCCTATTGTTTTTGGCTATGCCACTGGTATAGAACCCATATTTAAAGTCAACTTCCTCCTTTGCCAGTCAACCAAATAAGATACTCAAAACCTACTGCTTTTCATCAAAGTAGTCTACTATTGCTTTTAATGAGTTAAATCATAGGTCCAGATGAAGTTTGGAAAAAATTTTAAAACATTAATTATTGCAATGGCTAATAATCAACTTGATTATCAATCACTGACATCCTCAATGCAGTGCTGAATACATACTAGGAAATACTATATCCTCAAAGTGGTGACTTGGCTTACACAAGTTTCAAAACTGGATCATGATCACAGAATACTTGCCAAAGTTTTTTCCTTCCTCTACCCCAGACAACATTTTCATCAGTCTTTGGTCATGCTCCTTCATAGTCTTTCCAAGGCCTTTCCAAAGACAATGAAGTCCTCTACATACATCATCACTTCAGGGTGGTTCATATCACCTGCATTACATTCTCTAAAAATCAAGGTGATTGAGTGGTCTCTAGAGCAATCAGTTCATTGTGGGGAGGGGAGGGTATTTGTGTGTGTGTGTGTGTGTGTGTGTGTGTGTGTGTGTGTGTGTGCTATATCTCAACTTAAATCTATTATTCATAATCTGTTAAATAATTCTTTGCATCTTTAGCCTGCCTACATTTCTAGACAGGTTTGTACCACACAAATATAGTTCTTCATTTTAGCTCTGTACCCACAGTCTATTTTTTCTTTTATGCTTTTTCCCCATTTGCAACACTTGTCTACCCCTAAAGTGGATGAATTATTGCATTAAAATATAAATATATAACTAGATTTTTAAAAAGGAAATGCTAAAATTTGACCATCAGCAACCAATAACATCTGAGACTCACTCTGCAACAGAACTGTTAGACCTAGAAATCAGAAATCACCCAATGTAACCTCTTTATTTTATAGGCTGGCAAGCTCAGAACCTGAAAGATTACTTGTTGTACCCTTGATTATATACAGACCTCCTGTATAGCCAATACTAAAAACTAACCTGATCTCCTGCTCTTTCGACTACACCATGTCAACAGTCCAATCTTTTCCTGGGCAAGATGCATATAAATCAACCCTTTAAATAATCAAAATCATACTTTTCACTGTCTCCACCACTACACCTTTGCTAAAATAATTCTATATCCCTGGAATGCCCTTCTTCATCTGCCTTGACCTGTTAAAATCCTCTCTACCCTTCAAGACCAAGTTCAAATGCCACCTCTTCATAAAAACCTTTCTGAATCTCCCTCCCTGAACCCTCATGGTACTTAATATTTAATTTTATGTTATAATTATTCATACAAACAGATCTTATCTCTCCTATAAGATTTATTTTCATTCTTTTTTCAAGATTAGCACAGTGCTTTCTGCCAGAAGTGGTTGCTTATAAAACTCTTCCTATCATGACTCTTTCTAAAACAAGGAATAACTCCTTAAAATATCTTGTGTATCAATTCTCATTTTTAGTACCTGAGGTCACTTATAACAACATACACTCATTAATGTCACCCTGTTTCCCTTCCCTCCTCTGTCTTGCTCCCTCTCTCTCACATATATACATATATATATATATATAAATATATTCATAATTTTCCATTTTCATCTTTGAAGGTTTAAAAAAAGATTTTGTTACTGGCTGGAAAAAAATGTCTTAAGAGCATTCAGTTATATTGCCAAATATTGCCAGAGAGCTCTTTTATTAAGGCATCTATCACACCAGGATTTGGGTGTACTTATAAGGTGAACAATACACTAGATCTCCTCCTTGTTGGCAGCAAAGACAGCTTGCACCTTCATTATCCATCTTCCTTCCACCAGCTTTTTTTTTTTCACTCCTCCCAATCAATGGTGCCTTCAGAGAAACTCCAGAAAATCAAGTCAGAAACAGGCAGTAAAAAGGGAATCTGCTCATCAGCAGGCACTTCTTCCCTCAACCAAGGGGAAGAAAAAATTGGAAAGGGCTGTCCTCGGAACTGGTCAAAGGCTGTTCACTGGCAGCTAGCTCCACATTTGTTTGTCAATATTGAGTTGCTTAGAATCTTAAAAACAGGTGGCTTCCATGCAGGATTCCTTGACAAATTTGCAACTGTTTCTCAGGGAATATTTCTTTTCTTGTAGATACTGATGGCAAGCTCCACCAGGCATTTCTGGTTCTAACTGGGACAGCCACTCACCCTTTAACCTCCACCCCTATTATGTCTATATTTGGGAAATGTAAAGGCTCTAAAATGTCTCTAATATCAGGAGACCATACAATATCACCTGCTTTTTTTCCTTCACTGAAATGCTGCCTCAGGCACCTTATTGCAATTCAACACCTACTGTCACTTAAAGCTCACAGGTCAATCACACCCAACACATCTTACAAATACATTTCCAGACAGTGATTTTGTAGGCTTGGTTCATAGTTAACATTTTTAAGTCACTTAAAAAAAAAATCTCCCAAAGCAGAAACTGAAGCCAGAAAAACTGAAACCATATAGAAATTTTTATCTGCATATAAATGGTTCTAACAGCAAGGCAACCTATCCCTTAAAAAAAGAGACCCAAAGATTCCTGCCAAGAACCGTAGTCCATTACGTCCCCACATTTATACGGTATCCAGATGCAGACTAAATAAGAAAATTCACTTGACTAAACTAAGTCAGAACAATCTTCTAGAGAAAAGAATGATTCCCCTTTTCTCCCTACACATTTCTATTTAATACATCTCTAACAGCAAAATATTAAGTTTGCCATTAAGTTCTAGAACAAACAGTAAAAAGTGGCTTTTCTGACAGTCAACTAAAACTCTTTATTATTGGAACTTCTTACACACACATAAAAGATCACTGATACTGCAAATTATGGTCTGCAAGGCCCTCCAAAATTATGTGTTTAAAACTAGAAGGGGTGTTAGAGATAAACAAATAGGAACCCCTGTTCTACTCCCTCCCCAGTTTTATACAAAAGGAAATTTAAGACTAAGAAGGTTGAGTGACTTACCCAAAGTCTCACAGATTTAAAACAGCAGAGCTAGGATTTGAACTCAGAACACCTACTCCAAACCTAGTGTCCTTTCCTCTATACCATCATTTCCAACATGCCATGCCACATCACCCACTCAATTTGGGGTCCAGCTCATTGTCTTATGTGTTGTTGTTCTGTCATTTTCAGTCATGTCTGAGTCTTTGTGACCCCAGTTGGGGTTTTCTTGGCAAAGATACTGGAGTGGTTTGTATATGTAAGGAGGATTTTGTTATCCTTCTTATAGTTAGTTTCTCAGGATCCATGGCCATAAGAATGTCTAGTTGCCAGGTGCTTGATAATAACTCCCAGAATAGTCACAAGGGTCCTAGACAGTAATTCTTAGAATCACAGTGACAGACAGTCCTACTGAGGCTGTGCCATGAGATATGGGAGTGACAATGTAATATTTACTATGCTTGCACAGAATGACAATATTGCTAAGGTTAACCTGTGAACTTAATGTTGGCAAGATGCCTTCTTTGTCTGTTGCTCTATAAAGGCAGGTGGGCACTGGTCAGTGAGGAGGGACAAACCACAGGGAAGCCATGGGAGAAACCTGTGTCATAGGGGAATCTGTGTGTGTGTCTCAACTGGCCCCCATTGAGGCTTGAGGGGATTTGGGGAAGTGCACAAACAGCCTGTCTTGATTAACCCCATCAAGACATAGGGGTAGCTGCCCCCCCTGCCCCCTTTTTCACCAGCCCCTGTGAGAAGGGCAATTAGGGAATGCTATAGAAGCTGGTTTTCCCAGCAACCATTTGAGAAAACTAGACTAGAATAAAGGTGATTATTAACCCCTCTGAAGCTGTCTGCCTGTCTGACCAAATCAAGAGTGAACCTATTAGAGGCTAGAGACTGAGAACTCCAGTGCCTCCAGTGTGTTATCTGTGAAACAGTTTGACATTTCCTTCTCCAGCTCATTTTACAGATGAGGAACTGAGGCAAAGAGTCACACAGCTAGTAAGTGTCTGAAGCTGCAATTGAATGCAGGTCTTTTTTTACTCCAGCCACCCACCCTCCTCTATCCACTGAGCAACCTTGTTATCCACATTGTCTTATGTAATACCTATCCAAAATAAACAACATACAGGTGGACTAACACAAGAGAGGCCATGACAGTATGAGAAAATATTCACTGAAATCTAGTGTGCATCATTACATAAGGCCCTTGGGTCAACCTAAAAAGGGAACTTTAGTGTTCCAGGCCATTCTATGCAACTAATAGAATATCACACAAAGAGAAGAATTTAAAGTACTATCTCTCATAAAAGAGAAATTGTACTTTTGTTTGGTCTCTGTCCAGGACATGCCAGGACACTGGTAAACACCTTAGATGTCAGAGAGGTATTACAGGTGTTCTTATCTTGAATTGTTTTCTGAATAATGGTGAAATACAAAAAACACAAAAGTGGGCATCATGATCTGGGTTCTAAACCCAGTTAACTAAGCTAGGGATGGTGAACACCTTAGGGAAAAATTTTTTTAACTCTTTTTATTTCCTGGATTTTTGTCTGTTTTTAATAGATAGAGAGGCAGCCTGCAAACCAAAAAATGGCCTGGGTTCAAGTCCTACTTCTAACAAATGCTGACTGTGTGACTTTAGGCAAGTCATTCTACCTCTTGGTCTTGAATTCCATCAAATTTATTGGTAGAGGCTGCCTCCCCATTTGAGAGTTCCCTATAACTATGAAATCAAAGGCACAACCTATGTCTCTAACAAGAAAATAAGAAAGGCCCAATAATTATAGAGTCATGGAATTTTGGGGTGGGGAGGGACCTCAGAGACCTCCAGATATTGATGGAGTACAACTGTAAGGTTAACTCCCTTGAACTCTTGAATCTTCCCACTTGATGAAGCATTTGCCTGAGGCCATAAACAACAGCTAAGCCCAAATCTCTGTTACTCTTACCCTAGCCTAGCCCTCCATCTTCCAGCTACTTCCCACCCTAGATCCTATCAAAGCATCTATCCCCAAACCTATTACCCTTAAGGTAGCCTAGCCCTCCATGGTCCATCAACTCCAGGTAGCCTTCAGCTATTTCCCATCCTTAATCCCATTCCTGGAGTCTGACCTCAGTCTCATAAAGATCTTCCTTAGACTCCTCCTCAAGATCCTCCCAAAACTCCCCCTCTAGACCACCCCTAGATCCCTCCCACAGTCTTTCTGTATATAAGATTCATCTTGCCCCATGAAGGTCCTGACATCCAAATCCAATCTAGCTCAGACTCAGTCTGTGTCAGATCCTTCTGGCCTTTTTTGATTCAAGCTTCAAGTGTCACAAATACTTATTAGGCTTCTTAAGAGTCTACCCATTATGGTGAATCTTTAATAAAGTTTGCTTTACTTTGGCTGAAAGAAGGCTTGAGTCAATTTCATTCGGCAGGACCCGGTGTATCAGTACTTTAGGGTCTAGAGCACCCCTAAACCCCAAACCTCAACAGTATAACCCATATCTAAATAGGAATCCTTTTTTACATCATTTGTAAAGTAAGGATGTTGGATGAGATGATCTCCAAGGTCCCTTTGTAAACTAAATCTATGATCCTATGATCATCAGAATTGATCCTCTCATTAGTAGGACTAGCTGGGAGTATTGTAAAGGGAATTCCAGTTCAGGGAGGGGTCAGACTCTCCTCTCAGAGGTTCCTCCCAGCCCTAAGGTGCAATGATTTTCTAAAGTCTATATAGCAGTCAACTGGCCTTTGCTTGAGCTCTTGAAGTAGAAAGGGAGGCACTTATCTACCTAGAGGTTCTTTCTGGATGCCTTAAGTTACAGGCTGTGAGGCAGATAAAATGTCTCCCCAGGCCTCATTCTGTCAAAATTTACTGCTACAACTGTACAGTGTTCTCCTACTTACAAAGAAACAGTACTGCTCATCACAGAATCAATTCTTAGTGTCGTAGATTTCTATTTGGAAGAATCATATAGCCCAATCCTTTAATTTTACTGATGGGGAAACTGAGGTCTAGAGAGATAAAATGAATCCCAAGGTCACATAAGATAAGTTGTAAGGAACAGAGCTGGGGTCATTGAAAAAGTTTATTTTAAAGCCATATTTCATGAATAGACAATATTTAAGGGGGAAAATGACAAAATTTAAAGGAAAAAATATTTACATGTAAAAAATATATATTTAAAGCAACAGAATGTCACCCTCCAACTTCCTGCTAAATATATGACCTATACAATAATGTGTAATCATTTCTGGCATGCCCCTTGTCTTGTGACCATCTTTCTCCCTATATTAAAGATAATTCTACTAAATTTTCTCCAAAGTGTTTAGACAGTACAAATTGCCAGACAAAAAAACAAAGGCTACATTATGAAATGATCACGTACTAAAGAGGTTCATTATCTAGGTGTCCCCAAATTCACAAGATAAATCGACAACTTTTATTTCCAACACTATCCATTTATTACTTTTGACAGCTCCTATATATGAAGACTGTGTACCCACTAACCCAACTGTGTTCCCTACTTTGAAATCTAACCTTTCTGGTTAGAAGAAATCCTCTTCTTCCTCAAGGAGCAAGATTTTAGTAAGAATGACTCTTTTCTTCCTGTTCTCCCTCTTTTATTCTGCCTGAAGCCAGCAGATACAAAAATCAATATCTACTTATATTTATACAGATCTCTAACAATATAAGACACCTTACAAATATCTCATTTAATTCTCAATGACAACTTTTTTGGTCAATCAACATATTATTATACCAGCTTTACAGATAAAGAAACTGAGGCTCAGACAGGTAAGTAATTTACGAAGGTTACACTGAGGCAAAAAAAACCTCAGAATCAAGTCTTTTGACTCCCAGGCTAATTATCTTTCCACAACATCATGACTGAAATAACTTTAAACTTAAAGGGTTGCATTCTCTTCTCCAAAACTTGGAGAAGGCAGATAAAAGGGGAAAGCCTTTTCCCCATCTGTTATAATTTTGCCTTCCTATATAGTCAAAGGTACAAATCAATTGTTTTTGCCATGTCATCAAGTGCCCCACATATATTAAATGAACTGAGCTATACACATAAGGAAAAATAATTCTATACAGTTTTAAGGTTTGTGAAATAATTAACCTACATTAGCTCACTGGATCCTTATAACTTGCCCTCTTAGAAAGGCACAGCAGTTTAGAAAAGAAGAGACTGAAACTAAGAGGGGCAAAGTCATGTAGCTATTAGTTACTTTCTGGATTTATTAACTCAAACTGTAACTAAAAATAAGGGAGTATCTGAAAAGTACCCAATTAGCAGGGAAGATAAAACTGGCTCAAGAAATTCAGAGTCTTTGCATTTCAACAAAAATGTCCCATAGGACATGAAACTTTCTCTGTCTAAACTCAAATGGCTTCTTTCCCATTCAAGACTTGTCCATGAGTATTCAATGGCACATACAGATGGATCAGATGGAATAGGATCATTTGGGGAGTTGTTTTCCATTTCTTAAAGGACTTTTTCCACATGCCACTTGCACACCTAGGCTTTTATACTAGACTTTGTATATGCTAAAGTTATAAGCATAGAAAATTAAGAGAGGAGAGGTCCCACATGCTAAATAAAAATTTTTCAACTACTCAGGTGTGTAGTGTTTTAAGCCTACAGAGCTATAGAAAGTGCTAGCAGCAGAGGAAATGATAAGAAACAAACAACAACTGCCTCAAAACTTTTTAGCAAACATGGATTAAATGTATTCCAGTCCCCACCCCAAGTTCATATCACCTCATAATTCAATAAAATCAGATTGTTGAATCCAAATGAGTAAATAAAATAATCACTAATATCTATTATTCATTTTGGAATAAGGAGATCTCATATATAAGAGGAGCTGCACTTAAGTTTATTTTGACAACACACATGCTTTATAATAACCATAATATAGTTTTGTTATAACAGCATAGGGTGGCCATATCTTCCATTACTTACAGTCCAAGAAAACTGCCATTTTTGCAGTATATTACTACTGTCTTGGGAATTTCAAGAGGGCAGAAGATAACCAGACTCAATTTCCTCATCTATAAAGTGGGTATAAGAATGTTTTCATGCGATTCCCAAGGTGGTTGTGTTGACCAAATAACACAATGTAATACTTTGTAAAACAAGTCTGTACTCCTAAATGTAACCCTTTGATTCTACACAGAGCAACAAGATACAGAGGAAAGAAACCTAATGAGTACCTGTCCTCAAGATACATGCAGACACCAAAACCCACCATCATCACACCACCACCACCACCACCACAATAACTCACATTTACAGGCTACTTTCAAAGCAATTTCCTCAGAGATGGAGTAAGGATGCACCTAACCACAGCTTTACTAAATACTTAGCAGCATGGGGTAATGGAATAAACACCAAATTTGGAGTCAGAAGATCTAGTTTTAAGTTTCAACTCTGTTATTTACCTGGGTAGCTCACTTTATCTCTCTGAGCCTCAGTTTACTCATCAATAAAATAAGGGTACTGGACTAAAGTCCCTTTCATCCTTAATGCTTATGATATACCAAACCACCAACATTTGTAGGACCTATGCAACACCCCCTTTCCCCCACATTTTATGGAAATAAACTAACATCTTTGGGGATTAAAAAAAATCCTTCAATAAATGCCATATTTTTTTTTAAATGACATTTAAATTGTCTACAGAGCATATCTTCAACTTCTCAACTGGCGAGGAGATTGATCCTTCCCACCCACTCCTTTCCCCTTGGTTTTTATTTGAACTTTTTCACCTGCTCAGGATGCATGGGAAAGAACCAACAGCCCCAAACCCAAAAGACTTTCCTTTAGATTTACTTTTTTTTGTTAGGAACCAAAAATAAACATCATTAGCATCATGACAAGGTTAGCTCATTTAGACTTTGGCCCTCACACTTCCCAAAAGCAAAATGGGGAGGTGAAGACAGAGAAGAAGGCATTCACACCTTTGTTGACACAGTTTTTCAGTTCCAGAGAGACTGTGGGGAACTGGCTTAACAAGCCACCAGCACATCCTTTATCTACAAAATCAACCTGGAGAAAAAAGTCTAGGGTTTTTCCCCCTGCTAACACAAAAACTCAGAAATCAGGGGAAAAAAACCTTCTAAACTTTTGAAACACTCTGACACTAGTTCATGAAATGAAGCAGTAAGTGATTCCTCCTTCTCTTCCCCACCCCAACCTCCGTGCCAGGCTCTAATTTTTCACTCTGCTACCAAGGAGACAAGCCTCTAGGGCCCTGTCTTGGTGCCAGTGCTCCAGTGACCCTTCCCTGGTTGCTCTCAGACACCCTGCCTCTGCAGAGAGCTAACTCAAGCCAAGGCCGGGCAAGCTTGCACTTCTTCACCTATGCTGAGTTACTTATTGGCAGAGAGAGAGGAAAACCTTCTCCAGAAAATGCTCTACATCAAACTCCAGACTGGAAATCAAGGAAAACAGACTTTACATGTTGTGATGGTGAGCAGTGATGGCTAGGAATTCTCATGACTGATTTTCCAGTGGCTTAGAATAATGTTTCCATTCATGAAAGATCAATTTATACAGAAGCAAAACATTGATTCTCTGTAAAGGGATTCCAGTGGTGAAAGCTTTACAATTATATAGCTACAAAGAGAGTTTGGAGCAATTATTCAGATATCCGCTTAAAGTGGATAATCAAGGTAATTTTCTGAATATATATTTTTTAAATTATCCAGAGGTAACCTAGGTATTTCTGCCTCCCTCCTCCCCAAAATTCTGGTGGACCTTCTTATCTCTAATAGTCTACAATGGGGTTTAAGGCCCAAGGGGCAGTGAGATGGAAGAAAGAAGTACAAGTGAGGAGAGCTAGGTTCTAGCCCTGGCTCTCCCTATGTGACCCGTGTGAAATTACTTCAATTCTCTAGGCCCCAGTTTCCTGATCTGCAAGTGATTCAACCAGAAAAGAAAAGTCCCCGTCACCTCTACAATTCTGTGCTTTTATGTTTGTGGTTGAAAATGCATATATGGCGACATAAACAAAACCACAAAAATGCTTAATGAAGGAAAAGTAATATGAAATGCACACTTTTGGAAGGAAGGAAACAACCACTTATTAAACACCATCTATGTCCCAAGACTTAACAAGTATTACCTCGTTTAATCCTCACAGCAATCCTTAGAGTTAATAGTATTGGTTTGTAGTTTCAGTCACATCCAACTCTTCATGACTCCATTTGGGGTTTTCTTAGCAAAGATAACTAGAGTGGTTTGCCATTTGACAGATGAGGAAACTGAGGCAAACAGGGTTATTGAGTGACTTGCCTGGGGTCATACAGCAAGTAAGTGTTTAAGGACAGAAATGACCTCAGGTCAGGTCTCCTGGGCTCCAGGCCCAACAGTTTATGCACTATGCCACAGAATTGTCTCAGACTCTTACACATTTTAGAAATCTGTTTCATTGGCAACATAAGATTCCATGAACTATATTATTATAGATGACTTCCATACCTTTGATGTGTGTGTGTGTCCAAAAAGTACCAAATATAAGAACTTCACAACATTCAAACATAATCCCTGAAGCACAGCAGAGTTTTGAATAGAGAGCCAGTCTGAGCCAGAGAGAATGGAATCAAGTCTGCTCCAAGACTCTGGACAAGTCACTTGATATCCTTACTAGTGGTGACAGACTCAACATAGGCAACTAATGCATACATAAGGTTATCTCCTGGTGCATATTGACTGAGTTTTAAAATATGATACTATCTACATTTTATTGGATTTTTCTTTATTTTGTTAAATATTTCCCAATTATATTTAAATCTGTTTCAGTCTCCCTGGGGACACTGCCACCCATATGTTTGACACCTCACCTGTATATAACTCTCTTAGCCTACAAAATGCAAAGCAAATTTTCCAAGTCACAGTGGTAGAAGTTTCTTCACTGGGAATTCTCTAACCCAATGAAATGATGAATACAGTTTTTAAAAAAAAGTTATTATCATTGTAAACTCCTTAAAGTCAGGGCCTATGTCTTATAGAAATTAGTACTCATGGGGCGGCCAGGTGGCACAGTGAGTAAGAACACTGGCCCCAGAGTTGGGATGACCTGGGATCGAATCCGGGCTCAGACACTTAACAGCCACCCAGAAACACCTGGCTGTGTAACCTTGAGCAAGTTACTTAACCCCAATTGCTTTAAAAAAAAAAAAAAGAAATTAGTACTCATGCAAAGCAGTTATAATACACTGCCTTAAAATATAACAAGTACTCACTAAATTGTAATTGATAAAATATCCATATTCTAAGAAAAATATAGCAAAAGACTGCTATAAACCATTGATACATGACATATTTTATTAAAAATAAAGTTTACTATTTAATAACATCTATGCTTTATAATGACAACTATTTTCACTTATATAAACAACTTTGCAGTTACCCATTTAATTCGTCACACACCAAACCTAGGATTCTTATACAAGCTTCTAGGATGACTACACAGCTTTGGCAGTAAGTCCTGATTAAGTTGTTTTTCATAAACACAAAAGAATATGAAACAAAATAATCACAGCAAAAGATAAATTTCTGTTCTGTAAAGCAAAGGGCAAAGATACTGTTTATACCACAGAACTTCTAAAACACAGACTGATCTAGACTCATAAGTTATTCTTTTTTGTTCCCAACAATCAAACTGCATTAACTTCACCAAGATAAGCCATAGCCCGTATGAAAGTGTCTATAAGGAAAAAATGTGATGTGCTAGAAGTAGGTATTTCTTACTTTCCAGTAAAACCTAAACTGTGATAACAGGACATGATCAACCTCTCTCTTTAGTACATCTCTATCTGGTATGTGTTTATGGGTGATGTCCATATGGCAATATTCATGAATGACACACTGGAATTTTCCTTCATGGACCCCTAAGATAGAAATCCACAACCATTGTCTCGTCTGGAGGCACTGTTCCATAGTATCATAACGAGCTATGCTGTGGTCTTATAGTCTCAAGGGCTGCTAGACTTTAAGCTCTATGAAGTTAGGAGTTTTCTTCTTATTTAAACAAAATGCCATGTGATCCCTCAGAGAAAAAGTTGCTAAAGATAGGGAAGGAAGAAAGAATTTCATTGCATTTGTGGTGGGCTTTAAAGGATGAGTGGGAATTGAACAGGTGAAAAGACAGTACCAAGATACCAGGCTTCAAAACCCCTGAATATCAGAAGGTAGGTTTAGATGGATAGTAATCACTGTCTCAGTCTGTCCCAGTGTAATAACAAGAGTTCTGGATTTAGAAGTCAGGAGTTGTGGGTTCAAATCCTAGCTAAATATTTACTTAACAAGCTCTCTGAATTTCAATGATCTCATATGTAAAATGAGGGTGATGATATCTAAGTTCTATAAGGGTGATGTAGAAATTACCTCACGGGGTTGATATAAACATTAAAGTATTCTATAAAGGTCAGGAATTATCAATCAACTGTAGTTCACATAATATAGTTAGGACATTACCAAAGCAATACTTGTAGACCAGACCAACAAGTGTCTTTTTATAAAAGAAGGAGGTAGCAAGTGAGACAGGACATCTCTGACATCTTCTGAATCCCATTCATGTGTTACTCTCTCCACTTACAAGAACATTTGCTAAAGTAATGGGCCTTTCTTTGAGGTTCTCTGGTATTTTTAAATAGTGAATTTGAGAGTTGTTGTTATTGTTCCAAATCCTACACTCTCACCCCAATACTATTTAGGAAAATATGACTTTTAAACAACATATGGCAAATAAACTTTCAAAAAGCTAACATTGTCTATGGAATATGTTTTGAAACAGGGAGCAGGAGCAAGTTGGGAGTTACCAAGAACAAGTTTCCAGTAATTACCATTAACAGCCATAACATGTAGGTTATGAGGAGTTATTTTTAGCATCCCTACTAGGGGACCCAATACAATTAGGCCTACTACCCTCCACACACACACCTAAAGCTTCAAAGGACTTGTAAGGGCATATTAAAAGCACAAAAGGGCAAGAACGGCTTCCCAAGTCCCATCTCATTAAGCAAAAATATTTTGAGAGGGCAGCCACCTATAAGGAAAAAATGACACTACCTTTTCTAGAACCATCACCACTAGATAAATAGTAGAACAATTAAGATACATCTCCCAAGGCAGAGAGGACAATTAATGACCACAGGATGCCTGGTCCCCCTGAATTTTCTACAATCAGCAGGCCATGGGTACCCATTAAAATACACAGTCAAAATAAAGCTGTTTTCAGATAAATGTTAACCATAAGTATGAAACCAACAGCTACTTTTATCAGAAACAGCTGCCAACTCATCTATTTCAGCAGTATCCTGGGTATTTCAGCTCCCTGCTTCTACTTATTCATTCTTAGAGGATATTCCCACATTTTTAGAAAAATTAACATTGCATTACCCAAACCTAGGGGGAATGGTAAAAATCACTTTCACTTTCAAAGCTGCAAAGTTACTTAATAAACATTTACTTGTCCTAGACATTATTCCCTGGCACTTAGTTGCCAAAAACAACTAAGAGAGATAGAAGATAGATAGATATTAATATAGTAAAACATGATTAAAGTTGAAATCCACTAACTTAGAATTTTGGATCTTTCTGAGATTGTGCTATGCATACATAATATGATGCTGGGCACTCAAAAATACTTGTTGATCAAGCAAATCACATTTTTTTTAAAGGATGAAAGAGTTTTTAAACAAAAATGTTTTAATGACAAACAGCTTTATTTAAAGCCTTTCACAACTGGTTCCAACCTACCTTTCTACATATATTACATATTACTCTCCTTTATTTACTCTATTATGTAACCAAACTTCTTCTACTCCCCAGTTGAACTCCCCTTCCTTCTAGTCCTCTCACATGGCATTTCACCTACATCTCCAAGCCTTTGCATAGGCTCTCCCCCATGTTTTCGAGGAATCCCTCACCTACATCTCTCAGAAGCCCTGACTTCTTTTAGGGCTCAATTCAAGCACTACCTTCTCCCTGGGACCTCTTCATTTCTCCAGTTACTTGTACCTCCCTCCCAAATCCAAGAAATGATTTATTAGAGATGTCATGTATGTCCACATGCTGTCTCCCTTGATAGAATCTAAACTTTTTGAGGGCAGGAACTGCTTTTTGTTTTTGTATCTCCAGGGAATCAAAAGATGCAAAGAAAGTTGCTTTGCTATATTAGTTGACCTAGCAAGACTTTTAGTTGTAGTTTCACTGAATGTTCTCAGTGAGTATAAAAGAGAATAGACCATGTGAAATTAAGGCAAAACAAGATCCAAGGAAAGAAAATGATTTTAATTAATAATTATTTTTTTCAATTACATATGGCTTATTGTTATGAACTTTTTATTATTTCATTTTCAATAATAATTGTAAAAAATAAGTTTCTACTTAAAACAGCAGAAATTAGCAGTTTCTCCAATTCAACAAACATTTAGTTATTAAAAGCCACTGAAGATACAAAGTAAAAAAAATGAAAGCATCCTTGCTGTCAAGGACCTAATATAAATGTATTACCTTTTAATGATACTCTGACTTACTGACTGAAAAATTTTCTGGCCAATCTGTTGTCTGCAACACTCACAGACTGCAGACTGTAGACTGGCCAACTTTGTAGTTTTGTTCAATGAGTTTTGATCAGTTTAAACAAAGAAACAAAAATCTACTATCATCCGAAAAATGAAATTAACTGAAAGAATGAATTTAGAACTTCATTCTGAGTCAAGCATAGCAAATCTGGATTAGGATTTTTCCCACACATATCAGAATGCTGAGATGGAAAGGAACTTTGGAAATCAGTGGACACTCTTTATTTAACAGATGAAACTGAGGGCAAGTGAGTTGACCAAAGTGACCTAACATCTACAAAATATTCCCCACCCCACTCCAGAGTAGAGGGAGGCATAGAAGATGGACAGCTGGCTTTACTCATGAAGGGCAAGAAGACATGTCCCAAGAAGGACATGCTGGAGGTGTCCTAAGTCCTGATAAAATCTCTTCGCCTTCCAGGGTCCTCAAACAACTAAGACAATACAGTTCCTTACATGGTAATAATTTTAATTGGCAAAGGAACTTTCTTAGACTTAGTGCCCTACACTAATGAAATCATATACTAAAACGATATACATGCAGTAATTCACAACATTTGCACTGTCACATAACTTGTAAGACTTCAGATCAAATCAAAGTCAAGCTGAAACGTTCCCTTCCACAGGATGGCTACTGAAAAAAAATCAAACATTCCAACAAAGTTTGACTAACTCAGATGTAATCAAAGGAAACACCAAATAATATATTAATTACTATTTGAAAATCTTTTATCTTAGTGGCTTATAACCAGGAAAATTAACAGCTAACATTTATTTATATATGTCCCTCTCTGCTGGGTAAAGGATGCTACTCTTTTCAAGGGATATTAATATGGGAGGGGACACAATTTGTTCCCATGTCTCCAATATTTAGCTCTTTTCCATCTAAATAAATAATACTTGGCACAGTTACTTGGGAGGCATGGATGTCATTCCAAATCCTCAAGATCACATAGTGATGCATAAAATTCTTGATCTACTCCAGAAGACAGTTTATTTAATTTGCTTCCATGCAAGAGAATCCAGAAGCTTGACAGAACTTTAGGCTTGTTTCATATAGGTCATTTTGTTTGTGAATGAGTGTGATTGAAATGGTCTGTTAAAGTTTCACCCATTTCTCAATGTGTGTTTCAGTACAGAATCAAACAACAGTGAGATAATGTTTTGGGCAGACAGTTTAAAACCTTCAGGGTTCAATGATCTATTTCTGTCCTCACAGAGCAACTTCCATATGCAAAGTATATCTGATACTGACACTACTTGACATCTAATTCTCTTTGATAAGAACTACTAGTGCTAGGAAATACCATGTATTTTTAATAGCACACTTAACTTCATTTGAACATTTCACACCACTGTTTTCAGCATCAATTCTCAATTATTTTGTGTGTTTACAGGAAAAATCTAGGGCAGAGATTCAGAAGAGTATAGGCCCTAACAACTCTTTTTGATGTTATCAGATTGAAAGCCCTATGTTGGAAGGAGATGGAAATGGAAATGAAAATGAATGAGTAGGGGCAGCTAGGTAGTGCAGTGAATAGAGCACCCACCCTGCAGTCAGGAGGACCTGAGTTCAAATCCAGCTTCAGACACTTAACACTTATTAGCCAAGTGACCTTGGGCAAGTCACTTAACCCCAATTGCCCTGCCTTCAAGAAATGGGAGAGGAGGAAGTGAAGTGAAGGACCATGCCTAGCATGTTCCTGAAGTTGTGGTCTGGGAGAGGCAGTCACCACTCAGGAAAGCATGGCCACAGGGCTGAAGCTCCTCTAGAGCATGGTTTCCAGAGTGCGAAGGAAGACAGTTGGTAAGGCTGTGCAGAGGGAATGAATGAAGGAACTTTCCCAAGGCTGCCTTGTCAAGCATCTCTGAAATACAATGCCCCCAAAGTATCATATCACATAGCTTTTGAGCATGAGATGATCAAAGGAACTCCTAGATGAGGCCTTTCCTTGTACCTTTAGGTCAGCTACTGCACTGACAGTAAATTATTTAACTTCAAAAGGATACAAGCCAAGACTAAAGTAGAGGGAGAGTTGGAGCTTGACTTTCTATTCACAGATGATTATGCACTTCATGCAGCCTCTGAAGCTGAGATGCAAAAAATTAGGGATTGATTCTCTGCTGCTTGTGCTAATTTTGGCCTCACAATGAACACCAAGAAAACACAGGTTCTTCACCAGCCAGCACCACACCATCCATACTTAGAATCATCAGTTACAGCAAAAGCAAAAATTCTGAATGCTGTGGGATAAGTTCATTTACCTTGGCAGGACACTTCCCAGGGATGTCCACATAGATGATAAGGTTGATGCACACATTGTCAAAGCTAGTTCAGTGTGTGGGAGGCTCCAAAGGAAAGTGTAGGACCTGAGAAGAGGTATCAGCTGCCTACCAAACTGGAGGTCTACAGAGCCATTGTGTTGACCTCATTGTTATATGCCTGGGAAACCTGGACAGCATCATGCCAGAAGACTGAATCACATTCACAGGAATTAGGAAGATTCTGAAGATCATCTGGCAAGATAAGGCACTGAACACTCACATTGTTTCTCAAGCTAAACTGCTAGACATTCAAACTCTACTGAAGAGAGTGAAACTTTGATGGGGGTGGCCACATTGTTTCAATGCCAAAGGTACACTTGGTAAAATACTATTTTACCAAGAGCATACAAGGCAAATGCTGACATGGAAGTCAGAAGAAGTGATACAATGACATTCTCAAGGCCTCTCTGAAGAACTTTAGAATCAACTGTGAGACACGGGAGACAGTGGCAAAGGACTGTCCAGCATGGTGTGCCCACATCAAAAAAAAGGTGCAAATTTGCTCCATGAGCAAAGCAGAACTGCAGTAGCTCAAAAGAAATGAGAGACGTGCAAATTTAGAGACATCTCTCCAAATCTGTACCAGACCTGTGGTAGAGCCTGCTGAGCCTGTACTGGTCTGATCAGCCATAGTCAGACACACTGTGCCTCGACCCCAACATAGAGATGTCATTTGGTCCTCT
Organism: Petaurus breviceps papuanus; assembly: GCF_028583685.1. NCBI lineage: Eukaryota > Metazoa > Chordata > Mammalia > Diprotodontia > Petauridae > Petaurus > Petaurus breviceps. The sequence goes on along the minus strand of NW_027185777.1, from coordinate 35,079,408 downwards.
CTGAGAATGAAGGCCAACAACCAAGCTGCTAAGGCCTTTTCTTCCCTGTCTCCAGTTTACCTTGCATTTGTTTTGTCTAAGCCTAGATGTTCACACAGTATCCTCCCTAAGTGAAGGCTCCTTGAGGGCAGAGATGATTTCATTTTAGCCCTTTGGTATCCCAAGTGAATAAGCACAGTGCCACCTGATAAATGTTTGTTGGTTGACTGATTGATGACCTAAAAGCATATAGACTAAACAGCCACAGATAGCCTATCAGTGCCCACTTTGGGGGGGGGGAAGTACTTGGATGGGGTGAAGAGACGTTAGAAGGTACTACTAAGGTTAGAAGCTTCATCATGAAGACTAACTTCAGAGACCTTGAAACTTTTGTGGCTAATCTGCAAAAGGATATCACACACAGGCTGTTAAAATGAGAGAAAACCAGGCTAAATATTTTTAGTGAGACTCTGGACCAGTTTCTAAGGGAAAAGAAAATGAATGAAAATGCAAAGAATGGGCTTCTCCTCAAGCAAGAAGTTCTGGGTGTCAAAGAAGGGTCCCTTCTCCCTTCCCCTCCTCCCAATAATTAATAGCTCCTTCTATGGTGGACACATGTTACTCTTTCAAAATAGCATTCTACCATCAGGAAATGGACTGAGAACAAAGCCCTGATGTGTGTCCCAGTCCTGGACCAAGAATGGGAGCAGGCAGAAGAGTCCTTCCTTGACTGACAGAACAATTCCCAGGGGGTAAATGCACAAAGGAGAAGGCCAAGAAAAGACACAGCAACTGTCAAAACAGCTAAGTTAATAACACACTTTTATCATTTCATACCTGTAAGCAACTGCCACATTAAAAGTGATACTTCCACAGGAGTCTAGATGGCCCAGGAGAGGAAGTAACACGACTGAGAGCATTTCACCTCTAGATCACTATTTCAAAACCAGCCCCAGCCTGGTAATGAATGAAGCAAATGTGTGACATCTCACAGATGTTCACAGATGGAGGGTACTCAATTTAGGGGCTCACTTGTACCAGACTATTGCTGTTTTCAGAACTCTAGGACACCAAAATCTAGCCTTTTTTTTTTTTTACCTACCCTTGTGTTCTCCTCAGTCAGGCCCAGCCATCAGTCATGAATGCACAAACAGAAAGATGTGGAATTTTCATGACCTTAGGCTCTCTAAGTCATTTCTTCCCCTCTGTCACCCACCCACCAGAATGCTATTTCAGGCAACTGACAGATAAGTGCTCATTTCCATGATGGCTCATAAGGTGAGTGCCCTTCTCACCAATAAGATTTTTATGGTTTAACAATTCATATTTAATTGACATATATAAAAGGAATATTTATGAAAATAAAGATACACAGCAAAAAGCTCACCTAGTCAACATTCTATCTAACCATCTTGCCAAGTATACCTCACCATTCACAGTTTGAGGCATACAGTAAGCACTCAAACTGTAGCTCAACTGGACTATTTTTCAAGCTCCCAAACATTGGCAAAACAATGATCTGATCACTGAAATTCATAATTATGATTCTGAAAGACTAAGATATACTAAAGTTAAGTGGCTTCTGAATCACCAAAGATATTGTTGTGCTCATCATAGTTTTATTATTAAATATAATTCATTATATCACTGTAAAATTGCAAGTCACGGGGCATTTCAAAAATGATTATGAAGTAAATGCTTTTCAGAGCAAATCTAGAGTCTCACAAATAAAACCAGTTTCATCAATCATCATAATTCATTTTTTACACCAGCCCCTTCCCCGCCCCCCAATTATCTCAACAGTTCATTTGATTGACTAAGCTTGACTCAGAATTATTTTGGGCAGTTTCCAGAAATCAAATCTATTCTTCAAGAGTAAACATTTGCCACCAAAGAGGTGACCAGCCTGTCAGGGAGAGAAGTTGTGAGGAGAATTATTAGAGCTAATTAATATTATTAGATATTAATATAATTAATATAAAAATTAATTAATATAATTAGAATTATGAGCCTATTAGACTACGTGTCAGAGTTCTTAGAATCCAATGATATGAGGTATATACAGTTCTTTACCCACTTTTATTATTAATAAACGATTGTGGAAATAAAAAAAAGAAATGGACAAAAACACTGAACTAGCCTATTAATTTTGACCAATCTTTGCCACCTATACTTAATTTTCTTTGCACCTACCATCCCAATTTTTTTTCAGCTATTACCTTTTTACCCTGTAGAAAGTAAAAACAAAAACAGAACAAGAAATCCCTTCAAGGAAATGATTCCTCCATGTTTTAGGAATACCCATTATTCACATAGAGAGAAGTAGCAGAATTCAAATAACTTGAAATTGGCTAAAGTGATATATATTTTTGTTGGATCTTTTTTGCAATGATTATTCCATCTTACTATAAATCTCAAATAGCAAGTGCCCCTCCAGGATCCAATGGGAGATTTCCACCAGGAACTAAATCTATAAGACTATCCCCATTGGATCGATGAGGAATGAAGTTCTTACTTGCACTGTGGGGATCCACAGGGTAGCTAGGAAAATACTAGCAGTACACAAAAATACACAGAGCAATTATTTTCCCAGCATTCACACATGATGAATGCATTGACATATGATGTCCCTGACAGTGTTTCCTGAATGGTGATATAATTCAAGTAAAGAACCCCTCCTGTGCTCCACTCTACTAAATATCTTAAAGGTTATTAGAAATCAATTGCCTTTTTCACATTCTCACTCCCTTTGATGGATAATTAGGCTTTTTTTCATCTGTCAATTATACTCAACATGAAGCGCTAAGCAAATGCCTGGGCACATAGTAGGTATTTAATAAATACTTATTGACTAACTGAAGCGTTAAGGTTAAATCCTACTGAGTGTCATTATAGTGAGTGAAAAAAATAGACCTAACTAAAGCTTGAATGGAAACAAATGTCGACCTTATGTTTATATAGATTGAGACCATTAACCATGATAGGGTGTTTCGTTATAATGCATACTAATAATATGGATAAAAAAGATTTTATATCCATGTCAGACACAGCTCAGCATAAAGGTAGCCTTGGAAATGGAATAATGGTACCAGAGTGTTGAACTTGGAAGCTTGAAAACCTCACTAGAAATCCTGTGTCTGACACTTCATAGCTGAGCAACCACAGCAAATGACAGCTCCTCTGAGCCAAAGAGAACTAAGACCTCTCTACTTAGTTCTAGATGGGTTGAGAACTACCTCAGGTGCTGTATCTTGAAATCTTGAAAGATCAGTGACATGCTGCTATATCACCATCTTTAACAATGATACCTAGACATACCTTGTTCTTTGCTAAAGTCCTTCACCTCATCATGGCATTGTGATGATTCTGAAATGTCAGCAAAGTGTGAGGTCTGAGATGTCCTACCAAGCCACAAAGACTTTGAGTGTGAGCCCTGTATAAGACTAGTTGACTGTCACCCAAGGACCAGCCTAATTTCTGAGAAGTTCTTCATTAGAGATTTGGCCAATAGGGATAAGTACTTTTGGAGTATAACAACTTAGGAAGTAAGGCAGACTTGTGCTCTGCATTGGCAGAAAGAATGTCATCACTGATGAAATCACTGATATTTAGAAGTATGCAGAGAGATATAAAATGTACACATTAGAATTCTGCTGAAATTTCTATTGTCAATGATGATCACTTGCTTATTTGAAACAATTTTTTCTGCTTTTATTAGTGCCTAGCAAGAAAAGATGATATGCTTGAGCATAGTGCCATATATATAGTATGCTTAATAAATGTCTAACAAATCAAATTGAATGTCATAAGTTTGTGAATTTCACACATCACTGCAATTCCTATCAGGAAATCAGTTTCACTCAAAAATTTACCCAAACAACAATTGCAATTGATAGAAGGGATCTTACATAAACTAACAAATGTTTATGCTTCAAAACAATTATAAATCGCATCCTCATTAATAAAAGATTAATTTTTCTTCATTGTTTGTGCATATTAGATTCCCTTTGAGCATTACCTATGGTATATATACACATATACATATATGTATATATGTGTGTGTATGTGTACATACATATACATATATAAGTATACATACCATTTGAGTCGTTTTTGACTCTTCCTAACCCCTTTTGGGGTTTTCTTGGCAAAGATACTGAAGTGGTTTAATATTTCCTTCTGCAGCTCATTTTACAGATAAGGAAAGTGAGGCAAACTGGGTTAAGTGACTTGACCAGGGAAGTAAGTGTGTGAGGCCAGATTTGAACTCAGGAAGATGAGTCTTCCTGATTCCATGCTGGGCTTTCTATTCACTGGGTCATGTAGATGCCAGATAAAGATAGATTAGATAGATAGATAGATAGATAGATAGATAGATAGATAGATAGATAGATAGATAGATAGATAGATAGATAGATAGATAGATGATAGAGAGACAGACAGACAGACATAGATATAAATAGATACAGATATAGGAAGAATGTGACAGTAAAGTTAGAACATAAAATGAAGGTTAGCTGAGACTGGTAAAATGATCATTTCTGCTTCCATCTTTTCATTTGTTCTCAAGGCTAAACAGTGTGCATCTGATATATTTTCTGTAATGTTCTGATATACTGAGTCCTAATGAGAACTGCCAACAGAACAAACCACTATGAATGGAAATGTCAACACAAACACACAATCTATTATTTGTTGATGGAACAATAATTGGCAGTGAAAGAAAGGAGAAAGATAAGGAGAGAAAGGAGGACAGCTCCAGGGCAGCAGAGAAAGAAAAAAAAATCACCAAACCAATTTCAAATCATACGATCATGAAATTAAAGCTAGATGAAACCTGAGAGGCTGTCTACTGCAAAGCCCCTCGTGTTTGCTAGAATTCTGAAATTCCATAATTTGGTTGGGCATAAAGATCATTCTTATAATGAGAATGAAAACTAACTAATGGAAACTGAGGCCCAGAGGGTTAAGTGATCTGACTAAATTCACATAGGTATTAAATAATAGAGTCAGAACTGAAACATAGGTCCTCTGACTCCAATTCAAATACTCTTTACTTCACAAAGCATCCATCAACAAATATTATGAAGGGCACTCTGAGAAATGTGGAGGATACCAAAAAACAGGTACAAAACAGAGTCTCTGACCTCAAAGAGCTTAAATCTAAGCAGCAAGCCACATAAAAAACTAAGTAAGAAGAATCAAAGCACAGAGACCAGTTCAAGGCAACAGATTTAAAATCTGAACATGTCTCAGGAGTTATCTAGTCAAATGTCATCATAAAACATTTAAGCAAAGCAGGGTACGCAGAAAGTAGATAACAGCCAAGGTAATAAACAAGAGCCAGGGTTTTGAATCCAGGTCCTCTGACTTCAGATCCACAATGCTCCTTTTATTGGGCCTTAGCTGCCAAACTGTATGTGATTAGTGATCTATAGAACTGTATAAAGAATATGTATTTAGTAGAGTAGAGAGGAAGGAGAGATGGCTTCAGACTAAGCTTTATGGATCCTACGGAGAATAGCTTTATAGTTTGAAGGGAACTCTGGAGTTCTCACTGAGTCCAACCTTCTCATTTTATTGGTGAAGAAACCAGTCTGAAAAAAGATGATGTGTGTGGGTTGGACTAAGGCATTCAATTTCTGTGGGCCTCAGTTTCCAAACCTATAAAACAAGGGTTGAACTAGATGTTTTCCCAGGTTTCTACCAGATCTAAATATATGGGCTCATGTTCTGAAGAAAACAACAAAGCTGTTTGACTGGAGCTAGGTGGTCTGTGTAGAGATACCCAGGGAAATACTTAGGGGACTGTGCTTCCCAAATTATACTGAGTACCAAGAAAATATGCCCAATATAAGATAGGTCTGTGCACATTATATGGCATATGTCATTTATAAACAACAGTTTCTCTTGTACTGTCATTGTTTATTGGCTCCATTCAATTTAGGTTTCCTTCTCTGTGACAACAAATATATATGTGACATTCTCTTGATAGGGAGTTAAAAGAGTATATAATGTAACATGAAGAAACTGTGAATTCAAGTGGGACGTCTACAATAAGAAATGTTTCACACTATTTCTCCATCTGTATATCATCCTCAGAGCTCTAAGGTCACAGTGCTTCAGTAATTTGATTCTCAACTTCTTCCTGCAAAGCTACTTTTTCACAAACTTATTAATGGTAAAACAAGAATGAAACTCACAAAGGAACGTTAGAATAGGGATAAAGGAAAATTCACTTTATACTTGCCACAGAGTAACCTGCACTCACAAACTAAGGCGTGATCTGAGTCACCTTGTTTTTAGATTCCTTCTCAACTGTTTGAGTATGTTCTGAATAAAGTTTTCCTATTTACCTAAAAATTCTTCTCTGTTTGAGCCTCTACCCAAATTTCTACTTCCCAAGCTCTTCCCATCAGCATCCTACAGAATTAGGCAAGCTAAAAAGATTAAAAATAATCCTATAAAGTGGGGGGGGAAGGTAGGTGGCACAGTGAATAGAGCACCAGCCCTGGAGTCAAGAGGACCTGAGTTCAAATCCAGCCTCAGACACTTAACATAAAGACTAGTCGTGTGACATTGGGCAAGTCATTTAACCCCAATTGCCCTCCAAAAAAAAAAAGGCAAAAAAATAATAATAATCCTATAAAGAATAAAACTGAAGAAATGTATCAAGAATAAATCTTTAAAGGAATCACATTAAATATACATTGAGTTTAATGAAAAATCTTTTATTTCACAAGGTTTGCATTAGTGGTATCACACAGGAATTTTGCTCCTTGTCAAAACTGAAGTAAACAGCATGGCAAATTCAGTACTGGGGCTTGTATGGATAAAAGGTATATAGAAAGGACAGAAGGAAAGCAGTTACATTCTTTGATGAGTGGCAGCCTGCCAATGGGAAAGTAGGAAGCAGAAATGATACCATCATATGTTCATATGACCTTCCTACTTTCCCAAACCAGCTTGTCACAGCCTACGTTAGACACCAACCTGCCAAATGTGACTATATTCTTCAGGTTCTCCATAGTCATAGGAATATAACATAGAAAGGAATATAAGTTTCTTTGACTCTTTTTTTTCCCTCAAATTTAAAATGAGAGGAGTGGACTAAGCTAAGGTCCCTTCCAGATTTGACAATCTAAGAGTTTATGAGTCCAAAAAGATAAAGTAAGACACACGTACACACACAGTGAGTCAGACAAACAATGACACTGAAAAAATATTAGTATGTACAACTGTCTTCAGAAAAATTCAGATCATAGAATCACAGGCTTTAAATCATTAAATATGACACCAAGTCCACCCTCTTTACAGATGAAGAAACTGAGGCCCAGACAGTCAAAGCAATTTGCCCATGGCTGGTCTAGAAGATTCTTGATGGAACCAGTAGCCAAGCATCACCCACGGATCTCTACATGAACCATATTAGAGAGCCATACATATATCATTATACATCACTAACATGTTAGTGTTATGCTCAACAAAGCAACCATAAGCTTTACAGCAGAAGTTTTCATTGGACCAATTACAGTTAGAATCTTATCAAATAAAATTGAAAGACATAGAAAATAAAAGGTTGATTATTAATAGAATTTATATAGTATTTCAAAGTAAGAAACATGTTTAATATTATTTCATTCAAGACTTTTGTGTGGTAGGTAATATTATGATGATGATGAAATTGATGTTCAGAAAGACAGTGTCTATGGTCACAGAGCTAGTAAGCATCAGAGGTGAATGAACCTCCCTGAAACCCAGATCCACAGGAGTAACCACTTTGCTTTTAGATCTCTCAAAAAAAAAAAAATGACAGCAGACTTTAAAAGAAAATGGGACGTAGTACCAGCAGCCTCTGTAGACAACATAATTGTTTTGAAATGCATTATATATTAAACTCATGATATGATGATAAAGGAAAATTTTAGATAAGAAAAAATGAATGAACCAAGTATAAATAACAGCTTTTAAAGTATAGCTATTCATTTTTTATAAAAAGTTTGTGGAGACATCGTTTAAGTGCTTAAAAAAAACCTCTTAGTTAAAACTGAATTTGTTGATCTGCTAAAGGATGGAAGATAGTTCAATGTTACATTATCAGGGATTTGTTTCGCAAGATTATTACTGGTTTCAAGATGAAATCTATGTCATCTCCAACATATTTCACAACTAGTTTCCAGATGCAAAATGTATTCTTATTATCATATAAAGATCCAACTTCTTAGACTTTTAGAAAAGAAATGACCTTGCTCTCTTCTCCCTTCACTGTTTTCTCCTGCCAGCTATACATACTGCCTTCTACCTGTAGACTCAGGACAACTCTGACATCAGCTCTAGTCTTGGCACAAAATATAGAAGGAACACCTGCCTCAGAAACAGCTGGTACAGTATCAAATTCCATTCTTGCTGCTGGTACTCCATGACTAAACCTCATCCTTAGCCTACTCTATACTCTCGTTGCCCAAACTGTTTGCCCTAAGTTGCCAACCCTTTGTTACAGAGGCCTTTTTACCTGGTCTACAGATTTATGGTTCCACAGACTTTTTGCTATCTGTCTTCTTTGGATATGATTCATGACCTGAATCACATATGGTATGCAATAGCTTTCCGCGCTGTCTAGATAAATTCCTTATACTGACCCCCTTTTTTCCCCTCTTGATTCCTTGCATAGGTAGCACCCAGGGAAACAACGAAGGAATCAACAGTAGCATCCATAGGTCTCACTCCCCAGAGAAGTGTGTTCTATTCACAATATAAAATTAACCACTATTACCAATGATCAGTTAAGTGACCAGTAGATAGAGCACCAGACCTGAAGTCAAGAAGACTTATCTTCCTGAGTTCAAATATGGCCTCAGACTCTTACTAGTTGTGTGGCCCTGAAAAAGTCATTTAAATCTGTTTGCCTTAGTTTCCCCATCTGTAAAATGAGCTAAGAGAAGGAAATGGCAAACCACTCCAGTATTTTTGTCGAGAAAATCCCAAATGGGGTCCACAAAGAGTTGGGTATATCTGAAAACAATTCAACAATAACAACAATCAATGAAGACCCAGATGATCTTAAAAATAAGAATATTTCTGGAAACCATCACAGAGAGGGGAAAATAGAAACCTATTTGCAAGACTTGTGGGTCTGTACTGTCAATAAGAGTTCAGTTATTTCCTTATGCAGCATTTAAAAGGCTAATTAGAAATGAAATAAATGGTCCTTTAAAATATGAGAAAAAGAAACTTGGGTCTAAGTTTTGACCTTTTAAACAAAGGCTTTTATTATAAAAGCAGATTTCAAATGAACTTCATATCTCACAGCCCATTTGGAGTATTCCCTCTCTAATTTACAAATTTCTAATTTGCAAGCAAGACAGAAAAAAATGCCGCAAAAAGGCAAATTCTACCACTCAAGTGCAACATTCTTGTCTAGCAAATTCAAGTTTTCAGATATTGCCATTGTTCCATGATATTTATATTCTCCTTCTTATATAGAACAGTCTAAGCTAGTAATGGGTAAGACTGGGATTAAGTAAAGTAGAAAACAAAAGCCCTCCTAAAAAAAAGTATGATTTTATATCAAATAAATTGCTAATGAAAACAGGCAGGAAGGATGAAAAAGTTTATCTTTGGAGTCCCCTCTCCTTTCTTAGTTGCCCATTTTCATCAATAAATCTCTTCTCCTTTTTCCCTCCTCCTCCTCCAGTGTTTCAATACATCTCAGCCCCCACAAAGAAAAGTCATAAAAACTTTGGGGTGTGAATTTATCAAAGTCCAATCGTTTCCCTGAAGTATCTGAAGTTTACTAAAAGATCTTAGGGGGATGAGAACAAGAGGGTGGCATTTTAAAATAAAACTCCACTGTGTCACCAGAATAGAGAAAAAGATAATTCTTTTAGACCTCTAATGTCACAACAGGCGACCAGCCCAACCCTAAGACTTGTGTGCCATTGTGGGAATTAACAGAGACTACAGAACGGATTTGTGTCCTAGAAAATTCTTCTTGAAGTAGGTGTAATTCCAACAAATGCAAAAAAAAAAATTTAAACAAACATGTTCAGTACAGGCCAAACCTGAGTGACTTCAGGGGGTAGGGTGAGAAAAAGAACCAAGGGAATAGAAGAGAATATTACGCAAGTTGTAATTCTAAAAGTGAATATAACAAGACTGCATGTAAAACATTAGCCAGCATTCTGAGAATCATTGACTGCAACACATTTTATAACATCCTGTTGTTTAATAAATGGGCCCAAATAAGGTAAGGGCAAAAAGGAGATTTGGGAAATAAAAAGTCCTCTGAATTTTCAATGATCTCTGGGGTGGAGAAACAGATGGGGGAGGGGCAGTTTGGAAGTCATTTTATACCAATTTCTTCACGAAAACAGTGAAAAGAAACAATGTCTTTAACTTGAGAAAATAGTTCTTTGACTAAGAGCACATTAATTTTCTGGTATAGTTGAAGAGGCAATAGATTTCTATCTGGAAAATCAGGGTGGAATCCTGGCTGTGATTAGACTATTAGATAATAATAATTATTATTATAATTACCGTGTTTCCCCGATAATAAGGCCTATCCCGAAAATAAGCCCTCCCCTTACTGTGTAAGATTCCTCTAAAATAAGCCCTCCCCCCAAAATAAGCCCTATTGAGATTGCTACTGTAGTGAAGGTGATCCCCTGCGCTACATTACGGTACCCTCTGTATGCACCGTTTCCCCCCCCCCATGAAATGCACGCCGTGTTCCGAGCTGCATCCAATTAGAGCTGTAGCAGTGAGCGCGTCATCCTGTTCTTCCCCAGTGATTTGCTTATTGAATAAAGGTACATTTTTTTGTTCACATTTACCTGTTTATTAAAATTGCTGTCAATGTTCATTAAAATAAGCCCTCCCCTGAAAATAAGCCTTCTGGTGTTTTTCTGTCCAAAAAAATTAATAATACAGTGTCTTATTATCAGGGAAACACGGTAGCTGAGACATTGGGCAAGTGACTAAAGTTCTTTAAGCCACAGGTTCCTCATCTCTAAAATGAGGAGATTAGAGGAGATGAACTAGAAAGTCATTTCTATCTCTAAATCATTATGAGCAAAGTTCAATGAAAAAATGTAAAATTATTTTGCCACATGATGTAATGTTGATAATGGCAGTCTACTTTGTTCTAGAAAAAGTTGTGACCACTTTTTCCCCACTGTTTCTTCCAGTTAATTCCATATAAAAACAAAAAAATTTCTTCCTACAAGACTTCCTTCACTGTGAAATACATCATTGAATTACATCTAAAAGTAAATTTGGGCACTAAATATGGCCTTGAAAAAGGTAGTTTGGGACTTGAAAGTCATCCAAATTGATGTTTTACATCCCAGCCCTTTCCCTATGAGATAGTCTCCAATTTATCCTGTGTATATTTTGTTCATAAACATTTTTTTGCCTGCGATCTTGATTTTGCCTGAATTAGACTGTAATGTCCTAGAGGGCAAAGACTATTTTGCCTTTTATCCTCATCATTTAGCACAGTTGACTAGTGCATGGTAGGTCTTTAGTATGCTGGTTGACGACTTTCTTTAAGCAACTAAACTCTACGTAACTTGATTCTAAAAGGTCACCAAACATATAAAGCATATTTTCCAAAGGATGATCTGTATTCTCTCTTGTCCATGTCCTTGATGTTTTAGCCAGTTTTCTTGTGCCTACCTCCATGCAAGTTAGGTGTAATGCTCCAGTGGGAACTCTGGGAACTGGGAAGACACTGGATATATCTCTTGACTTATGACTCTGTGAATGTGCTAGGAAGTTATGTGTCCGAAGTACTTTGAAATCAAAAGTGAGACCATAATATTGAAATCACTCTGGACAAAAAATATTTCTACTATAGGAAACAAGATTATCTTGTATTTTCTACAAGGAACAAAAAAAAAATTTAGACCTAGTTACTGCCATTAAAATGTAAGTATCAGGTAATATAACTCTATTCTTCACCCTCCCCAAGGACCCTAATTCTCAAGCCTCATGAAGTTCTGCACTCAGAGAGGCAAGGCAAGCTGTGAGAGCAGGAAGCAGCTGAGTAACTGTGGGAGGTGCCAGTAACCCTAAGGAGATCAGCTTCCCTCTCACCTAGGGAACAGACAGAATCCAGGTCTCTGAGCTGATGATCCCCAAACGAGCCTTTCTATTATGACTCTAGAGCACTGGCAGGAGGGAAGACATGAAAACCTTCTTTTGGGGCAGCTCAGTGTCACACATTTCAAGTCTGTTGCCAAGTTTCAACACACATCTCTCATATACACTCCATTCTTATCACTTGGGGAAGGCCCTCATTAACTCACACCTGGGCTACTATTATAGCCTTCTGGTCTCCCCCCCTCAAGTCTCTCCCTACTAAAAACCATACTCCTATTACTTGCCAAAGAATCTTCCTAAAAAGTACCCCTCCCCCCCATTCAGGAAACTTCCAGGAATTCCCTATTACATCCAGGATATAACGGTCTGATATCTTCCTATCTTCTCCATCTTCTTACATGGGTGATACATTTTTCTTAAACACTTTTTGTGTCATGGACCCCTTTGGCAGTTCTTTCTTTGGGTGATACATTTTTTCCTCCATGTACTCTATGATGGAGTAATAATGAGCTTTGGGTTGTTTCTCAAACCCAGCAGCACATCTCCTTCTGTGCCTTTTTCACTAGCTGTGTCTCTAAGGTTGGGTTGCTCTCCCTCCTTACTTCTGGTTCCCTGATTCCCTGGGTTCCTCCAGGACACAGCTCAAGCTCCACTTTGGCAGTCCCTCATTCAACATATACTGTCCATGCCTTCCCTCTGAGATTACCTCCCATTTATCCTCTATCTTGTATGTATGCAGTTCTTTACATGTTGTCTTCCCCATTAGACTGGGAGCTCCTTGAGGAAAGGGGCCTTGTTTTTGCCTTTCTTTGTCTCTCCTGTCCATGGCAGAGTGCCTGGCATAGAATAAGCATTTAATAATAAACATTTGATGGTTAAATGAATGACTGGGTCATTTTTCCTTGTGTGTTTGCATCTGTGTTTACCTGAGTTGTGTGTGTGCCCATGGAAAGTTTCCTGTACCCATCCACCTATAATGTAAATATACCAAAGAACCGTTCATTGATGACAGTGTTACTGGGTTTGTGAAAGCAATGTTCTTGTTCTTATCAACATTTTCTGAGTCTTTCTCTATAGGATGATGGTGGTAAGATTCTGAAATTCTGCACTGCACAATTAAAAGGACTTTTTAAACAAATTCTCCATGCCCGATCGGATAGATCACAACCACAGAGTATTTCTGAACCAGGGTCCTTATTATCTTCACCTACAATTCTGTCTCGAGGTTCCATGATGGCCCAACAGGAACCTTCCCTGCACTGAGGCAACCAGAGATCACAACTCTCTATATCTGAGTAGATGGTCTTTAGGAGTGCTGTAGTGAAAAATGTATCACCCAGAGAAACCTGTCAACTCACCCCTTTGAATTTAGCCAAGCTGACTCTCAGGCATGCAGTTTCTCATTGACACGGAGGGAAGCAAGTGTAAGACAGAGAAGGCAGGAAGAGATCAGACTGTTATGTCCTGGAGGTAATATTCCTGGAAGTTTCCTGAATGGGGGGAGGAGTACTTTTTAGGAAGATTCTTTGGCAACTAATGGGAAGATGGTCTTTAGTAGGGAGAGATTTGAGTAAAGAACTTTCTAACACTACCCATTGAAGCTTGTTCTCCAACTAACACAACCTTTGAAAACCCTGGGTCACTACAATGCTACCTCTAAGCATCACAAGAGACCTTCCAGAAGGGTCTCTATAAGAACATAAAGCAAGAGTTCTTGATTTCACGTCCATGAACTTTCAAATATGTATGTGTATGTGTGTATACATACATACATACATACATACATAGGTATATATAACAAGTGTAGTTTTATATAACTGGCTTCTTTAATAATCTTCTATAATTTCATTTTATGAATTTAAAACATTCTTCTGAGACGGGGTCAACTGCCAAAGGGGTCCATGACACAAAAAGGGTTTAAGAACCCCTGACTTAAGGAAAATCCTAAGAACTGATCACCTAAAATAGGCAAATAATAATAGTGTTTTGGACTTTACATAAGGATTCTTTATTTTGCAAAAGGATTCACAATATGATTTCCTTAAATACATCGCGGGACTATTTATTTAGGGACATTAAAAGCAACTGACTCTAACCCCCTCATTTTAAAGGTTAGGACTAAGACACAGATTAGATGAGTGACCTGGAAGGAATTGAACCCTCTCTAGTTTCTCACTCAAAGTCTGGTGCCCTGTCCACTGTGTCTCAAACAGCAAGCTCCCCAGATGAATTCAAAATAAAATTTAAACCTTAAAAACTCAATTTATGCAATTTCACAGGCTCATGTCTTATTAAATTAGGATGCCCCTGAATAGAGTAAGAGAAGAAATTCTCAAAGGCTTCTAGAAAAGAGACACACTTGGGGGTCAAAGGGCAGATGGTTCAGGGAATCTCAGCCAGATAGGCTGGCTTTCTATGAGTACCTAGTTTGACTTGTGGATGCTATCTACTTGGATAGGGTACCAAGACAGGAATGAAAGGCAGCTAAATGTAAGGAAAAAAGCACTAGAATGGCCAGAATTCTGGAACTGCCACTAACTAGCTAAGCAACCTTGGTCTCTAGGCTTATTTTCCTGTTCTGTATATAAGTGGCTTAGACAGTAATCTCTCTGGTCCCTTCTAGCTCTGATGTTCTATGTCCCTTTGCAAAATAGTATTCAATTCAATTTAAAAATACTAATTATTAACTTCCCACCATGTGCAATACACTAAACCCCATTTTACTTCCTGAACTTAGCCAGCACCTGGAGTTTTCGAAGACTCATTAAAACCACACATCCAGTTCACCATGAACCGGAAAATCAAATAATGAGACAGGAAAAGAAAAAGGAAAAAATATCAAAGAATCTTGGCCTATGTAATGAGCCACTGCTCAAAAAATACAGGAAAACTACAAATATTTTTTAAAAATTAAACAACTTTCCAACCTGTCCTTTTTTGTAGCCACACAGAATCTGGTTTATTTTCCTGTAGCATGTGCCCTGCCCCCCCCCCTTTTAAAGCAAATCTGTGGGTGCAAGCCAAATAATTTCAAAGCCTGCAATGTGACCCTTGCCCAAAGTATCACTTTGTCCAAGGGAACAATAGGGTTCAAGTCTTGACTATAAGTCAGAAAACAAAGATTAAGCTGAGGTTTCCCTAATAACAATGCAGATTCAGGTTACTGGTAAGACCAAATGCTGACAATTTCAAGTTTGTACATTTTTCTATTGACCTCATCAAGGCAACTTCATGTGCACTTGGCTAGTCCAAAGTGTCCTGACTCCTCTCTTCCTTGGGAAACCTGGCTGGCAGTTTTCTTTGATCAGTCAGATAGTTCAGGCAGATCAAAGCACACCTTTCTCCATTTTCCAGTCCAGCTATTTAGAAGGAAGAAGGTCTTTCAGGAAGGGGGCCAAACTACGTGGCATTACAAACTTCTGGAGAATATAAAAATGACCAGCAAAAAAAAAAATTCATACAGAGAAACACTGTCTTAAAAGAGAAGCTTAGTGCCCAAATGCTTCTAGAAATCAAGCAGTATTTAGGATAAGAAGGGCTATGAATGGGAGTAAGAGGTCCAAGGTGAAATGCTCTTTGGTAAATCTCTCTGCCCTTCTGAGGTTTACTGGCCTACCAAGTACCAAGGGTAAATTCTCAGCTGCTGTTGGCAAGGTGTTCCACCTCCTCCACTGTAAAGCAGTGTTCTTAGCCAGATCAACTCAGACCATTAGCAGCAACTATTTGCAAAAGGCAATGAAACAAGACAGGGTGGAAATGATAATAGAAGGGCCCTTGCCCTAACTGTGGTTCCCTCGCAGCCCACAAAACAAAACAAAAAACTCTGAAAAGCAAAATGAGGAAGAAGGAAAGGGAGGAATTAAACATTCAGAAAGGCAAAATGGCATAGCTGGATATGACACATGTACCATAATATGGATAAAGAATATGGATATGCCATTGCATAGATAAAGAGTGGGATTTTAACCCGCTGACACATACTGTTGATGTGACCCTGGGACAAGTCTCTCAACCTCTCAGAGCTCTCTAGGCAAATCTCTAAATGAAGACAGAATTTTGCAGGGAAAATGCTGAAGACCCATCAAGTAGGGAGGGGTGAGGGACCTGCAGCCTCAAGACCACATATGGCCCTCTAGGTCCTCAAGTGGGGCCCTTTGAATCCAAATTTTACAGAACATCCCCTTAATAAAAGGTTTTGTTCTATAAAATTTGGACTCAGTCAAAAGGCCACACCCAAGGACCTAGAAGACCACTGGTGGCCTTGAGGCCTCAGGTTCCCCATCCCTGTACCATCACTCTCTCAAAATCTATACTAAAGGAAAAGCAGAAAAACCAGGTTTTATTTTGGGTTTCTTGTTTGCTGTTGTTTTAAAGATATCCACCCTTTAAAAGACAAGACCATTAAAATTTTCAGAACCAAGAATGCAGCACAAGTTGTCTCAAGTCTTTAAAACGGTGACTAGGTGGGTAACATAAAACTAGCGAAATAGAACTCAAAGTAGCAAATGGGATTTCTCTTCGAGTGATGTGCCTAGAGTAGACTGCCAAAGACAGGAGTTAAAAATGAAAGTGTTTCTTCTCCTCCCCCCAAGGAGGTAGTAATCCACACATTTCACTTTCATTTTACAAGCTGCTTGACCCAAGTGATGTAAATCCAAAGTGATCTCATCATACATCTAGGCTTTTCTCAAACCAGGCAACTGAGCAGTGCTCTAATATATTAGCAATGCCTGAAAAGTAACAGCATGCATTTTTAAAACTAGCAGCTGATCTACAAATGAATAAATCGGCTGAAATCTTAGTTCCTAAATGAAATTAAATTTACACTCTCTTGGTAGATAGCAGTTCTGTGTTCCTCAAATTAAGCTTCTGCCAAGGTACCTATGGCATTTTAAGAAACAACTAACTCTCTTGACCAGAGCAGAGGTTGTTCTTTGCTAAAACTTTGATCACTGCTCAGCCATTGGTCTATCCAAAATAAGTCACGAAATAATGGATCCGTAAAGTTGTAACAGCAAAGCTTAATTCACAAAAGTAAATATAAGCTATGATTATCCTTCACCTGTGTTCTATATGTATGTTTCATGATGTGGTGTGGAAGGAAACCTGGAATCCTGAAGGTTATACGATGGGGAAGTAACTTGGAAGAGCTTCAGATATGGGCTTGGTGACTGTGTCCATCATCCAGGGACCAGCCTAGCTAAAACAGGAGAGATTTCTCACCAAAGCACTGGCCACCAGGCAATGAATATTTTCAATCACTCATCAAAACTCAAGATGTGCATGAGTACAGGGTGTACCTAAACTGATGAATTCATTGATCTTTGAAGTATATCGGTCATTACTATTCATTCATTTAATCTGAAGTTAGCTCATAAAGGGTGCATTAAAAATGAAATACTCTTCCTTTGCCTATTTATCCTCATTCCACCAAAACCAAAACTGAATATCAAAGAAGGGGTTTATTAGAAAGTTTTCACTCAAATTTGTTCAACTCTAATTCAGGGCTACATAAAAAGTGAGTTCAAATTAGTTTCAGTAGCACAAGATACCTATTTAACATACAGGACATTTCCATTGGAAAAGGAAAAAAACAAGAATCATATGTCAGGTTAATTTTGAATATTAAAATAATTAAAATATTATTTGCTTTCTTCTCTGTGCATATCAGTCTAGAAGCTTACACTGTACTACCAAAAAAAAGGGGATTTTTGGAATATGGATTCAAAGGAATATTGGCTGTATGTATATCTTGAGCATAGTGAGTTTCCTTGCTATAAAAAGGCAGGCAGTAAGAAATATCTAGGGACACATTAAATTGGACCATATGACACTTCGTGACTTTAGCCAGGCATTCAGTAGTTTTTCTCCAAGGTACAATAAATATAAGGAAAAACAAAAAAAAAAAACATCTTTTATGTGGACTGTTGAATGTGAGCAGTATAGATTCAATTCATTTCCAGAAGTAAAAAAGATAAAAGACTAAGCTTTCAACTTATTTGATTTTCAATAAAAACAAGCAGTTAAATGAATTAATTTCTTTGTCTCTCCATCCTGCAAACCCTTACTTGCTGGTAGAAAAAAAAGGACATAAGAAATGATGAATGAGACCTATCCATTTATTAAGATTTTCATATATTCTTCAATAAAATTAAATTTAGTAACCATTTCTTTCAACTGTTAATTTTTTAAATTTGAAATACTACTTTATAAGGTTCCTTTTATTTAAGGGAGATTTTAGAATATTGTCATAACCAACAGATAGTCCTTACTTGGTCAACAAACATTTATTTCTTCAGCACCTTCTGTAAGCCAAGCACTAGCAATACAAAAGCGTTTTTATTTGCCTTTTCTTTTTTTTTGGAAGGGGGAAGGCAGGACAATTGGGGTTAAGTGACTTGCCCAAGGTCACACAACTAGTGTTAAGTGTCTGAGGATGGATTTGAACTCAGGTCCTCCTGACTCCAGGGCCAGTGCTCTATTTACTGTGCCACCTAGCCACCCCAATTTTTTATTTGCTTTTTTTTTTTCCCAAACAGCGTTTTTAAATGCCCTAGTTCAAATCTTCAAGGGCAGTGGGAAGATGAGATGTATACACATGCTCATGATTAAAAGAGAAATGAAGTCAGATTGACACTAAAGAATGATTCTCTTCACATTTTACTTAGGAATTCAACTAAAAATAGCATTTGTTTTCTTGTTTCCCTTTACTCAAAGAATGTCTTGATTAATACAGTGTAAAATACAATTTACCTCAACACCTTCAGTTGGGGGAATAGAGTAATATAAAGAGAACTGAACTCAGTCAGATGTGAGTAAAATCAACAAACATTGACCAAGTACCTACTGTTTTCTAGGCACTGTGCTAAGTGCTGGGGATACACAGAAAAGTTAAAACAGACCCTGTCTAAAAGGAACTCAAATTTAACATGAAAACAATTGTGTGTGTATGTGTGTGTGCGCACATGCGCACACATATACACACATGATAATGTAATAACAGGACAAATTGGACATAATCAGAGACAGAAGACACTAGCAAAAGGAAAACCAGGAAAGGTTTCTCATAAAAAGTAGGAAATTAGTTGGGACTTGAAGGGAGTTAGGAGATGGAGATGACCAGGGACAGAATTCCAGGCATGGTGATTTATACACAAAACTGGGAGATGAAGTATGCAGTGAGAGGAACACTCCCTGAATATTAGAGTGTCTAGAGGAGAATAATGTATACAAAGACTGGGATGGGAAGAACAAGCAGGGTTATAAAGAGCTCTAAAAATCAAATAAAAGACTATATTTGATCCTGGAAGATAGAGGAAGACCATGCAGTTTACTGCACCTGACAGGTGTGCAACTTTAGGGCGATCACCAAATCTCTCTTCAGCATCAATTTTTTCAGCTATAAACAGGATAAGATTTGTACTATCTTCATCATAGGATTATTACAAGGAAAGCGATTTATTAACTATAAAGCCCAATATAAATGTGAACTATTATTGTTTTGATGTCAAGAATTGATAGATTATAGTTCCATCTACTAATTTGAAGCTGAGTATAACGTATTTGCCTTTTCATAACAAATATAACTAGTTATATAATCTGCATTAACTAGTAAGTATCAATATTGACACAGAGATGCTTCTTTGGAAAAATCCTGAATTCACTGATGTTCTTGTTTGTAATGAAAATATTTCATCCTGCACCCAAAGGTTACTTTTTCATTATCCAAAAAGATATCTTTCCATTGAGCTCAAGGAATGCTCAACCCCTCCTTTTATTCAAAGATGTGTGGGGAAGGAAAGGGTAAAGCCAGAAGGAAGCAAATGCTTTTAAATAAAAGAGAATTTTGAAAAAGTAACACGATCAATAAAAACAGAAAAATTCCCATAAGCTGACAGCAGTTTTTGCTCAAAGTGAACTTGTTTCTAAGTGGGTAGAAGACACAAAGAGGCACTTGTTGGATTCAGTGGCATCATTTTAAGGGAAAGGGGTGGGGAGTGGGGGGTGGGGGGGAGGGAACCTTCTCAGGATGAACCAGTGCTTTCTAACTCAAACATTTTACATTATACAATCCAATCAGTGAAAAATGACCTGAACATCAAGAAACTTCTCAAAGCCTTTAACAATTTAAGCATCATTTTTGTATTGTCACTGGGCAACCCAGATTTCAGGAAACAAGGACTTTCTATCAAAGTCTGCCATTCAAATTTCTAAAAAGTATATTGTGTTTCCTATTCCTTCTCCACCAAAATTTGGCTCCAATGTCTCACTACAGTACTGAGGTGATTCTGGGTTCTCAGAATCAAATGATGGCAAATCATGGAGCTTCTAGTATAAGCTCAGTGATGCAATGTAATTGCTACTGAGGTGAGTCATAGTATATATAGCTTTAGAGATGGGAGGGATTTAAGGCAAACAGATTAGAAAAGTGAAGCACCATGAGGTGTAGCTAGCATTCATCTATCTCCTTAAGTTATGCAAAGCTCTTTACATATGCAAATATACTTACATATATTTACATATTTCATTGGAAGTGAATTTCACTTGACTGGAAATGATTTTCACTTAAGGTTGTGCAACTACAGAGGTTGCTTGATCTGAGAGACACATTATATATACACTCTATCAGGGAGCAAGGGTTGGCCTAGCTAAGTGGGGGCGGGGGGGGGAGGAGGGCCCAACACCAGGTTGAGAACAGGGAACTGACTTTTTTTAACCACAGTAACAGTGTCTCTCAACACTCTTCCAAGTTGGAGAAAGGGAAATTGGATTCTTAAAGTACTGAAGGACTGACCTGCTACATAAAACTGGGAATGTGTTTTCATGGGAGATGGGAGTTTGAGGGTGAGGATGAAAATGACAAAAATAAAAACTTTTGATAAAGAACAGGGGGAGGTAATGATCAGTCTTAGAGTGATGGGTGGTTTTTTTTTAATTTGAAATTATTTTCACATAAATAACTACAGAATATATTCATTACCCCATTCCTTTTGAAAGAAGGTAAGATAATTTTCTCTATAAAAATTTTAACACAACTTTTGAGAATCCGTGTAAGATAATGCTTTCTTTAGAACCTGAATATGCATAAGTAATAGTAAAATTATATTTGTATATGCAATGATATCCTGACATTTGTTATCAAGGAAAGGAAAGGCTGTTTTCTCACATATTTTGTCAGAATCTTTATTATCTAAGGGGGAAAAGTAACATATCGTCCCTAAAATGTGACACTCAGCACTAAACGCATTATTCCAGGTACAGTCTGATTAGATACAGTAACAGTAGGACTGTAACATTCTAAATTGCTAGGGCCTGTTAAATGGAAGCCAAAATGAGGCGTGAAATAAGAAGGAATAAATGTCTCAAGTTCAGACAAAGATTTTACTTTCCATTGACCAAGTTACAAAATGTCTCTTTCCCCACTACCAATTCTTTTGGGTGGTGTGCAAGGACAAATCAGAAGTCAGTTTGAGGTTAGTGATATATTGATGCACAGTATGATTGTCATAACTTTTGAAGTTGACTTTGGTTTCGTTTTACTCCAACTACATGGCTGACCTTCTTTCCCCATACATACCAAACACTTGATTTATTGGAATAGGGAAATCCTAATGAGAAAACTAATTCTATCAAGGCAGATCAACTTATTGTCTTTGGACAGTTGCCCAGAACCTTCAAAGGTCAAGTACCTAACTACAAGCACACAGCCAGTGTGTGTCTTGGGTATAATCTGAGCTCACATATTCCTGGCTTTTCTTCTCTTGGTCTCTGTCTTTGTCTCTCTCTCCTTCCCTCTATCCCTCCCCTCCCCCTCATAATCTTAAGCATTATGACCCACACAATTTCTATTTTTTTCTTATATTTCTCAGGTCCTAAGGTAATTTTTTTCAAGAGAAATTATTTCTAAAATTAAAAAATATATATGTGTTTCTTCCTTTAAAATAGAAACACTTTTAATAGGGGGGAAATGCTTCATATAATTATTTCATATTCAAGTAAGTCATGAGAATGAAATTTTAGTCAGCTACCAGTCACATTTTGCTATTAGCCTCCATATAGCATTCTTCCCTAGATGCTCTCAATGCTACACCACCCATCTCAATACAGTAGAATAAAGTTATTTAGAATACTCACACAGGTTAGATGCATTTAAGTCTTAAATTATTACTTGGGCAATTTTACTAAGGAAAAGGGAAAATCCACAGAAATATGCTATTTTTTGTTTCATGTGTTTGGTACTCTAAACAAACTAATAGTCTTTTGAGATTAATGTATTCTTTAGAGGGAATTTTTTTGAGTTTGCAATTATTTTCACATGAATAACTACAGAGTATATTCATTAGTCCCTTCCTTTTGAAAGAGGGCAGAAAAAAATGGTAAGATATTTTCTGTTTAAAAATTTTTAATGCAATTTCAATAATCAGTGCAAGACAATGCTTTCTTTGGAACTTGAATATACATAAGTACTATCTGTAAAATTATATTTGTATCTCAGACAGAAGTTGGTGAAATTAACAAGGATGACATGAAAATCATGTGTTCTGGGTGGTGGTTTCCCCTTCTGGTTTCCATGGAATCAGATGCCTTAAAACAGAAATATATATATATATATTATATATTTTTTTTTAAAGCAATTGGGGTTAAGTAACTTGCTCAAGGTTACACGGCCAGGTGTTTCTGGGTGGGTGCTAAGTGTCTGAGATTCCGGATTCGATCCCCAGGTCAAACTGACACTGGGTCCAGTGCTCTTACTCGCTGTGCTACCTGGCCACCCCCAGAAATATCTTTAATATAGTTTGGAAACTATTATTTCTTAGGGATTTCTAGTCCTTGCCAAGTGGTATATACAGATCCTACAGATGACACTGATAAGAGACCTAGAGAGTCCACATGAGATTTAAAAGCAGAATGTATTTAGAGAGTCCCTAGCAATCTTGGAATTATTAAAAGTTTGGCTTTAATCACAACATGAATTTAGTCTTTTTAGTGCAGAGGAAAAAGAATCACTTCTCATTAAACATCTTAAGTGGAAATATGATTCAAGGTAAATTACTTCATGAATTAATAGTCATACCACCAGTCACAAAGGCTCCTCCACCCAAAGGAGGAAAGGACCTTTCAGATTATCTAGGTAAGGGCTTGGTAGCCTTTTTTGTATCCTAGATTCCTTGTGCAACAGTCTGGGGAAGTCCATGTGTTTTTAAATGCACAAAAAAATTGCATAGGATTACAAAGGGAAGCAATTATATTGAAACAGGTATAGAAATATTTTTAAAAGGTCATGAACCTCAGTTTAAGTACCCCTAATCTAGTTCAATCCCTCATTTCACACATGAGGCAACCAAGGCCCCAGAAGGGTGACTTGTCCAATATTACATAGGGAATAGGCCTCAAAAGTATTATTTATACACAGGTCCTTGGATCCCAGAGTCAGAGTTCCTTCCACTGAACCACTCTGGCACCCATACCATTCATCTTTGTCTTTGCTTCACTTCTTTTGAATCTGTTCTTTTTTTCTCCACCCAGACATCATTTTTTTCCACACACAGTACTGCCTCGTTCTCCCAAACCTAACCTTCAATTCTTTACCCTCCCAATCTTTGACCCTGGGTTACTCCTCCTTGTTTCCTTCCAGTCCCACTTTCCCTCTTCACAGAGTTTCTGGACATCACTGGACAAAGTCCCACAATCACAGTCCACTAGAAATCAAGTTAAGTCTCTGAGGCAGGATCTGAACTCAGTTCTTGTTGATTCTAAGCCATCTACCCTCAGTTTCCCCGACTGTAAAATGGGGGGAGTAATAGAACAACCATATGAAGTAAGTGCTAAGGATCAAATAAGATAATACACATGTGTGTATATATATGCATGCATACATACATATATGTATACAATATCAATCAACACTTAAAGGACTTATGTAAAAAACTTTAAAACCTTAAAGAGCTATATGAATGCTACTATTATTACATGGGGTAGCTAGGTGGCACAGTGCATAAAGTACCAGGCCTGGAGTTAGGAAGACTCATCTTCACAAGTTCAAATCTGGCCTCAGATACTGTCTAGCTGTGTGACCCTAGACAAGTCACTTAACCCTGCTTGCCTTAGTTTCCTCATCTGTCAAATGAACTGGAGAAGGAAACAGCAAACCACTCTAGTATCTTTGCCAAGAAAATGCCAAACAGAGTCATGAAGAGTCAGACATAACTGAAATGAGTAAACAATAACAACAAATTATTACATTCCCTAAACCCCTCAGTGCCTTTACCTGACCTTCATACAAACTCTAGACAGTGAGAAAAAATGGCCCTCATCATCAAGGCCAACTCTGTCTTATACTATCCTCTTTTCATCAATCATTCCCTCTCTCCCTCACTGATCTTCAATCTCTTGCTAGCTGCTGGCTCTAGACATTCCCAAATTTCTTTCATCATAAAAGAAATGAAAACAAGCCATCAGTCGGCCCTGCCATCTTTTCAAGCTAATGTCCTCTATTCCTCCTTCTTTTTACTGCCAGATATTCAGAAAGAGTTCAGTGTAGTCATTTCCTCAATTCAATTTAAATGGATACATGTTTTTTGAGTACCTACTGTGTGTAAGGCATCTTGGGAGATGGTAAGAGGGGGATGACAAAAATGGAAAATTCCCTGCCCTTCAAGAAATTTCTATCTTACTGCCTGTAAACAAGGTGAACCCAAGTATTTTTTAAAAAACAAAATAATCTGGGGTAAAACCTTACCAAACAGAGGCATCAAGAGGGGTTTCTACTTTAAAAAGAACTTTATGGTTTACAAAGTACTTTTTTAACTACAACCTTATGAAGTAGGTAATTCAAGAATTATCCCAAAAATAACTTTCCCTTAATCACAAGGAATATGTCAAAGGTAGGACTCGAACCCAGGTCTGTGCCATCAAAATTCAAAATTCTTTCTGCTATAAAATGCTTTCTAACTTGACTTCTAATAGTGGCAGTACATTTTTTCCCTTCTAAGGATGTCTAACTTCCCTTAAATATAGCTAATGCAATACAAACTAGGATCAGCTTTGTTTTGGCTTTAAAGTCTGGGAGAAAGGGAAAATACTTTCAACTGAAAAGTTCTGCTTTGCTTAAAGTCTGGTTTTGCTAATAAATACAGCAAAGTGTAGTGACTCAAATTTTGGTTTTTGTAAGTTATTAATTTTCCAAGAAGCACTAAAGTTACAAAATAAATTTAATCTGCATTCTTTACTATTTCTCTGGTTTAAATTTTTATTCTTCCAAAGATAATGGTTACTTGCAAAATTGTTTGATGCCATATTAACACATCCTTAAGTCACAAAGGAACAAGTCAACAAATTTTTATTTCCCAGAGTGAACTACATGATTGTTGGAAACAGCAACCCTTGATGTAACCCCAAGTGATGTCAGAACTTGGCAAAGACTACCTGGAAACCACTAATCACATCTCTAAGGGATATCTCTGTTCCAGTGCTGTGTACTACATCATTATCAAGCCAGCACTTTCTCCTTCAATATGCTGTTGAGATTCTCCACATTCACATAGTAACTTGTATTCCTCTTAGTCTGATACAGTTTCAACATGATTTTGGAGGAAGAAGCAAACCTCCTAGGGGTAGAGGTCAGGGCAGGAATCTTGCATCTATGGGTGTTTATTAGGCACTGTGGCAAATCCTTTACTACAGAGAGGGAGGGAGGAAGGAAGGGGGGGAAGGAAGGGGGGAAGGAAGGGAAGAAGGAAGGGAGGAAGGAAGGAGGGAAGGGAGGAAGGAAGGGAGGAAAGAAGGAAGAGAGGGAGGGAGGGAGGAAGGAAGAGAGGAAGGAAGGAAGGAAGTGGGGTAGGAAGGGAGGAAGGGAGGAAGAAAGGGAGGGAGGAAGGGAGGAAGGGAGGAAGGAAGGGAGGAAGGAAGGAAAGAAGGAAGGGGGGAAGGAAGGGAGGAAGGAAAGGGGGAAGGGGGGAAGGAAGGAACAAAGGAACGAGGGAAGGAGAGTACTAAAGTGCTGAAGGATGAATTAAGTGTCACCCCAACCGAGATTCCTTATATGTATGTTGCTCCCACCATGGTTCTTCCTCCCTTCAGTGCTTCACCTTTTAATCCTGTGGTTAACAATAGCCTCTAAAATATCTTCTAAAATCTAGGGATACCATATCCAGGCTACTCTTCTTCTATTTTTTTTTTCTTTCCAGAAAGAAGGCAGGTGGTAGTGCAGGGACTACAAATTATTGAATTACCTTTCCCATAGTTATTTTAAGCCTTAAAGAGCCTATCTGAATGCTACCCATCTTATAAGGCCAGCTCAGTATCACCTCTTTTTAAAAGTCTGGAATTATAGAAAGGGCCAAGCATGACAATCAAGAAATCTGAGTTCTCTAGCCCTAGCCTTGCTATTAATTCATTGTGACCCCATTTGGACAAGTCATCTCTTGGACTCAGTTCCCTTTTCTCTTAACTGGCCTTCACTCCACTTTATCACTACTTCCCCCCCCACACACACACAGAGCAGGTGATCAGACAGAGACTCTTCTCCCCTTGCCCTGACAACAATAGCCTCAGATTAGGCTCAGAACAGGCTCAGATTCTAAACTGAATTGTTTGGTTATTTTCCCACTTAATGGTATTTTTTCCCAATTACTTGTAAAAATAGTTTTCAACATTCACTTCTATAAGATTTTGAGTTTCAAACTTTTCCTCCTTCCTTCCTTCCTTCCCCTCTCCCCTCCCCAAGATGGCAAGCAATCTGGTATAGGTTGAACATTTGCAATCATATTAAACATTTCCACAATAGTCATGTTGTGAAGGAAGTATCAGAACCAAAGAAAACCAGAAGAAAAAAAAAAGTAAAACTAGAATGTTTTGGTGTGCATTCAGACTCCATGGTTCTTTCTCTGCATGTGAACAGCATTTTCCATCATGAATCTTTCAGAATTGTTTTAGATCATTGTATTGCTGAGAAGAGCCATGGCTTATTTTAAAGACCTACAGGGCATGACCAAATTTCTTCAGCCAATTTCAACACAGGTCCCATGCAGCATCACTCCATATAAAATGGCTTTTATTCCTTCCAAATCTATCAAAGACTTGATAATTCAATGCAGAAGTCTAGGAATTCTTTACCCTGAGTTCACACCTCTGGTGATCTCAGGCTCCTCCCCACCTATTGAATGAGGGCAGCTATTTTTTTTTTCCCTGAAAGGCAACAAAGCTGACCCAGACCTAGATCAGCCTAGAGAGTCAAGCTCAGGCCACTGTCTCCTATCAAGTTGCTTTCTGGTGGCTTCTGGACACATTAACATAGCTTTATGGTCATCTCAGGCATGAAAAGCCCCCCCCACCCACCACCACCCTTTCAGACAACATTGAATGCTCCAAGAGAACAGGAGTCACTGCACGTTTTACTGTTGACTAGATGAGTTTTCATATGGAGGGAATTTAGGACATATCCATATCCTATCCTTGCTTCTCAGTGATGGATCCTTTTATTAACTGTTCAATGATCCATGAATGTCTTATTTTGTTCCAACACCAAACATAAGCTAAGAGGGGACCAATCTAAGTCAGGTATACCCATTATATCTCTGACTGAGAAGTGCAGGCCCTCTATAATGATTGAGATAGTCTCCTAGTTATGTCTACCTAGATTTTAGTAGATATTTTAAAAGCTATTGTTAAAAATATACTACTTACTTCTGTAAAATGAAAGGTTTATACTGATTATTCTCTAGAGAGAAAAATTCCATATGCTTTCCTAAAACATCCCAACAACATTGTTCTTTCCCTGTAAAAGCCATGGCACCGAGCATAACATTCATTTGGAAATGTGCCTTGTGAAATCTCTGGTACTGTTGCATTGTATTATTTCACATTCTGCTTGAGTGCATTGGAAGCCTTCAACTAGACTGAAAACTTCCCAGGGACAGGAAGTGAATCTTTTCCTTCTCTGCATCTCCAACCACGTACAGTTTGATAAATACCTGTTGACTAAACCCACTAGAGCATACATGATTGGCTTTGACAAGCACTTGGCACCATGCTAGGCCCTGGAATACAGAAAAAAAATTAAAACCATCACTGACCTTAAGTAGCTTACCAAAAGGACAAAATCATGTTTATGTATATTTTATACATTTCCTTAATATCAGGAACATAACTTTGTGCAGCCAATGTCCCGTATTTTATTCCTATTGCATACAATTGCTTCTTAGACTCTGAATCCAGCAAATAGGAGGGGTCATTCCTTTAGTCTCAGATTAGGAAAATACCTTTCCCTATGAGTGAAACTCAATGATAGTCACTAATGAGGGAGTTGAAATCCTACCATTTATTAAGTTATAGGAAACACCACACCTAAAACTTGCCACTATATGTCTACTATCTTATTAAGAATTAAGAGGTACATAGTTTACTCTCCTCCTTCCTCCCCATCTCTATACTACTTTAAACAGAAGCTCACAAAATATCCCTCCAAACTCCCACAAAACACCATAAACTGAATCTAAGAAGAATCAGAGATTAAGCTCTAATGTACACTATGGCTAACAAATTTTGGTTTTGCAGCATTTGGCTTGATTTTGAACTAGGGAAGTACATATTTTTTGTATCAAAGGAAGATTTGTTGGAATTAAGAGAATTAAGAATTAGAAATAAAGATGTCTTTCATTAAATTATTCATAAAGTATTATGTTACAGTTATTTTAAGTACTCTGAGCTTTTTGATTGTGGATGGGTACTGTTTGCCCCTAAGAACACTGCCATTTATCTATACCTTCCCATTCTATGCAATTCCTGTCCATGTCCTTCCATGTGCCCTCTCTGAAGGGTATGACCCTACATGCTAAGCGTCTTCTACTAGACTGAGCTCCTAGAGAGAAGGAGTTTAATATTCTGTCTGTTTAATATTCCTTGTTTGCCCAGCATTTAGCACAGTGCCTGGCACATAGTACATACTTAGTAAATGGTAGATGACTTGGTGATTTCCATTAGATCCCTTGACAATGTGTAGATTCCAACAGAAGATGCAGACTGTCCTCGGGTTATCCCTCGATCTCACTACCTTACTGTTCTTTATTATCTAGTCATACATCTCCCTGATGGCCTACTGTGTTACTATTTTTATATTTCCAATTTTAGTCCATATAGCCTAAAGAAATAGTATGGAAAATGTAAATAAATTCAATCATTTCATCCTCCCTCCTTCAATGACTCCTGCCAGACTGAAAGCCTTCAATACACAAAACAGTGAGCCAACATGACCTGTGCTGGATAGCTAAGGTTGTGTGTGTGTGTGTGTGTCCAAACCAAGATGCTCCTGGAACACCTTTTCTTTACTGCACACAACTAATTATGAATCACTGCCATTGGTTTATTCTCCTCTCCCTCCCTCCCTCACACCAAACCATTATACTGCCTTAGCTACTAAAAAGAGTACCCAGGAAGAGTGAAGTGGGTGAAGGCAGTGTCAATAAGACGATTTCCAGCTGGCCTTGGGCAAATGTCTTCTTACCTCTCCTTCCCAGCTCTCCTCTTCCCCAGTACTCCCTCACAGAATTTCTCAGAAGGGGAAGGAAAGCAAGAGTCTATTCAGTTGAATTTGTATTTGCCTACAACTCCCATCCCCCACAAATGGACATTCAGCCTTTGTTTGACAATCTCTAGCAGAGGAGGGCTGTCTCACTTCTGGAGAATTTTAAGAAGACTAAATCTGCCAATCTGGAATCTCTACCCAGTTGCTCCTAGTTTTACCCTAAAGGGCCAAGGAGGAAAAGCCCAATCTCTTTTCTATAGGACAATCCTTCAAATACTTGAGAAGACAGCAATCACATCCCTTTTAAGTCTTCTTTTCTCCCAGCCAAAATGGCACCAACTTAAGGTCCTTCGTTGTTCTTCATGATCCTCCTCTGTGGCATATCAAAGTCGTCCCTAAAAAGTCATGTCCAGAACCCCCTCTCTCAAAAGTTCAATACCCTAAGGCTGTCCAAGGACTTTCCTGTGATCGATCATCCAGGACTTGCCTGAAAGTCCCTATTTCAAGAAAAATTAAGTATACTTTGAATAAGATTTTGCAAAAGAAATAACCTTTATCAGACCACAGGTAATCAGTCTGATTTTTTAAAATGACCAAAATTACCTCTCTTCTCCTCTTTCCATCAACTGTCATGCTCTTAGTTCTCAGAGTTCAGAAGACAAATTAAATTTCAGAAAACTCAGAGGACTCATAGCTTTGGGATTTAGTCCCAAATATTTATGGCACAAGGACTCTTTCCCCAAGCAGCCAGATGATTTTTGTTAGTAGGGCAATACTATTCCATTGTATTTGTACAATAATGTAGAAATCTTCATTGCATCACAGGTCTGGGGTTTCAAGGGTTCATAGAAGCCATCTAATCTAATCTGTTTTTTCAAAGGAAGAAAGTGAGTTCCAAAGAAGTTATATGACTTGACCATGTTCACATAGCTAATAAGCAACAAAGGTAAGATTGGAATCCAGGTTCTCTGAAACCAAATCCAGCATATATACTATGCTTCCTCTTCACTAAATTCTTTGATCCTTTGAGCACAGGCAAATAAGGATTTCCTCCAGGGGTGCAGCTAGAAACCCATTCATGCCTGTCAATCTTTTTGCAAATTTTCCCTAGAGACCTACCCCGTGCTTCAGCAGATGGTTAGGCATGATAGAGCTCACCAACTACTAATCCTCAACTTGGCTATATAACCAACTCATCTCTTTTTTTATACTTCCCTTTCCCAGACCTCTAATCCAGCTGCAACTAGCCAGAGTTTTCTTCTACATAGCTGAAAAGCCCTAATAGCTCTTGTCTTATCTAAAGGTGTCTTACCTTCTAAAGACACCTAGAATCTCAAGGCTTACAGCATATTTGAAGTATGTTGCTAGGAGGGGGAAAGGGAAAAGAATATTTGTGTCCTTATCACTTCCCAGAACCAACTAAGTCAGGGAAGAATTCTAAGCATACAAAAAGAGATCTGCCTTGAGGCTACACCGAAAATCCCTGACTATTCCAACAGGCAGGCCTTCCTGTTCCCCTGGCAAGAAAAATACCAGCAGAGTTCTGTTATTCTGAGGATACCCAAGTTGATAGATTTACCTTCCCCTCAGCAGGAGGAGGTGGAACAAGACGAACAGAGGGGTGCACCTGGACTTAAGGGCCAGTAGTACTGGACTGTAAGATCAGAAAGACAGTTAGTGGTTTCATCTATTGACAGTAATTGGGAGAAGAGACAGGGGAAGGTTGGGGTGTGAGAGGAGCAAAGGTAAGGGGCTGAAACAACAAAAAAGTGATTGATCTTCTAGTGAATCAATCAACAAAGATTTATTAAATACTTACTATGTACTAGGCACTGTTAAGCAATGGAGATAGAGAGAAAAAAACAAAAAATGAGAAAAATCCTGCCTTCAAAACCTTCACTTTCTGATGTGAGAGACAATGTGCAGTATATACACACTATGGAGAACCTTAGAGGAAAAAGGTATGTTTGTGTGTTGGATTAGGGGCTGGGTCACAAAAGGCCTCTCATAGAGTATGGCATTTCAGTTAAATCTTGAAAGCATTCCAAGAGGCAGAGTGGAGAGGAAGGACACATGCAAAGACCTAGAGATGGAAGATAGATCTGGGAGCAATCAATTCTTCATCCTCTTAAATGCTCCTAAAGATTATTTATTCATCCCACCTCCTCAAGTTGACCCCAGAAATACTTGGTTTGGCTACAGAAAGACTAATTGATGGTTTAGGAAAATTGTTTACCACTTGTGCCTAATAACCATGCCAGACAATATAATAGTGTGTAGTATTATAAAGATTTAAGATCCATTCTATTAGATTTCAACACTTTACACGTGCTCATTCTTACAGTTTGCTGTTTGTGTGAAAGCTATACGATCTGATGAGACTGTTACTAACCTTCCCTTCCTTTTCCCCACGCCTACCCTCTCTGCTAAAGTTGTCCTCTCAAGCCTCACTGCAGCTTGAGATATCCCTGGCTCCTCAAAGACGATGCCAGCAGAGCACAACCCCCTGGTAGGTTCTGCCCACAGGCTTCCACTGTGGGCTTCATGAAAGACCAAATCGTTAATATTTGAAATACAGAAATAAACAATGCTATTAATTTTATAATGAAATGTTTAAAAAAAAAAAGGAATTGAGGAAAATACCTGATCTCTTCCAAATGAAGTCTTTTGAACATTAAGGCAAAGGTCTATTTTTTTTTTTACATCTGAATTATCCAGATGGCTTCCTCCAACCTCCAATACCTGAGTCACACCCACAGGGAAGAGCATTCAGAATATCTCCTCACATTCAAATTCAGGTTGGTTTTTTTTTTCTCCTTCTGCAATGGCACATGTGCCCTCCTGCTGAATGGCTTCTAATCATCTCTGCCGTTCCCTTCCTTAGCCACTCTATAAAAATATTTCTCCTGTTATTTCACTGTCTACATGTGTAGCGTTCCTAATGCACTTTGTATTCTCAAGAATGGGAAATATCTGTAAGCTTTCTCTCTCAAAATGCCTCAGCTCCT
>NW_027185777.1:34915669-35046788 GCF_028583685.1 Petaurus breviceps papuanus | reverse complement strand
TATCAATATGAGATTCAATTCAATTCCAGAAGTATTTATTAAAACACTCATCAGTCACCCATGATACAAAAATCAAAACAAAAACAAAAGTTCTGCTTAGCTTTTACTAAAAAGAAATAGCAGGTACATAGATCAGAAAATGCAGAACCCAAAGTTAATTAAAAGGGTTTTCTGGGGCGGCCAGGTAGCACAGCGAGTAAGAGCACCGGCTCCAGTGTTGGGATGACCTGGATCAAATCTGGGCTCAGATACTCAGCACCACACCCAGAAATAACTGGCTGTGTAACCTTGAGCAAGTTACTTAACCAGGATTGCTTTAAAAAAAAGGGTTTTCTGCACCTGGGCTACAAAATATTAACAACTGAGGACATCAAGAAAGATCCAACATAGAAAATAGAACCTAAGGTGATACTCAAAAGGTTCAGGGATTCCAAAAAGTGGAAGTGAGCTGGAGAACGTTCAATTAATTAATCCATTTTTATTAAGCACCTACTATGTGACAGGCATGGTGCTAAGCTCTGAAGATACAAAAAGAAGCAAAAGGCAGTTCATGCCCTCAACCGTCTTACAATCTAATGGAATTACATTCCTTGCATGGTGGAAAGTCTATTAATTACTGTCATTTAGGGGTGGCTACGTGGCAGAGTGAATAGAGCACCAGTCCTGGAGTCATGGAGGAACTGAGTTCAAATCCAACCTTAGACACAACACAAAAGTGGCTGTGTGACCCTGGGCAAGTCACTTAACCCCAATTGCCCTGTTTCCCTCCTTCCAAAAAAAAAAAAAGGCAAAAAAAATTTATTGTCATTTTATATTATAATGATGACTGTAGACATTAGGTATTATTTTTATGTATGTCATAAAAGATTAATAAAAATAACTAGCACTTCTATAATACTTTAAAGTTTGCAAAGCACCTTACATATTAATTCATTTGAATCCCAACACAAACCAGTGAGGTATGTGTTACTGTTACCCTTATTTTATAAAAAAAGAAACTCGGGTGGAGAGAGGTAAAGTGACTTGCCCAGGCTGACACAGATGATTAGAGGTAAAGTGACGTGCCCAGACTGACATAGCTGATTAAGTATCTGAGGCAAGATTTGAACTCAGGCATTTCTGACGCCTACTTTAACATTCTAGGCACTGTGCCAACTTGAAAATGCAGAGGATGACCATCAATAAAATATTATTTAAAGTAGACAGATGAGGGAAAAAATGGAATTCAAGAGAAACACATTCAGAGTAATTATTATCACATTAAATTTAATATGCAACTTTTAAAAAACTGTATTACCAGACCATCATAATTACATAAACAATCCTTGTTTTCTTTTCTTTGTATACTGAAATGTTTCTATTTGTTTATACTCATTAAAAAATAAAAGAAAATATAAATTAAAAAGGAGAAAAGGCACAAAGGCAAAGAGGCCAATTTGGCTGGAACTTGGGAGGTGGGGGTGGGGAGGCATATGTGAAGTTTGTCTAGAAAGATCAGTTGGAACCAGACTTTAAAGGATTTTAAATGAGAAACAGAAGAGTTTGCATTAGATCCTAGAGTCAGTAGGAAGCCACTCAAGTTTCTCGAGTGACAAGAATGACATGGTCAAACCTGTGTTTTAGAAACAATAATCTGACACCTGTTTCAAAAATGAATTGGAGAGGAGAAAGTCTAGAAGGAACAGGGCCAATTAAATGTCTGCTACATAATCCAGGTGAGAACTGATGAGAATATAAACTAAGATGAGTGAGGGGAAAGTAATGGGTGGGAGAGATGTTGTGGAAGTTGAATCAACAAGACTTCGAAACTTAATTTGATATAGCTGGTGAGGGAGAACCAAGGGTCTAGAAAGAAAGGCTTTGAGGTTGCCAGCAGGTCAATATGGATAAAAGTGCTCTCCACAAAAAGGGAGAAAGTTAAGTGGGGTGGGATTTAGGGGGAAAGATGAATTCCATATATGTTGAGTGTGAGATGTGTATGGGACACCCTTATGAAGATGTCAAGAAAGCATTTGATGGCACAGTTTAGAAGAGATATGGGGCCCTAGAGATATGCATAGTGACCTACATAAAGACAGTAACTGAACCCATAGAAGCTGACAAGATAACCAAAAGAGAGTACAAAGAGGAAAAAAAAGAGAGCCTAGCAATTACTTGCTAGCAAACTAAACTGGGGTCGGTATTATAGGTACCCTTTTCATTTAGTTCATTAACAAAATCAAATTGGTTGATGCCCAAGATGCCCTGACCTTCAACTGATGAGGCGCCAGTGAAGTTAACATTTTCCCACTTTCATCACTGATTTACTCTCTTCTATTGAACAAAGAGTGGGTTGATTTTCTTAATTTGAAGTCCATTTGCTTTTGTGGATTTGACTAAAACCCTTAACCAAAATGCCAAATACAAACACACACATACAAACTTTCTGTGTATATATATGGTTTTATAAACAGATTTTTCTCAACTATGTCAATCAAAAATGATTTCCTGGAGGAACTTCGGTGAAAAAAAAAATGTTGTAATCACTATGCATAGACTCTGATGTTTTCCAGCTTGATTTACTTTCCTTACACATACACACACACACACACACACACACACACACGCACACACACATATTCATATTAATAACACCAAATTAATAAAGACCTTACATCTCAACACAGGGGTGCTTAACCAGGAATGAGTGTGAACTTGTTTTAAAAAATATTTTGTTAACTGTATTTCAATAGCCTTAGTTTCATCTAATATTTTATGTATTTAAAAGCATTATTCTGAGAAGGGGCCCCTAGGCTTCATCAGGCTGCCATGTACAAAAAAGGTCAAAAGAAGCTCTGTGGGTAGAGAATATAGTTTCTTCTCAGCAATTTAAAGATTTGGGCTTATTCACAGGCTGCAAAATTCCTTCCTAAACCAACAAAGAAAGATCCATTCAGCATAATTACTCAAGTGAATCATACCGAAGGATTTAGCCATACCCTAATAATAACATTTAAAAAATAGCCTATAAACTAATGAAAAAATAGTATTTCCATTCTCTTTACCACTCAAATCAACAAAATATTAATTGATCATTGTTGGGATTTAAAAAAAAAAAAAAAGACTGCAGGGCTGAGCTTACCCAGCCCTGAACTAGCCAATTAGGGAGACAAAATGAACATGAGAAAAATAAAATTATAATAAATTTCTAAAAATAAAAACAAAAATAGAAAAGGTTATCAAGTGAATTAATCCAAAAATAATCATTATGAGTTTAGAAGGCAAACTTTATAACTCTTAGCCAAGGGTTCTTTCTGCATCTACTTTCCTGAATTGTAGACATTAGTAATTTACCTCCTGGGTTGTTGGGCGGGGGTGGGAAGGGGGGGGGGGAGGAATTTCAAGCTTCTCTCCAAACTCTACGACTAATTCAAACCAATAAAGCATTTATTAAGTTCCTCTTATGTGAGAGGTACAGGGCAGTTATGTATAATAGATAAAGAGGAATAGCCTTCCAGTCAAGAAAGACTTGGGTTCTAGTTCCTTCCCTAGACATGTAACCGGTCAGGTAATCTGAGGAAAGTCATCTAACATCTCAGTTCTCTGGGCAATTCTCTAAAACTGGATTTGCAGAAGTGCTCATCTGGGAACATGATTTCCTCCCTGGGATTCCTCTAAACCAGCTAAATTAAAGATTCCATCAAAAAAGGGGTGGGAAGGAGGTACAGATAGCCATGGGATTAAAGAAACAAAAAGAAAACAGCCCTTGACCTTGAGATAATCATTCCATCAGGGGTCCTTAGTTTCCACTTTAATATAATGAAGCAAATGGAATAAATGATCTCTGAAGATGCCTTTCAGTTCAAAGAACTGGATTCTATATTTCAACACCCAGCCCTCCAGTTTTAAGAAGAAAGGCCCAGCTCTCCCAGAGTTATCTCCAATAGAAAACCTTTAAATAACAGAAGTGTTACGGTTTACTTAGCATATGTGCTCATTCAAGTTTCCTATCCAAAATAGCCAAGTCCAAAATAAGGTCCCTGTGAAATATGCCTGGATTCACTGCTGTGCTGGAGCTTCCCTCCTCCAGCCCCAGTCTGCCTTTAAGGTTATCAGAGCAATAAAGGTTCCTTGGGGAGAAAATAAATAGAAAGAGGCAAAAACAAAGTTGAAAACAGACAACCACCCCCCCCAAAAAAAAATAATGTTAGAGAACCATGGCCTGTGTCAGCACCCTGGAAAGTAGCAGAACATGATGCTGGCAGGGAGAGGAAGGAAGACCACTCTACACAGGGAGTCAAGTAATAAGTATGAGGTTCTGCCCACAGAAAAGAAAGCAAACGAGGAGGAGAGGAAGAAGAGATGAGTAAGGGAAAATTGGTGGACTCACAACTGAGGGGGGCAGAGGCAGCTGTTTGCTGATCTGGCACCATAAGAAAAAAATGTTTGCTCCGCCTAGAAGTGGGGAACCTGAGAGACCTGGGGGGAGGGAGGAAGCCTCCTAAGACCTATCTAACCCAGGAGGCCAAAGTGCTTTGTCTCAGTCTCCAGGCATTCTCCCTGGCTCTCCCCATTGAGCTCCAACTGCTTCCCTCCCCAGGTTCCTTTAAGGCCCAGCTAAAATCCCACCTTCCACAGGAAGTTTCCTAACTCACCTCCTCTTAATCTCAGTGCCTTCCCTGCTAATTGTTTCCTCTTTATCCTGTATGTAACTGTCACTTGGTTTTTAAGCTCCTGGAGGACTCCTTGTATCTCTTTTTGTATCCCTGAATTTAGCACAGTGCCTAGCACAGAGTAGGCCTTTAGTAAATGTTTACTGAATAAGACAGTCAACACTGGATTGGCACCTAACTTCTCCTATTTCACAGCCACTTTATATTGCATTTTGCTACTCTAATAATACAGTACCAGTAAAGCATCACTTTACAGACCTCCATCATACATATCATAGTAAAGTGATGGACCAAACAACATCACCAGTTTCTCCAAGTCCTTAGCTATAAAACAGAGCTTTAAGGTTTGCAAAGCACTTGACAAATGTGATCTCATGTTAACCTCACAACAGCCCTATGAGGTAGGTGCAATTATTTTCCCATTTTGCAGATGACGAAACTGAGGCAAACACAGGCAAAGTGACTTGCCCAGGGACACAGAACTCACAGTAAGTGTCTGAGGATTTAAGTGTCTGACATAAGTGTCAGATTTAACATCTGAATTCAGGTTTTTATGAGTCCATGTCTAGAGTCCTAGCCACTCCTCCACCACTGGATTTCTCCTATCTCACTACATTTCATTACATCAAAATGTTCATATCTAGGGGGCGCCTAGGTGGCACAGTGAGTAAAATGCCAGTCCTGGAGTCAGGAGGACCTGAGTTCAGTTCTGGCCTCAGACACTTAACACCCACACAAAAAAACTAGCCATGTAACCTTGGGCAAGTTCTTAACCCCAATTGCCCTCCAAAAGACAAAAAGGAAAAAAAAGATCATATGTAAGACCAATCAAAAGAGGGCTATATTGAAATTATTTTTCCATTTTAGAAAAATGCTGTTTAAAACAAACAACAACAAAAAAAAAACCTAGTGCATCTAAGCAGGGACTTTTCATTTGTTTATACCATGCTTTAATATGTTTGTTTTGTAACATGTTCCCTTTAACCTTGCTAACAATATATTAGAAGAAAATAAAGCTGAAATCATTAGGATTTTCTATTTAACTTTCTTTGAAGGTGGAAATGAAAGTTGGACTCAATGAAATCTACTCTTAATGGATTTTCCCACCCTATTTAGATATCTTACCAACCAGAAGATGGTTACTTCCTCACTCAGAAACATTAATAATTCACACCCAGCAGCTTCTCGCATATATAGTTCATCTGGTAACTGATTAGAGCTATTAAACAATTTCCAATAGATCATGCTCCCCCCACCACTCCACAAAGCAAGAGAGCATGTTATGATTTACTACCCACTCCAGCAAGTACCTTTTTGTGCAAAATGCGTTTTGTACAAAGAGATTAATTTGATTTCAGGGAATAAATTCATAATATCCTATACTAACATCTTTTCTAAAGCACATATGAAATAACACTTTTATCTATGAGATAAATGTTTCAACATCTCTCAGTTGGATGAATATGTAAAAGTCTAATACCTTTTTTAGAAAGCAGTTCATTTCAAAATGGCTCTTGAAGACCACACGTTTGATCTGAAAGTCCACAGTCTTAAAGAATTTTCTTAAAATGAAGAAAAGCATTTTCCAGATGGCATCTCCTTTGAATGGACTTCTAAATAATACTTTGAAAAACACATCTTCTCAGACTGTTTAGTTATCATGCTAACTAGTCAAAAACTTTTAGA
The DNA here is from genome assembly GCF_028583685.1 of Petaurus breviceps papuanus. Taxonomy (NCBI): domain Eukaryota; kingdom Metazoa; phylum Chordata; class Mammalia; order Diprotodontia; family Petauridae; genus Petaurus; species Petaurus breviceps. The sequence continues at coordinate 35,040,450 of NW_027185777.1, read as the reverse complement.
TGACAATAAATAAGTGCCATGGGATAAGTCCATGATCTCTGAGGTGCAGCATAAATAGTTGAAAAATTAGGATGGGTTTCTGGAGCCCTTAATGACCTACATTCATCTGCAGGAAATGTAAATATACTTTCTTTACAAGGATAGATTTTGATGATGATTTTATAGGGCTGGCCTTCCTTACACATTAATTCTCATTTTGTTTAAATAAGTAGCTAAAGTAAATGATCAATATTTGCTCAAGAAAAAAAAATGAAATGATGAAACCAGGGGCAATCATGAATCTAAAACATACATTGTGCTGCTATTTTAAAGTCATTTCATAAGCCCAGATTATTCAGCTATAAAATGAGGTAGATGAACTAGCTGATGTCAAAGAAGTATTCCAGATTTCATCTTTTATGGTAAAAGATTGATTTCCTAGTGCTGTGAAATCATGCAAGCATTTCTCTCTCCCATCTCCTTCTCTAAGAATTTTTGTTTTCCTTCCAGCTTCAGTTCAAATGTCACATCTTCCAAGATCCCCAAGATGGGAATAGTCTTTTGCCTCATTCTTCCTAATGGACAGATTGGTCTCCATTGTTTCTTCCTCTTCCCGCCATAAGAAGACAAGTTCCATGAAGGGAGAGTTTCATTTTAAGCTTTCTACCACCAGCACCAAGTACAATGTTTTATACATATTAGTCACTCAATAAAATTTTTGTTCAATTGAAACTGATAAAAGCAGTAGTAAAACTAAGAAAGAAGTGGAAACACACAGGGGCATTACTGAGGAGATCTTTCTTGAACAGAAGGAAATAAACCACATGCCTGATACAATAAGAGCAGATATTGTAAATTTCTTCACATCAAGGAGACTATAGCTCAAAATACTGTTTTTTAAAAATATGTACATATATACATGTGTGCATGTATGTGTATGTGTATATGTATGTATGTATGTTTATGCCTCCTTTTCTCTAAGAAGTAGGAATCAATCCCCTAATACTTCTGGGCTTCTAAGGCAGATTGATAACATATGTTTCTTTTCTTCTTTTTTTTTTTTTGCAGGGGGAAAGTAGGGCAATTGGGGTTAAGTGACTTGCCCAAGGTCACATGGCTAGTAAGTTTTAAGTGTCTGAGGCCAATTTAAACTCAGGTCCTCCTGACTCCAGGGCCAGTGTTCTATTCAATGCACCAACTAGCCACCCCTAACATACATTTCTAATGATGGTCATAAGTTCTTAAATTCCAGAAGAATCTTTTGTATCTAAGGAATTAAAATCTAATTTCAAGATTAATTCTACTTTTATTGTATTTCACTTTTTTTAATGTGTATAGTATATATGGTAGGGGAAGTTAGGTGGCACAGTAGATAGAGTGCCAGGTCTGGAGTCAGGAAGACTCCTCTTCATGAGTTCAAATATGGCCACAGACACTTACTAGCTATGTGACCATGGGCAACTCACTTAACTCTGTTTGCCTCAGTTTCATTATCTGGAAAAATGAGCTGGAGAAGGAAATGGCGAGTCAGAATTCTTTCTACCACACCATGGTGCTGATGATTAATTATTCACACAGTTCACTTCTATACTAGAATACTATGAAAGTTCTTTTTTTCTCTCTCTAAGTCAACTAGGTGGCTCCATGGATAAAACACTGAGTCAAGAAGATCTGAGTTCAAATCCTTCCTCAGACATTTATTAGATGTGCGATGCTAGACAACTCACTGAACCTCTATATGCCTTAATCCACCAGAGAAGGAAAAGGCAAATTATTCCAGTTTCTCTGCCAAAAAAACCTCACCATGGACAGTTCTGGCATGCTATGGTCTACAGGGTCATGAAGACTCAGACACCATCGAACAAGTGAACACCAACAGCAAAGTAGAAGTGTTACCCAACAATAGCCTTCTGAGGCAGGAAGACTGGAAATCTGTTCATTTTGCAGTGAGCAAAGGATAAAATATTCCTAAAACTATACCTCATGGGTGCAGACTGAAGGCAAAAAATTCTATCATCCTGGAGAAGTGAATCAGAAAGATGATGTTTCTGTCTTGAGCTTTCTTAGCGATCCTGGAACTTCCCTGCTCATGGCCATGCCTTTTGATAAGGCCCCGGTTCTCCCCTTCCTGTTTCTGTCCCTCTTCCTCTCCCATGTCCCCTTCCCCAAGTTCAGGCTTCATTTCAACATTTATTGGTTAGTTTGGATACTGGTTAAGTTTTGCAATTAAATTAAATGAGCACCAGAGGGAAGACTCCCTTGACATTCTGATGTGAATTTTATTTATTAATTTATTTAGGAACAACAGTGTGAGTCATGCAGACTTATTTGCAGTGTGTTGTGCAAAAAAGGATGGAGAACTAAAGAAAATGGGCTACTTAACTGCCTAAATGTGCATCTCCTGCTAGTGGAGAATCAATGAGCAACCTGAATTTGGAGCATTTCCTCCCAGCATGTGCTAATTATGCCTTAAGTCACAGAATCAGCGCTTCCTCCTCAAGGAGCACCACAGAAAAGTCTACTAATAGTATGGTTCAACTGGAACAGAACGTCAGTCCTACAATTTCATTTGTCAAGATCAACACTGCAGACATAGATTACATTCATTTCAGCACTAAAAAACAAAATAATTAGCTACATTTATCACAAATGACACAAGGCATTGTGTCTTCCTGCAGCTATATTGCATTTCCTTTATGCTATCTGTGTTTATGTGCTGAATAAACCAGTTTCCTATCAAAGATGCTTTGGGCAAAGCCTAAGCCTAGATCTGGGAGAATCAACATCAGAATGGGTTTGAAGGAATTTTTCCATAGACAAAGCGAGCATATTTTTCACCATTTTGGAATATAGAAATATAGTATCTACATTCACTAGAATGTAAGCTCCATGAAGGCAAGGACTACTTTGGTTTTTTTGTCTTTGTAGCTTTGGTGCCTAACACAGTGCCTGGTACATAGAAGGCACTTACTGAATGAAGAAATGCTGACCGTAAAAAAGAAAAACACAAAATATGTCAAGTGTACAGATGTTTCCAAATATCAAGCTGTTTTGATACACTCACTACAGGTAAAATATCAAACTAATTTGAATTTTCATTTTTTATGCAAATCATTATAACATCTTGATTATGATCCAAAGTAGCACACAGCCCTTAAAAGCATAGAGATAACTATATTGAAAGTTTCAGCACAAAAAAGACTTTATAAATCAAAAAATCTGGTAAGCTGGAAGTTGTTTCCTAAGCTGAACTTCAAAGAAAGTTCCCATTTTCTTGTAGCTACATGTCCCAGCTTGGCCATTTCAATTCAACACAGAATCTTTGTACCCAAGTGTAGATTGAAATCTATTCTCCTTACTAACATTTATATGCTAATATAAATATGCTAATATTTATATAGTGTTTTAAAGTTTGCAAGGCTCTTTAGAACTAGTATCTAGAACTATCATTTGATCCTCCAATGACCCTAGGAGGGAGGCTGGATTTTTAGCCCCATTTTATAAATGAGAACATGGAGCCAGAGAGGAGTTAAGTGTCTTGCCCTGGGTCACACAGCTATTAAGTGTCTGATGGGGGATTTGAACTCAGGTCTTCTGGACTCCAGGTCCAATGCTTTAACCACTGACCCACCTAGCTAACTAATACTTCAATCCCATTGATCTAGGCCCCCACTTCAATGCTACAAATTTCAACCCATCCATACCTTTGAAGGATGTTGGAGGCAACAGGAAACACAATCAAAATTTACTAGAGAATTAAAAGCAAATACAAATACAAAAGCAGAAAACCAACAAGATTACAAACCTTCTCTCTTCTAAATTTCCTTATTACTGTCAAAGGCACCACCACATCCTCCCAGTCAGCTGGGCTCAGAAACAAACTATCATCCTGGACTCTTTGCTCTCACTCCCTCTATCCAATCTGCTGTCAAATCTTGTCACCTCCACCTTTATTACATCTCTCCAGTGGGCTAGGCCATCATCATTTCATACCTGGACTGTGGCAGTTGCTTTCTAGTTGGTCTCTGCACTCCAATCCGTCCTTCACTCTGCTGTCAAAGTGATCATCCTGAAGTGCAGGTCTGACCATCTTACTCCCACCCCCTCCAATTCAATCTGTCAAAGTGATCTTCCTGGAGTGCAAGTCTGACCATCTTACTCCCGCCCCCTCCAATTCAGTCAACTTCAACATCTCCAACTTATCTGCAAGATCAAATTTAAAATTCTGTTGTCTTTCTAAAGTCCTTCAAAACCTGGTCCCTCCCTATCTTCCCAACTTCCTCATACCTTACCCCCTTCCACACATACTATGATCCAATGACAAGGGTCTCAAATGAATTATTTCATCTGCTGACTCCCAGTAAGAACATTCGCCCTCCTCATCTGTCTCCTGGCTTCCTTCAAGTTTCAACTAAAATTCCATCTTCCACAAAAAGCCTTTCTCAGTCCTCTGTCATCTTAGCGTCTTCCCTCTGAGATTATATCAATTCATTCAGTTCAAATGTTGGTTGTACACAGTCATTTGCATGTTGTTTTCCCCATTAGACTGTGATCTCCCTGAGATCAGGGACTATCATTTTTGCCTTTCTTTATCTCCTCAGAACTTGAGGATGACACAAAGCAGGCACATACTTGAAGTAACATTTTGATCTTGATTGATCCCATCTGTTTGTACTTCACCCAACTCTATGTATGGGTCATATGGAGCCCCAAATATTCACTAACTGGATATGAAGTTAATTCTTCCTTTATTCAATTTCCTCTTCTCTCAACCTAAAAGTTGGGAGGTTTTAAGAGGTACACATGCCTGGTCCAGGAGCTTTGAATAATTGCCACACTTTTAAGCCCTGAAGCTTCCCCTTTTCATATTATTGTCTTTCCAGAATTTAGGAACGACTTTTCCAATGCCAAAACTCACACTGTGTTCTTACCCTTCCCAAAAAGTGCAAGCCCCAGGCTGCTTCCAAGTGGGCATTAACTCACTGCCTATTTTCAGAACAAGAATGACTCAATTCTCTTGGGATCCAACTAATGGTCAAACAAACCTATGGCAGTCTGAGCATTATCAACTCCCCACTTCCCCCCTTCACTAGTCAATGGCATACTTCGGTTGGCCCAATCTCAAAAGCAGGACCCCATTCTAATCCAGTCTGATTGTTTGGGGGATTAGATTATGTAGAATTCTGATGCCTTACAAACATAACAATAGCATCGGCATTTTCTATTCACAATAAGTGAAGACTCATTTTGTCACATCATCATAGATTCAGAGACCTGTAGAGTAATAAAAAGCAACACAGACTTGGTGCCTAAACACATGAGTTTGCATCTTGACTCTAACACTTACTAGCTGAGTGACTGTAGTCAAGCTGCTGATTCACTCTGGAAGTCAGTTAACTCATCTATAAAATGGGATTAATACTCCTTTCTGTAATTCCTGGCTCTGATAATTACTAACCACATGACCTCTCTCCATTTCAGTTCCTCATCTATAAAACAGGAAAAATAATACTCCTTACTTGTATTTGGATTCCTAGTAGTTAGCACAGTGCCCTACACAAAATGAACAAATCTCTTCACTGGGTTAGCATAAGAGTCAAATAAGAAAATATAATCTATACACTATGTAGCAATATATAAATAGGTAAAAACAGACCAACTCCCTCATTTTACATAGGAGGAAACTGAGGCCCAGAGATTATTAAGTGATTTGCCCAAGGTTTTGAAAATGAGCATCAGAGAAAGAATTTGAACTCCATCTCCAGAGTCAGTGCTCTTTCTACTACTGCACTGTGGTGGGTATTGTTCTTGTGTTTGATGATGATGATGATGATGATGATGAACTCAAAAGGACATTTCAGAAGCCACCACACTCACCCTACTACTTTCAGGAAGGACATCTAAATCATTCTAGAGTAAACAAAAGCCTTTCAGTTTTTAAAGACCTTCCAAACCAGATAAAGTGGGAAGGGCACAGAAGTCTTGGCAAGGAACACCTGACTTAGAATCCTGACTCCTTTAACTTTTCTGTTCTTCAATTTTCTTGTTTATAAAATGGAAATAGCAATTCCTTTAGCTGCCACAGTGCTGCAGTAAGAAAGGCACTTTTTCAACCTGAAAGCATTCTAGAAATGTGCATCACTATATACACACTCTCAGTAATCTAGTTCAAGGTTTATCAAGCCCAGTATCTGAAATGTAAACAAAGTAGAAATACAATTCAAAGTCAGCCAAGCCTTCAAAAAGCAGAATCACAGCAATGAGTTTGATTAGAGGAAGAACCTATAAATTCCTCAGCTAGGGCCCCAAAGTGGGAGCTGTCTGAGGCACATCAGTTAAATCAGGAAGCCCTTGTCCCAGAGGAATCTGAATCTAGATGTTCTTAAACTAGGAATTCCTAATCTCTTTTGCATCATGGATCCTTTGGCAATCTGGTGAGGTCTACAAGACCCTTCTCAGAACATTTTTGAATGTATAAAATACATAAGAGTAAAAGAAAATTGATACTAAAATCTCTCTCTCTGTCTCTGTCTCTCTCTCTCTCTCTCTCTCTCTCTCTCTCTCTCTCTCTCTCTCCTCTTTAAAACAAGTTCATTGACCCCAGGCTAAGAACCCTAAACCCACAACTCTATTCACTAAGCTACCTTTCTCTCTGTCAGTCCTTATATGATGTTTTCTCCAAACACACATAGGATGTTGGGCTGAGCTCTGAGGTGTACAATAGCAGAATAAAAACTCTAGAAGGTGCTACAGATGAGGGTCACCATAAAAAGTTAAGGTTAAGGTTGTGAGAGATGCCAAAATACCAACATGCCAGATCCTGCCAAATGAATTTGACTCTTCTCTAAGCCAAAGAAAAGCAAAGTTTATTAAAAGTTTGCCATGATGGGTACACTCTTAAAGAGCCTCGGTATCTGTGATGCTTGTACTAGACAAGCAGGCCAGAATAATCTGACAAAGACTGAGTCTGCACTAGATCATTCTCAGGTGCTCTTACACCTCATGGGGTCTCACATACAGAAAGGTTATGGAAGGAATCTAGGGGTGGTCCAGAGGAGGAGTTTGGGGATGGTCTTCAGGAGGAGTCAAATGAGGTCAGACTCCAGTGAGAGAGATTAAGGTGGGAAGTAGCTGGAAGCCACCAGGAGATGAGACAAGGAGGGTTTGGGAGGATCAAGGGTGGGAGCTAGCTGGACCAAGGAGGGCTAGGCTAGTAACTGAGGTTTGGGCCACTAAAGGCTTATAGCCTCAGGCAAATGCCTCATCAAATGGAAAGATTCAATCAGAGTTCAAGGGGGTTCCCAGAGCCTGTACCTCATCACTACCAAGCTAAATGGCTTCAAATATGGACTTGAGGATGGACTGCTGTCCAAGAATCAACCTAGCTAGTAACTAAGAAGAGAGTCTCCACATTTGGCTGGTAGCTACATGATGAATTTTCAGCTAAAGCAACAATCACAGGCCATCTGTTAAATCATAAATCACATCATAAATCTGCAACCTAACATTGTTGTCGGCAATACTCACTGCTCATCTAACATTGTTGTGAGTGGCAAGGAATATAGGAAAACACTGGTGAACACATTTTAAAATAGTCTCTCTTTGTACAGTGTTTTACTTTACATAATTAGATTTCACGGGGTTACAAATTTAGGACCAAAAGAAGGTACCTTCAAGATCATCATTCCCTCTCACTTTATATATGAGGAAACTGAGACCCTGGGAGGCAAAGTGTATTAGCCAAGGTCACATAGGTAAGAAGAAGCAAAGCTTGGGCTTTCTAGCTCCCAAACTTGTGATCTTTCTTCCCCCTCCCCCACACTCAGTCTTCTATCTGTAAATACAAGAAATTCCTAGAGATGGTGGAACAGCTAATTAGCTAAAGGTAAAGTGTATCTGGCACTTCAATCACTTTATATGTGTTAGAAGAAAGGAAAATAAGTTCAGCAGCTAACAGCTCAAGGTAGAAGCAATAAAATATGTCATCTTTCATTTCTTTGCCTCCAAATGAATTCATTTTGGCTCAGTGGTAGAAGCAGTTATTAGACTGTGATGCAATTATATGCCTTCCACAAAGAAAAGCTGTAGAAATTAAAGTTTTTAATAGCAAAGATTATTACTGTTTTCCATTGCCTGTGTTCAGCAACTTGTTGTGTCCAAAGAAATCATTACTTTCACTATGAATACAAACTCCAATCACAGAACATAAAAAAAAAAAAAATACCAAGTTCTTAAAGTGAGTTTCTTCTAGAATCAGGAAGACCTGAGTTCAAATTCAACCACAGATATTTACTAGCTATATGACCCTGGGCAAGTGACTTAACCTCTATCTGCCTCCATTTCCTCAACTGTAAAATGGGGATAATAATATCATCTGCCTTGCAGGGTTATTCTGAGGATAAAATGAGATATTTGTCAAGTTCTTGGCATAAAGCAGGTACATAATAAATACCTGTTTTCTTCCTCTCTCTTTTCTCAAGGTACTGATAGAACAGGCATTGAAAGGTTAACAGCTCACAAGGTGGTTAGCTTGATTTTCCAGAAAACCATGAGCCTTTTCTTCAAGTCTAGCTGTTTTATCAAGGACCATTTAACCTTCTAGCTGCCAACTAGACCATCTGGGGAAGAAAATACCTTTGCTTTAATAAACCAGACATCTTTGAGGGAGCTAAAAGAGATGGAAAAATTATACCTCTTCTCCAGCCTCAAAAAGTGGAAACAGGCCAGGAAAATCTATGGAAAGAGAGAGAGCATAATGCTAACAAGCACACTATGGTTTGGATTTCAGTTAAATATGAAAACACAATCCCTTTAGAACAAACTTGAGAGGATAAAGGGGTGGATATTTACTTTATAACAGAACTATAAATATTTACACTTAAATATTGGAGTATTAAAAATTCTTTTAGTGAATCCAAAATGCTATTTCATTTTCAAAAGTTTGCATACATCTTTTCAGGAGCACTGTTATTACATTTAACAAAATACACCTCACACTTTATTTTCAACACTTGGTAGGTAAGAGAAAGCTATGAGATCCCAAGTCACATCCGTCCACTGACAACTGGACAGTATTATGAACATTCTCAGAGCTACACAGCTTCTTGGGTACTTTCACAGAGCTATGATCTCATTGATGTAAGTATTGTATACAGTGGTCCATACTACAGCACATCTGTACCTTCTCATCCTATAACTATCTGCTCATAAATCCTCCACAGGGACTGCAAGCAACATGCTGAGGGACTTCCTCTAAGTCTCTTGATGTTAACTTCATACCGTGGGGCACTCAGGTGAGATAGCCATCTGTTATGCTGCTCTCTTGATGCCTCCCTGTTTAGGTCATACATCATCTCTTAGGGATCTCTTTTCTCCCTCTTCTGATATGCAAATTCTTCACTGGTAACAGACCTTAGCCCATCCACTATGTAATCTCTCCATTGCCCTTTGGGTGAACTATAACTAATGCATCAGAGATCATGTATCTACAGCCATACAGCAACAGCAGCAGCAGCAGCAACAACATTATTGGTGTTAAAAAGAGAAGATTTCACTCCAGAGGTACAATTGACATCATTAAGAGGCAATGCACAATTTACCAAAACAGTCCAGCCAACTAATGTTCTTTTCAGCATAGTTAACTGACATATACAGCATCTAAGATATAGAGAAATGTAGATATACATATATACTAATGGGCCAGTTCATAGACTGCCATACAACTGCTTATCATAGCCAGGACAACTTATGAGACCACCATATTCAAAAATGCAAAGACTTTACAAATAAAAGAATATCACAAAAAGAAAATTCTACCTAGGCTAACTGAATCAAAATTTTAAGAATATACCATTTCTTTACTCCCTGAATATGTAGACTCTCATAAAATCCATTATTTTACGCTATTTCTCTATGAAAACCTATGTTCTACCTTGAAGCTGAAGAGGCTGTGCAGTGAGGAAAGGATAATTAGCAAATTTGTGTATTTCCAATGTTATCTGTTTACTTTAATAATGGTGTCTGTCTGGCTTTTAAAAAATAAATACATATATGTTAATTTTCTACATTTGGCTCTATGATGTAAAAAATGATGTGGTATAAAGGAAGGGAGAGACTAAGCATTTATTAATCACCTACTATGAGACAGGCACTGTGTTAAACACTACAAATATCTCATTTGATCCTCAAAATGACCCTTTGAAACAGGCGCTATTATTATTAGCCCCAGTTTACAACTGAGGAAACTGGGGCACAAAGAGATCTATGTAACTTGTGCAGGGTTTCTCAGTTAGTAAGTGTCTGAGGCCAAATTTAAGCTCAATTCTTCCTCACTGCAGACCCAGAATTTTATCCACTCAATTCCCTAGTTCCCTCCTTTTAGAGTAGCCACATTCTTCTCTGTGGTACCGTATCTCCCTGCCTAGAACAATAAAGGGTTGGGGGTATTTCACCTGGGGACCAGGAACTTTTTAAAAATATATTTTTTATAATTATATTTAAGTATGACTAATTTCCTTTGTCATAATATGAATTTTATTTTATACATTAAAAATATACATTTTTTAAAAATACTCTAAGAGATCCATAAGCTTTACTATCTACCCAAAGGCGTCCTTGCAAAAAAAAAGAAAAGGTCAAGAACCTTGGGGCACAAAAGTCTCCTCTAACTCTATAATTCATCAAAATTCAAAATCAGCTGCCCAAAGAAGTGTGAACAAACCCTTGATCAGTAGCACCATTATTCAGGCAAAAGTTCTCAAACCTACTGCAGGAGCCTTCTGTTTCAGAGGATATTTATCAGCTTGACATCAAGTAAAATCCCACTCGTGGGGCTCTTGAAGGTGAAGCCACTTGAACAAAACTGCTGACTGGACTCTGCAGAACTCAAAGCTACATACATACATACACACTCACACATATATGTGCGCTTATGTGTGTGCGTATGTATATGTATGTATATGTGTATGTATGTATAAATTGTCTATACCCTTTGAAGAAGACCAAGAGGGAATAGACCAATACTTTGAAGTAGTAGAGTATTAGAACAAAAGTTTTTATCATGCAAAAGAAGAAACCTAATCAAATTTCATTATATTTATCTTAATTTCAAAGAGGATAAATTAACTATCCCTAACCTCTCCTATACATTTGAGATAAACATATTTGCAACTGTCCATAACAACCTCTGATATATTAGCACCACTACTTATGTTAGTCTATTCAGAAAATGCTGTCTACTAAGCACAGGGGAGAGAGAAATAAAATAAGCCACAAACCTTACTCTCAGGGAACTCAGATGTAAGATGAGAGGGCACAATAGTGGGCACAAAAATACAAAGTAGAATGTGCTAAGTATAGAAGTATACAATTCTATGAGAAACAAGAGGAAGTAGCTATCACTTCCAGCTGGGGTAGATCAGGGAAGAATTCATTCAAGCTGAGCCTTGAAGGGAGAGAAGTCATCCATGAAGGCTCCCTCTGCTCCCTTCCTGCTCTTCTTGGATGCTGTCCTCAACCACTTACTCCTCCTTCCCTCCAGTCTCAGAAGATGAGGTAATTCTCCTCCTGATCAAAGCTAAGACCTTCACCTGTCCCTTGATACTATTACCGTTCCTCTCAAGGCAAAGGCAATTAGGCGGCACATTAGAGAAAGATGGAATCAGTAAGACCAGAGTTCAGATCCCGCTTCCCACATGTACTAGCAGTGAGATTCCAAGGAAACTTACTTAACAACTCTGCCTCCCTCAATCTCCCCATCTGTAAAATGAGGGATAGTAATAGCACCTGTCTCCCAGGATTGTTGTGAAGATAAAATGTGTTAATATTTGTAAAGCACTGTGCAAACATTAAGGTATTATATAAATGCTAACTAGTATTATTATCATCATCATCATTCTTTCCACCAATCACTGCTTTCTTCCAGATATCTTCAATATTCCCTTTTGTACTACTTTCTTCTTTTGCCTGCAAGGATACTCAGGATTTCACTCAGTCTTTAAGAACAAACAAACAAATTCTGGGTACCTTCTCTTCCATTTCACTGACAAACTTATGAGAAAAGTATTCTATTGTGTACACTCACGGCATACATCTCTCTACTCCTCAACCCTTTAAAAGACTATTTCAGTCCCCACCACTTTACTGAAATCATTCTTTCCAAGATCACCAATAACCACCTTATGGGCAAATCTAATGATCTATTTACCTTCTGTTACAGGTGACACCGCTACCTGGCTCCATTTTTCCACCTTTTCCCTTTTCTTCTTTTGCATCACATTCTCCTGGTTTTAACACCTCCTTAGACTACTTCATCTTCCTCCAACTCCCTAACCTTGGGCATCTTCCAGAGCTCTGCCCTCAATCCTTCCTCTGTACTCATTCCTGCCACACCTTCAATTATCACCTCTGGATATGGAGAACATAGGTATTTATTGCTTTTAAGTGCAGTGCTGTAAATGATAATAGAAGCAGTAAGGGACAGGAAGGACAAGTCTCGATACACACTACCAATGTGAATTGGTTAAGTCAACCTTTCAGTAGTCTAGATGGCATTCTAAGACTCCAAGTTGCAAATAAGTTATCAACATCCATTGTTAGAGTTTCCTCATGTGGGACTTCCCTATAGCAACAAAATCCAGGTTCAGTCCCTATCCCTAGGTGAAGAACTTCTGAATTTATAACCCCTAGAGTGGACCAGTTCCTCTCACCCAAACTTCAGTCCCATATTTCCTCAGTGGCAAATGTAGTATGAAAGATGTGCCCACCAAACCCCGCACAGCTAACAAGTGAAAGTCTTAACAGAAACATGGTTTTCACATCCTGTTCTTAACATGGCACTCCTACTACATGATGGAACAGTTTGGAATCAGAAAGGGGTACCTCACTTTCGGGGAAGAACTATTAAAAATCTGGGCAACCAAGCAGCAACCACTGCTTCCTCCCCAGCCCCCTCTCCCATGCATTCCTTGCTTTCCAGGGCATTCTGGCAAGTAGTCAGTGGCCATGGCAGCAGCTCCTTAAGCCTGGCTCTGAGAACCAGGAGTTGGCCCACCCCTGAACTTAGAAAAGTTAGTGAAGTTGCAGAGCTGGCATTCTGTATATGTGCCAGAGGCGGGTATGAGCCTGGGAGGAAGCTCATCCCTCACAATGTAGGCAGGAAGAACCAACACAAAATATGGGATCCCTTACCCAGAAGGGGGGGGGGGGAGGTCTTGACCTACAACAGAGCAGAGAGCACAATGCTCTCCAAGGTGGGGTGCTTTTCAGTCCTGACAAGTGACAGGGACATTGTATGAGACCCCTCTAGCCATTGGGCAGCGTTGAAGCAAACCACCACTCTCATTTCTTCCTTTACCTCGGTCTGCAGACAGACAAAATCTTTGTCTGCTTGAAAAATTCCTTGGAAACTAACATAGCCCTGATGCCATGCTACTAAAAGGGTTTCAAATAGCAGCAGTCACACTCATATTTTCTGCCCCAAGTTATGTGGAAGAGTGCCCAGAACTGAACACATACACAGAAAGAAAAAAAAAACAACAACCTTCTTCAAGTTAACTCTAATTCATCACTATGAACTGGATGCAAGAAAGCAATCTACAGGACTCTGCAAGTGCAGTATAACTGATTTAATAATATAAGAATGCTCAAAAGGCAATAACAACTTTAACAGAAAAAAAGAGGAGAAAATATAGATGTCCCCAAATTCCCTACTGTGCATGAAAAGCAACTTTTTGCAGCCTCAAATTAAAAATGTCTGCATATATACCACAAAACCCTGTAAGGGCACCTTTCCTTAAGCACCTTTCCTTATCCCTGTCAACCTTAGCAGTACATTTCCTGGTGTTTTTACTAAAGATAGAAGCTCAGTGTTATATCAAAAATAATGGGGTTGTGAATAGTAAATTCATTGGAAAGAGTTTTCATAATCTTAATAAGTCAGAAAGGAACTATGAAAGCAGAAAAGACCCATTTCAGCAGGGCTCTCAGGTCCCCCAGTGTCTGTGGGTAATGAAGACTTTCAACAGAATGAAGCTTGACACCTCAAGGAAGAACAGGCTTCTGCAGTGTGTGCCAGCAATGAGGATGCCTGGCAGAGCCTCACCAACCTCTACAGTGGAACAGAGCTGCATAAGGGCCAAGGACAGAGTGCATTCACTTGCAAACTCCTGCCACAGCAGATAAGCCCTTCCCAGGCTTCCATCCTCTGCTCAGGCTCCAGATGAGCCAAAATTTACCTAGACTCCATGGAAGAGAGGAAGGAGTACATTCTGGGGTGGAAGCCTGATTTTTCAAGGCATATTAGGTACACATTTTAATTATACCCATCAACAACTACTATAGGTCATGAGTTCTAGGCCTTGATCCACATAAACAGGTGCAGAAAACATGAGCTTGCTGCTGCTATTTGAGATTTTTTTAAATAGGCTACCAAGGCCACAGTAATTTTCAAATATTGAAAAGGTCTTTGTTTCCAAGTAATATAGTGACATGAGGCTGACTGCAATATGGTAACCCATGTTTCTGCTTTCTTAGAAGTTTAGAACTACAGGAGACCTAGCCATCATTTAATATTCCCTCATTTTAAAGAAGTGAGAACAAGAAGAAAGAGGTCAAGTGGCTCGTCCAAGGTCATGAAGACAGCCAGGATTAGAGGTTGAGTTTCATCACTCTTGGCCCTCTGCCTCAGTTCTCTTTCTGTAACCAAGAAGAACAGATCCAGGAAAGAAAGGAGAGCATATAAAAGTAAGAGTTTGGGAAATAGAGCATATCGTACTTCTCCCTTCACATACTCCCTAGAGTTTACAACAGCCAACCACCAAACAGCTGTTTGAAATTCTGTAAATAATGTCTTGGAAATGCTTAGGGAACCCAGTTTGAAAGACAAAGAGTCAAATGCTACTTTCTCCAATCAAATCAAAACTTATAATTTAAAAATAAAATTGCACACTATGAAATTATAATGACCAATTTTAGCCCCAAAGAACAAATGAGAAGATGCACACATAACCCTTTCCTTCTTTGCAGAAATGGAGGACCATAGGAATGCAACATTGCATACTAAGTCTGATACAACTGATGTCGGTTAGGGTTTTGTTTTTTTTTTGCTTTTTTTTTTTGGAGGGGGAAGGGCAGGGCAATTGGGGTTAAGTGACTTGCCCATGGTCACACAGCTAGCGTTACCATGTTGGTTAGTTTTGCTAAACTACTTGATTGTTCTTTTTCTTTACTCATTTTTTAAAACAAAAGATGGCTTACTGAGCAGGGATGAAGGGAGGGATATATTCAGAAATGGAAGTGTTGCTAAAAGGTACCAGAGAAAATGAAGTAATATCAAAAAATTTTTACAGCATTTCTCTGTTAAAGTTCTCATTTCTCAAATATAAAGGAAACTGAGTACAATTTATAAAAAATAAGAGCCATTCCCCAATTGATAAATGGTCAAAGGATATGAATAGGGAGTTTTCAGAAGAAGAAAGCAAAACTATCAATAGTCACATGAAAAAATACCCTAAATCACTACTAATTAAAGAAGTTCAAATTAAAACAACTCTGAGGCACCACCTCCAACCTATCAGATTAGCTAATATGACAGAAAAGGAAAATTACATGCTGGGAGATGTAGAAAAATAGGCACACTAAATACACTGTTGGTGGAGGGAACTGGTCCAACCATTCTGGCGAATAATTTGGAACTCTGAGAGAGAGAGAGGAAGGAGGGAAGGAAGGAAGGAGGGAAGGAAGGAAGGAAGGAAGGAAGGAAGGAAGGAAGGAAGGAAGGAAGGAAGGAAGGAAGGAAGGAAAAAACATATAAAAATTGTATAGCAGCTCTTTTTGTGGTAGCAAAGAACTGCAAATGGGAAGGATGACCATCAACTGAGGAAATGGCTGAACAAGATGTAGTATATGATGTGATGGAATGTGCTACAAGAAATAATGAATGAGATAGTTTCAGAAAAACCTGAGAAGACTTATACAAACTCATGTAAAGTGAGCAGAACCAGGAGATCATTGTACATAGTAATAGCAATATTGTAATGATTATCAAATTGTGAAAGACTTTGTTTCTCTGATCAATACAAGGATCCAAGACAATTCTAAAGGACTCATCATGAAAAATGCTGTCCACTTTCAGAGAAAGAATTAATAAACTGAGTGCAAAGTGAAGTATACCTTTTTTTTTACTTTATCGTTTTTGTTTTTTTGAGGCATGGCCTATATGGAAATGTTTTATATAAAACATTTACCTAACAAATGTTTTACCTTCACATAGATAATTGAAATAATATTGCTTGCCTTCTCAATGGGTAGGTAAGAAGCTGGAAGGAAGGAGAGAATTTGGAACTCAAAATTTAAAAAAAAAAAAAAGAAAGGTGTTACAAAAAAAAAAGAGACTTAAATATAACTAAAAATTAAATGTTAAAAGATTTGGCTAGTTTAAAAAAAACCCTGATGATTAAAGTTAACACTATTTCTCCAAAAATACTGACATTTATATAGTTTTTTATTGGTTACAAGTTTACATTTCACATAAACTATGTCATTTAAGCCTCACAACTGCCCTACAAGATGGGGCTGACAATTATTATTATCATTCCCATTCTACAGGTGAGGTAGCTGACTTGTTCATGGTCACAGAAGCAACATACAAATCAAGGTGTCTCTGATTCCAAATCAAGCCCCTTATCTTCCAGCCCATGCTAACTCTAGAAAGTTACTGTCCTTCTACCCACCTGACAGGTGAGGAACAAGATACTTTGTGAGTTTGCCAGATGCTTTTAATAAAGCTGTCTTATTAGTCAGCAAAATCCTTCCTAACTTTACTTTTCACTATTAATTTCACATGGGCTTGCAAGATAGTGTGGGCTTCCCAGGTACAGGAGCATCAGGCAAGGACCTGAAATGATTCATGTTGAGAAACATGGTAGGCAGCTCTGTGTTGATTTTTTTTTTTGCCTAAACAGGTCATATTCCCACATAGACACAATGTAATCCAGTTCTTCCCCTCACCACCAAAGAAGGTGAAAGAGGAAGAAGAACCTTTGTGATTCATAATGCCCTTTCCTCTCAGTATTATTGTTGTTATTCTTAAGAATGCCACCACCTTACATGGACGTAATACTTTTGGATTTACTTACAAAATGTAACAGCAACATGGTGAAGAAGGAGGTATCATTATCTTCATTTTATGGATGAGGAAGCCAAGGCTCAGAAAGGTTAATTAACTTGTCCAAGGTCACACAACCACTAAGTGCTAGAATTTGAATCAATTTTCAGAATCCTTTTCCACTAGACTTCTGAACTTTTGACTTCTTTGAATTTGGTTTCTCTAGATCTTAATATTTTCCAGTTAAAAACAATATCTTTCCAGGTGTTCCAAACTCAATGTAGACCTCAAGTGCCAATATGGCCATAAAAGACAAGTAGTTCTCATTCCCATCATACTACAATTATAAAGGGGGGAGTGGGCAGGGGAGAGGTAAGGGAAAGGACAGCAGGGGAAATGTTAAGCAGGCTCTGAACAGGAGAGGGAGAAGACAGAGACTGAGAAGGGGAACTACTTGAAATGTTGACTGAGCTAATATGTCCGTAGTATGTCAAATGTTCATTTAGCAAGTAGCAGCACAGTACAGGAGAGAGACCAGGAAATGAGATTGCAGTTAAAACTAGTCTAGAGACTTCACACTTGCTAGCTTTGTCATCCTAGGCAAGCCATTTAGCTAGGGCCTCGGTTTTCTCCTCTGTGAAATGGAGATAATAGTACTTAGACTACAAAAGTCCTAAAGCTACTGTGAGTAAAATGCTTTATGAACCATAAAGTACTAGATATAAGTGTATGGAGAGAGATAATAATAATAATAGCTAATATTTACAAATAGCCACTTTACATATATTATCTCATTTGATCCTCTCAACAACCCAGTGAGGTAGGTGCTAATTATAATTTAGGACTAGCATCTGAAAAAAACATTACAGCTGTAATAAATCAACATAAAGAAAGCAGATTAAGATTAAGATAAATAACTACATAGACGTAAATGACTATAAATGCCCAGAACATTTTTTTTAAAAGCAATTGGGGTTAAGTAACTTGATCAAGGTTACACGGCCAGTTATTTCTGGGTGTGGTGCTAAATATCTGAGCCCAGATTTGATCCCCAGGTCATCCCAACACTGGGGCTGGTGCTCTTACTCACTGAGCCACCTCACTCACCTCACTCCAGAACATTTTTTATGGCTTTCAAAAAGATGTAAAAATAAGGACAATAAACATACCATAACCTGGGGAAGTATGGCTCCCTAAATCTAAGACCAGAAGATAAATCTCTTTCAAGGATCTCTACAATTCGAAATTTTTCCAATGACAACAGGAAGGAAAAAGCAATAGTATCAAATTGAGTTAACATCCCAGAATTACCCATCACACTGGGAAATGTGCCTGAACTCATGAGACAGACTGTCTCAAATGGTATGTCTTTGATTCTCAAGATAAATCACTGAAAACACCTTCATCCAGAAGGAAATGGGACAGGGTAAGAGAATTTGATGGTAGGGAATACAACTGAAAACCAAAGCTGCTTTAACTTTGTTTTTGTCCAGTGGGCCTTCACAAAATTACTTGCTTAATCACAAAATACTTCCCCAACCTCTCCCCCTCCCACATTTTTTTTAAAGCAATTGGGGTTAAGTAACTTGCTCAAGGTTACACGGACAGGTGTTTCGGGGTGTGTGCTAAGTGTCTGAGCCCGGATTCAATCCCCAGGTCATCCCAACACTTGGGCCAGTGCTCTTACTCACTGTGCTACCTGGCCGCCCCCCCCCCCCCCATTTTAAAGCATAGCTAAAGAAAATAGGCTAATTTATCTAATTTATCTCAAACACAATTATTTATCTGTGCCTTGGAATTTTTTTTAAAGACTTATACTTTAGTTATTTTTGTTCCATTTAGTAGTATAGCTTTATAAAAAAAACTTTATCAATATGCAAAATATGGCTATGAACTTCCATTCCATTTCTACATTAAAGGAAGACTGATATATAATTGCTGTCCTTTGTTTCCACACTGATGATTCTGAATTATGGTGTTCAATCACCTTCTTGTTTATTCAACAGCTTGAACCATATCTAAAATAAAAATAAGCATAAATCTACCAAGATAACCAATTAAGATTTGTCATGATAATCAAATGACCAGTGTCAGCATTTAGGCATAAAACAAATTATATAAACTGGCCTAACTGATTACACAAAGAGGAACTCTTTCCTAAAACTCATTTCAATTCATTTAATATGCCTGATCCAATAGAAGATGCATAGGACCTAGATTACAGGTCCAGAACAGTTCCAAACTTGTAGGGTGACCTTGGATAAGGAAATCATTTAGCCAGTTTTTCTTGTGCCCTCATCTATCAAATGAACACCACCTGCTCCATACTTTTAACCAGCTTGTTGTGAGGAGCTAATGAATAAAAGTGCTACAGTAAGTTAAAAGAGGCATCATTGCTGAATTTTCATTTCTTAGATTAATCTAATCTTAATATATGATTAAATCCAGCCACCATGATTCTCTGTGGTTGAAAGTAAATTAAATAAAACTAGCTCTCTGAGATAATCCAGCCTGCTCTTCTGTTCTTCAAACCTCAACACAACTCAATGCCAATTGGCAGTCCTAGCCAAGATACCGATGTAAATGGATGAGTTCTACAGGTTATCCATCCATCTGCATTTACTGGGAAATTGAAATGCTCTTGTACTGAACCCAAGCTTCTCCCTACAACAAAGGTCCATCTCTCTATTGCCAGTATTCTTCCTGCAACGTTGTATAATTGAACATTGTGAAAAACTACAACCTAAAATGAAATGAAGTTGAAGAGCACCCAAAGGGCAATGGGGAGACACAGTGGGCGTAAGCAGGCAGAAACATGTAAAATTAGGAAGTACATACAATGTCATCTGCTTTGCATCCCTTCTATAAGAAAAGTTCTGAAGATACATATATATACACACACAAATATTTACAGGTATATACATACAGACACACATTTACATATATAATTCAGTCAACTAATGGATATTTCTATGAAATAAATTACAGCTCTTTTTTTCTCACAAATTAAATGAGCTTGTTTTAAGATCTGTCCATGTGTAAGGGAAATTATGAAACTAGGTCTATTTATTCATTGCCTAATTCTATAAATGCCTTTGAACTATTCCTGTCCCTTGATATGTTAGTGGCAGAGCAAGCCTAGGGTATAAGAGAATATAAATAATACTACAGGCCACAGCTAGATCTGTATAAGGCAAGCAAGGACACTGATAAGGCAATGCTTTACCCCAAAGGTTTTCTTTGTGCCCCATCTTCTACACATGTATATGTAGGAAGAAGAGGGGAAAGCAAAGCAAGTTGTGACCCTCACCAGATTAGAAAGAAGGGTACTATGTTAGCATCAAGGGTAGAAGTTTACAAACCATTTTATCTTTAACTTCTGACCTCTGTCCAGATAGCTCCTTTGTAAAAGGCACCTAGAGAGAATTCTGAAAGGCACTTTACACAGGTTCTGGTGAAGTCATTTCATAAAGCCCAAATCAATGAAGAAGATCAAAAGTTGGGGAAGGGGGAATTCACACCAAGAGACAAGATTTTTGCTGTTATCTTCCACTTCTGGGATCACAAAGGAAGAAGCAACATTAGATGTCTTAATTTCACAGCACACAAAGTTACAGTAGAAGAATCAAAGCTAGGATGGGGCAAGTTACAACAGAGTACCCTTGGCACCATTAGTCAAGGTACACACACTACTTATGTTAGTGTTCCTGGTAAAAGAAAGCCTGAGAGAATTCACTTCTTTAAAAAGTGAGAAGTTCCAACCTTTCTATGCCTTCCCCTCCACCTCCTCATGACAAGCCATCCTACTGGCCCTAGAATATGGTCCTCAATCAGCTAGGTGATACAGTGGATGGAGTGCTGGGTTGGGAGTCAGGAAGACCTGAGTTCAAATTTGGCTTCAGATACTGACAACTGGGTATCCCTGAGCAAGTTTTAACCTATTTGTCTCAGTTTCCTCATACATAAAACAGGGATAATAATAACACCTACCTCCCACAGTGTTTCAAGGATCAAATGAGATGTTTGTAAAGTGCTTAGAACAGTGCCTGGCAAATAGTAAATGCTTTATAAATGTTAGCAGTTATTATAAGGAACATGTCAGATTCAATTCCAGAGATCTCTTCACCAACCCTTTCTTAGATTAAAGAAGGGGAGTTGGGGGTTCTAATTCATGTTTACTTTGCTTTACTCTTCACCTCCCCTAAAGCATCAAGGTTTTAAAAGATACAAAGATATCTAAAGACTAGGCCAGATCCAGAAACCATTGATTTCCCAAAGAGGTGATTTTTTTAAATACCCACCTATCACCCAGCTCACATGTGACCAGGACCAGAGACCTTGCTCTCACCATCAACAGTCGACTATTAGCTACAAAGTCTATTTCTTTTCCAATATAGAAGCCTAAGTTACTCCAGTCCCCACTTAAAGCAAAACTAGCCACCCTCCCTGACCCTCTTTGTGCTGTTTCCTCCTATTGTAATGGAAGCTCCCTGAAACCAGAGATT
Source organism: Petaurus breviceps papuanus (assembly GCF_028583685.1). Lineage (NCBI taxonomy): Eukaryota > Metazoa > Chordata > Mammalia > Diprotodontia > Petauridae > Petaurus > Petaurus breviceps. Next base: position 35,018,862 of record NW_027185777.1, on the reverse strand, counting down.
ATGTTTTGCTTTGGTATTTGCAGCCCAAAGCTCTTAGCACAGATCTTGACCCATACTAAGAGTTTAATAGAAAGTTAGGTGGCACAATGGATTCTCAGAGCACTGAGCTTGGAATCAGGAAGATTCATCTTCATGAGTTCAAATCCAGCTTCAGCCATTTACTAGTGTGATCCTGGGCAAGACACTTAACGCTGTTTGCCCCAGTTTCCTTATCTGTAAAATGATCTGGAGAAGAAAATAGCAAGCCACTCCAGTATATTTGCCAAGAAAACCACAGATGGGGTGATGAAGAGTCAGACATGACTGAAACAACTTAATGACAAAATCATTCATTCATCATCCCTTTCCATTCTTTCCACTTCTTGTCCATATCTTTTCATAAATCCTCCATAGAGCAACTACCTATCCCTTTTAGAGAATGTCTGATAGTCACCCCACAGTTTTGACTACACAACATATAAGACCAATGTAACAATTTACAAGTATACCACTTTACTGTACATTGTTTTACAAACAGTCTCATTTGATAACCTACAACAATCCTGTGTACTTGCTTTCTGAAGGACAGAGAAGCACTTTTTAGGTGGCTGTCACAGACCACCAAATAATTTTCTGGGCTTTAAGGCCACATTATTAGATTATTAAAGCATATACTGCCTTAATCATCTCTACTAGAGGGTAAGTTCCCAGTGGGTCAGGAGTTGGGTCTCATACTTTGCTCCTTCCTTCCAACTCAAGGAGAGAGGGGAAAAAAAAAAGAAACAATGTCTTCCACTTTTGGAAAAAACTACAAAAGCCATTTATAACATGTTCTTCCCAGAAACACCACATATTATTCATCTAAAACTGCCTTACAATAAAAGGATTATTCAACATTATGAGTGAGTCTACAATTCAGGGCTTGTTAATAGTACTTCATGGAAGCAGAAAAGAGAATGTCAAGAAATACTTGGGATGTGTTTAGAGCCCACAGAAAGCATATTTTAACAGCAAAGGGGAAGAAAAAGATACCATGAACCACTCTTCCACCATTCTGGATCTACTTCTTGTCAGAGTGAACATAAAACGCAGCAGAGAAAAGCAAATACACAGCCTCTACTAGAAAGTTAATACGGAGAAAGAACAAATGTATCTCTTAGACAAGGATTGGTGCTTTTTTTTCCAGTCTTATTTAAACTACTTTCAGACATTAAAACATGTAAAACACCATTCCTAAGCAAAAATATACAGCAGCTAAAAATATTTGGCCCAACTCAGAGTAACAAGTAGTAGCTGTATATTAAAAATTATAAATATATGCTGGCCCTACTATACTTCTCCCAGTCTCCTATCTAATATCTTAGTGCTGTCCTTGACTGATACTGACTCTTTCATCCAAGCTCATTTAATTCTTTGTTAAATCCTGTCAATAAGCACAATCTCTCTCCCATTTGTCCCTTCTTGCCAACAACCTGAGTGGGGCCTCATGACCAAATGTCTCTGTTGTTTTTGTTGTTCAGTCACGTCCCACTCTTTGTGATTCCTTTTGGGGTTTTCTTGGCAAAGGTACTGGAGTGGTTTGCCATTTCCTTCTCCAGCCTATTTTTACAGATGAGGAAACTGAGGAAAACAGGGTTAAGTGACTCGTCCAGAGTCACACAGCTAGTGTCTGGGGTCAAATTTGAACTCAGGTCCTTCTAATTCCCACTCTATCCAGTATACTATCTAACTGCCCCAATCAAAAGCCTACAGGATGTACACTGTTCTTATTAACGTCTAACAAGTCTTCATGCCTATTCTTTCCCACCCTTCCAAAGCAGTTTTTATGCCAAACTCAGATTAATCCTCCTTAAGCCTTGACTGGGAAAACTCAGCTGTCTACAGAGTAAAATTCAAAAATAACATTCAGGGTCCTTCCATAACTTGGTACCACCCAACCTTCCCTGCTTCATCTCATAAATGCTCTCTACTTTGGTCAATTCCAAATTCTTGCTGTAGCCCAATAAGCCCACATTTTTCTTGGTTTTCTTTTTACCTTATACCGTTCTCCATGTCTAGACCTCTCAAACCTGCTAGCTTTTGAAACCGTTTATTCTTTAAAGCACAATTCAAATAGCACTTTATCTACAAAGGCTTCCTGGATCTCATTTATTTTGTACCACTTCTGTATACATGTTTCATTTTGTATTATCAAATAAGAAACTGTATTTGCACACCTTAAAGTTGGCTAACTTTTTCAGCAAACCTTAGTTATTTGTTATAGTTATTTCTGTGAAGTCTTATCTCCCTAATAGAGTGGGAGCTACTCCTTCCCCCAGGAATCTTGGCTAATCTAAGCTTCAAATCTCCTCGCCAACACCTCTCACAGGTACCCTATACGGTAGTAAACAACTGGTAAGCATTTCAATAACTGAATGTCATTTGTAGCAGCAAATACCCCCTTTAGAATAGTATTCTCAAAATTTTCCTTGGAAAAAATATAATTTTGAAATATAGAGAACTGTTAGGATATTAAGAGTGGATGTTCAGTGCTATTCTGGGTATCTTTTATTGCCTGGTGCTCCGCATACCAGACACATGTGCAGGCTGTTTGTCCAGAGGTAGGAGTATATGCAATCTGTAGCCCAAGAGCAGGTCAAAGCCCACAGGGATGAAAGTCATAACCTTGATTGACCTCATCAACACAGTGCTCCAACCAATGGGGTTAGCCAACCATAGACTATGGGCTCTGCTCAGCAATCCATCTGATTTTTTAGTCCAATGATTATGCTAATTAGTTAAGTGTCCTTGACTGACTTTCTTTTTTTTCTGAGAGGCAGAAAACTTTTACCTGTTGCAAAACTTTCATTACTTTTGTTTAATAAAGTATTTACCTTCACAAACAAGTGATGTTCAAGAGTTATATTTCACAAAGCATCTAAGCGTCAGAGTATGACTAAGGGGACTAGAAGGCACTACTGTACAAGGGATGCAAAGGGATGCATATAAGGGATGCAAAGAAAACTAGGGGAATGAGCCCTGGATGTGGAGTCAAGAGAAATGTGTTGCAATCTCAAGTACTAGCTTCAGAGTATTAAGAGTCTCGAGTCCCAATTTTAGAAGCCTACCTGTGACACTTAGTAGCTGGGTCCTTGGCCAAGGCACTTCTTTTCTTTAAGACTGTTTCCACATCTTCAAAATGGGAGAGATAACCCCTGCCTAACCTATCTCCCAGGGTTATCATGAGGAAAGCACTGGAAATCACAAAGTAACATCAATGAGATCCTGACTCCCTCTGGAGGAGTCTGAAATATAGAGACTCAAGAGGTGCCCTGATATCAAGTTTCTTACATCTGATTTCAGGTGGAACATAGTTAGTTCCATGTCCTTTTAACCCAATCACCCCTCAACTCTGTTCTCAGATCTCTGTTTTTCTATTCCCAAGGGATTTTAGGAACTTTTCTCCAGGAATTAGAACTGTATCATGTGTGTGTGTGTGTGTGTGTGTGTGTGTGTGTGTATACATACATGGGAGAGGGGGACAGGCCAATAGGAAAAAAAGGAAGTGCCCTCTATACCCTCATCCACTCAATCCTCTTCTCATGCAAAGCATCAAAAATAAGAGGAGAAACTCTAATTCTCTAATGAAAGTTAACTTCTGGATTAATGTATATCTAATGCTTTTTTAAAAAATAAATAAACCAGTTATTTTTAAAGTACTAGGATATGGTGTCAGGGAGGAGTTGATTTGGCAGACAAATCTCATGGGTAGCCAGGGCAAAACAAAGGTCAGAATGCCTGAGTCCTATCTTTTCAGGCTTCCTAGGAGGCTGATTCCTCCAGATCAAAGCCCAAAGTCCTTGCTCTATCTGCCAGGATTCTCTCCCTTGTGGGGCCACCTGATCCTACTGAAGGAACTGCTCCAGTGGCCTTCAAAGGACTGTCTGTCTACTGTCAACCTGCTCATGCTGAGAACTCTCATTAAGTGTGGACTCCATTTGGGCCAATACTCCCAGCCTTCTTCCCTCCAGCTTTTATCAGAGCTGCTCACAACTAACAGCATTTGTTAGGTGAATTTCACACATTTCCCTTTTCCTGGTTTCTAGCCCCAGGTGAGCGGCTACTGATAAGAGAAATATGGTTTGTTTGTTTTTTTGAAAGGGAAAAAAAGCAGACAGTAAGAGAAACAGATGTGTCCCAGAGAATAGGGAGAGATATTAATATATTTTAGTATCTTAATACACATCACTCCTTGTAATAATTTTCACCTCAGCTGCTTAAAAACAATAGCCCAAGAGGTGGTAGGGCAAATATTATTATCCCCACATTACAGATGGGGAAACTGAGGTACAGTGATTTGCCTAAAGTAATTATTTAGTAAATATGTCAATTTGGCCCTAACCTAGCACTCCTTCCAGCACAAGAATGGACAGCTCAACTGAACTGAATTCAAAACTTTTTTTAAAGGTGCCTTAATAGTGTAACTCCTCTAATCCATGATAGGTGAATATTTCCACTATAATAAACATATGAACAGACAAAAACATTTCGTGAACTGATATAGGGACCATCATGCTTTATTGAGAGTACTTAACTTGTGATTTTTCTGATGTGTTTTCTGTTTAAATCTGCCATCTATATCTGCATTGACGAGGCATTCTCATGCATTTCATGTCCTTGTTTGGTTAAGATAAAAAGAGAGAGCAAAAAAGTTGGCTACTTTCCAATGGGTGCTCTGTTTTGCACCATTACATAGGTTTTAAATTACATCACTTCAAGCCCTTCAAGTCTGAGGAGTCAAATAAAAACGACTGTCAACATCATCACTCCACAGCTGCTGTAAAAGTTTAGGCACAACAAGACAGAGTTCCAAAACAAGGCCACATCAAATTTTATCACTCTAGATGCCTACAGAAATAGGCACCAACTACCAAAACTATGCTTCCCAGTATTTTTAATAGGGAGATGAAGAGAATAATTCTAGAAAGGAGAACCAAATACCTGAAAGTTCCTTTTTTTTGTAGGGAGGAGGGGAGGTACAGAGCATACAATGCATGGTAAAAGCTAGAAACTGTTTACAATTTTGGATGCTTCAATTTTCCACTCATAAGAGCAGGACTCCATCAGTGTGTATGTATATATGTATGTGTCCGTATGTGTGTGTGTGTATATACATATATATTAATATGTATGTACTACTGCCGTGACAATATTTTTTAATTGCAGATTTCTACTTATTAAACACGCTCAATGTGCTAGGTCTCTAAAAGGTGTCATATGGAACATATAGGGAAAGGTTTAACTTCAGTTATGGGATCTCTTGCTCCTCTCTCTCCCTCACCACCACCCCCCAAGTACAATCAGTTGCCAAATTCCATCTGCACATTTACTTCCACAAAGTCTCTTCCAAATGGTCTTTCTTTTCTATTCTCATTGGTGTCATCCTTTTGTTCAGGCCCCCATTATATCTTATCTGGACAACTGGAAAAGCCAAAGCCTTCTGCCTGATACTACCGCCGCCAGGTCAACTCTCTCCATTCCAATTTATCCAATAATCCAAGTTTCATTTTCTTCATCTCTATAATAAGGGGGCCATACTAAAGGTCTTCGGAAGACCCTTCCAACTCTATACCTATGATCCCACAATCCTACTTTTCTGACTTGCTCAAACTTCTTGTTCTGGTCAAACCTGCCAAGCTGGAGTTCTCTCAAACTTTCTCATCTCCAAGCATTTGCTCATGTTTTCTGGTATGATTGGAAAATAATGACGAATCACTCTCATTTCTTCCCACTGATATCAACCATCAAGATCAGGCTGCAATATTACCTCTTTCATGAAACTTTCTTTGATCCTCTAGTGGTGGTGTGGGCAGGAAGGGTGTAGAGGGGAGGGAGAGGGAGAGAGGAAGAAAGGGGGGAGGGGTGGGAGAGGGAGGGAGAGAGAGAGAGAAAGAGAGGGAGGGAAAGATCAAATCACCTATGTCACTATATCTTTCCACAAATATAATGTTCTATTTTGGAAAAGAAGTTTGAGAAGACAATTTTATCTGAAGTACAGTTTTCTCTCACTCAAATAGGGCTGGCTTCTTCACTGCTTAAGTGGAGGACAAGAAACAATGATGGGCACATTGGGAAGTACACAATAAATATTTGATAGACTGAAGAAAGTAAGCAGATATTTAGGAGATAGGTAAATCTCCCTGCTACTAAAAAAAAATTCATATAGAAATTAAACAGGCTACACTTGTCCTGTGAGGATGCATAGTGGCCTTGGTGACATGTCACACAAGCATAGATCCTAGAGCTAGAGAAAATTACAGAATAATAGAATGTCAGAGCTGGAAGGAAACTTAGCAATTATAATCAAGTCAACAAGTATCTATTAAGCACCTACCATGGGCCAGGCACTGTGTCAGGCACAGAGGATACAAAAAAAAAGGGAAAAAAACCCAACAGGATCAAATAATATAGACTGGAGACAGACATTAAAGATTATCTAGTACATTCTCATTTTAAAGATGAGGAAAGTCAGGGACAGAAGGTGACATAATTTGACTACAATAACACATGAAATATGCGGCAGAGCTGAGACTCAAATCCAAGTCCCCTTGACAAGGAAACTAAGTCTCTTTCCAACATACTGCTACTTCTTCCTATGCTATAATATATAATAGATTATATGTATATAATATATAATCTTCAGATGGGTACAATATCATCATGATCATCAAATTTAGTAGCCTAGACCTGGAGAGTTTAAATGACTTCAGGATCACATTTAATCAATCCCTTTACTTAATAAAAACTTGATTTTTAAAAGTGCTATTTAAAAATTCAACTGGAATAAATACAGAAAACACAGGCACTTCTATAGATATGGCAAGTATTTTCCTTCATATTGGCCATTAATAGAGTCATAAAAAATAATACATCTTGAACTGAGAAGGACCAAAGACATTCCTTAGTCCAGCCTCTTCACTTTACAGAAGGGCTCAGAAAGGTTAAGTGATTTGCTGAAGGTCCCCCAATGGCAATGGTAGCAGTTCCTTCTCTAATTGGCCATTACCTTCATAATATAAAGCCTACCTTATGAGAATTGAAATTTTTATAATAGATTAGAAAATTTTGAAAGAGCTATATTTTGAGGGATTAAAGCTTTCAAAATAATTTTTATCACCTACTTCGTTCTTGCTGAAAACAAGAGACATTGGTTGCTTGTAAGTTTCAAGAAGCTCATCAAAGGGAATTAATAGTATAATTCTATACTCATTCTGTAGCATACATCTTGAATAGATGAGCCACAGGCTCTATTCGGTTTGTCTTTCAGTCAGCTAAGCACTTTTACTGCATAATTATGCATTCTACCACATGCAGCTTCAACAATTTTTACTAAATTATCTCTAAGAAATATTTATTCAAGGTAAAAAGTAATCTGATGAATGCTAATAAAAAACAGAAATAAAATTTGTATATTGGCATTGAAAAAAGGTTTTAATATTGAAGATAAACAGATAAACTACTGTATTTTAACACTTTATCCTTGTTTTAAAATTGTATCAAGTCACACTCTATTAAGTTGGCATCTCTAAAATTTGAAAGACGATAAACTTCCAATGGAATGCCACTAGGAATAAAAATTAAGAGAAAGTAGAAATTAACTAAACAAATTACTTTACAATGTCTTTATTGTATCAAAGTGAACCAAGCAAGCTACACATCCTTGTAGTCATTCATTCAAGTATACATCAAATGAACATTATCCTCAATTATATTTAAACGTCTTTTACAAATTAGCATTTTCACATTCTGCTCTCAAACTTCACTTTTACATTCCATAAAAGGAAATCAATAGATCTTATAACAAATGCTGCTCGCTCTTTGAATACATTTGCCAACATAAAATTAACAAGGATTTTTTTTTTACCAGTTAATTAGGTGAGGACATAACTTAAACCCCCAAATAAACTGCTTAGTAACAGGCTTTTCTGTTTAATTTACAAGTTCACCAAAACGTATATAGTCAAATCACGTATTGATGGGAAAGGAGGTTGACTAAGCACTAGCACCATAAGTAACATATCAATTGGCCTCATCTTACTTCATTATCATCTTTTTTTTTCCTAATAAAAAATATCAAATCGTTTCCTGGAGGCAGCCTAGTGCAGTGAGGGGAAAAAACCAAAACACTGGATATGGAATCAGAGGTCCTGGATTTAACCCTAACTCTGATGCTTTCTATTTGTGTTACCTCGGGCAAATAATAAGTTCTCTGTGCCTCACTCAGTTTCCTTATCTATTAAATGAGGAAGTTACACTAGATTAGAGATATCACTAAGTTTGACAGAACCAGATTAAAATAAAATTGGGAAATATGTAACAAAATCTATAAAAATACAATAGAAAATTGACAATATTAATATTTGGTTTTCTAAGTCAATATACAGACTGCAGGAATCCTTATATATGATTTAGTGACCCCCCCCCTTTCTATTTGAGTTTGACACCATTGAACTAGATTACTTCCAACCTCCCTTCCAGTTCAAAATCTATTAATCTAATTATGTCTCGTCACTTATGATCTCATAGCCATATATGCTATGAGATGGAGAAGGAAATGGCAACCCACTCCAGTGTTTTGACAAGAAAACCCCAAATGGGGTCACAAAGAGTCAGGAATGACTGAAATAACTGAACAACAACAAAGTCATATATACCATTAGACACCAAGGGCAGAAGTTAAACTAAGGTAAATATATAACAAAAGGAAAGAAAGCAAAATTTGGTGATTAAGCAGAGAGACTATAGTAACATTTATCTCAACATAAAAATAAGAAACCCAAACTTAGAGTGAGAGGAAATCATAAATTTCATTACTACATTAACACAAGTCAAATATCATAATAAAACAATAAATGTAAAAAATGCATGATTTAGAGTTGAAAGGAGCTTTGGAGATCATCTTTTCCAACTCTTATTTTGTAGAGGAGGTGTTTAAGATCCAAAGATATTAAATATTGGTCAAGGGTCTACAGGTACTAAAGATATTATATCCAAAGATATTAAGTATTGGTCAAAGGTCAATAGATATTAAATATTGGTCAAGGGTCTACAGGTACCAAATGTAGGTAGCAGATCTGGGATGATGAAGTTAAGTCCTCTGAGTCCCCATCCAGTGTTCTTCCCACTGTACCAAAACCCATATGCAAAGCAGTAATTTATTGAATTTACTTAATTCAGTGCTTATAACTACACCCAGTACTACAGAGATACAAATAGCCCCTGCACATAAAGCATTTACAATCATGTTGAATCTAGTAAAATGAGCTCTAGATTGTAGGCAACTCTGCATAGTGAGAGCAGAAAGAGGGCCTTGAGGTCAAGCAGATATGGGTACAAGTCAGGCCTCTGATATATGGTTAGCATTATTATGATGGACAAATAACTTTATTTTTTAGGAACTCAAGCATCACTCTAAAGAAGGGGTTCTTAACCTTTTCTGTGTTATAACAGTCTTTGCCAGTCTGTTAAAGACTATAAACCTCTTCTCAGATTATGGGGGTTGGGGTTGCTTTTTTTTTTTTTTTGGCCTATATGCATAACTAAAAAAGTGTTAAATTTTGGTTACAGAAAAGTGAAAATTGAGATGTAATTTTTTTTTTCCCATTCAAGTTCACAGACTACCTGAAATCTATATGTGGAAATCTATCTGTGAAAGGGATTCACAGATCTCAAGTTAATTTTTTTCTTTTTAAATTTTAAAATTAAATTAAATTTTCATTTTATTCAATTTATTTTCAGTTATAAATTCTCTCCCTCTCCCTGAATCCACTTATTGAGAATGCAAGAAAAATAAAACCCATCACAAATACGTATAGTCATGCAAAACAAATTTCCACATTATCTATGTTCCAAAAAGGAAGAGAAAGAAAGAAAAATTAAGAAATAGAAAAAAAAAAAAAGCTTCAATCTGAAGACTGCGTCCATCAGTCCTTTACCTGGAGATGGACTGCATGTTCTATCATGATTTTGGAAATGTGGTAGGTTACTGACTTGGTCAGTCACCAGTCTTTCAGAGTTGACCAGTTTTTACACTATTGCTATTATTACATAAATTATTCTCCCTCTGCTGACATCACTTTGCATCAGTTCACACACACCAGACCTCAAGTTAAGAAATCCTGTTCAAGTGAATGCTGCAAATGAGTTACTTCTCTGGGTTGGTGAAGGGAGTTTCCAAGCGGAGAATTCCCAGTGCCAATTATGTGGACTCCCAAAGAAGAGTTAGCTCATGACTAGGACAGCCTGAAAGGCCACACAAGAATTAAGGGTACTTTTGTAATTGTCAAGGGTCCTATGTGACAATTTTTCAACAAAAGTGACCTTCACACTCACATCTCTAACTGCCCATTGGACATCTCAAATTATGTGTCCTGTCTGTATTTTAACTTCAACATGTCTAAAACTGAACTCACTATCCTTCTCCCCAAACCATTCCCTTTACAGAACTTCTCACTTACTACAGAAAACATCACCATCCTTCCAAGCCCCCAGTCTTGTAATGTGAGCACCATCAACTCCCTCTTTTTTTTAAAAAAATATTTATTTATTTTTAGTTTTCAACATTCATTTCCACAAGGTTTTGAGTTACAATTTTTCTCCCCATCTTCACCCTACCCCACCCCAAAAATAGCAAGCCTACTGAATACCCCTTCCCCATGTCTGTTCTTTCTTATATCCTCCCCCATCACCTCCCTAACTTTCTAGTAGGGCAAGATGGGTTTCTATACCCCAGTACCTGTATATCTTACAGTTACATGTAAAAAAAAACAAATTTTTAAACATTTGTTTTTAAAATTTTGAGTTCCAGATTTTTTCCGTTCTTCCCTCCTCAAACACCTCACTGGGAAGATAAGCAATTCAATATAGGTTGTACATGTGTAGTTACCCAAATCATTTCCATAGTAGTTATATTGTGAAAAACTAACTATATTTCCCTCCCTCCTATCCCACCCCCCACTTATTCTATTTTGTCCTTTGACCTTATTCCTTTTCAAAAATGTTTGCTTCTAACTACCCTCTCCCCCAATCTGCCCTCCCTTCTATCATCCCACCTCTTATCCCCTAGTCCCCCCCCTATTTTCCTGTAGAATAAGATATCCAAATGAGTGTGTATGTTATTCCCTTCTTAAGTCAAATTCAATGAGAATTGGGTCCCATTCCCTTTCACCTTCCTGCTCTTCCCCTCCATTGTAAGTTTTCTCTTGCTTCTTTTATATGAGATAATTTACCCTGATCTATCTCTTTCTTTCTCCTTCTCCCAATAAATTCCTCTGACCTCTTAATTTTATCTTTTAGATATCATCCCTTCATATTCAACTCATCCTGTGCCCTCTGTCTATGTATTCATGAACATACATATGCCCGCACTCACATATATATTTATATACACATACAGCCTCCTACAAATATACATATATATATATATATATACACACATATATATTCCCTTCAACCATCCTCATACTGAGAAAAGTCTTATAAGTTACAATTATCATTTTTCCATGTAGGAATGTAAATAGCTCAACTTTAATAAGTTCCTTATGATTTCTTTTTCCTGTTTACCTTATTATGCTTCTCTTGCTTTTCTGTTCAGCTCAGGTTTTTTCATCAAGAATGCTTGAAAATCCTCTATTTCATTGAATGACTATATTTTTTCCCGGTAGCATTATACTTAGTTTTGCTGGGTAGGTGATTCTTGCTTTTAGTCCTAGCTCCTTTGACCTCTGGAATATCATATTCCAAGCCCTTCTATACCACAGTATAGAAGTTGCTAGGTCTTGTGTTATCCTGATCGTGTTTCCACAATATTCAAATTGTTTCTTCCTGACTACTTGCATTATTTTCTCCTTGACCTGGGAACTCTGGAATTTGACCATAATATTCCTAGAAGTTTTCTTTTTGGGATTTTTTTCAAGAGGTGATTGGTGAATTCTTTCAATTTCTATTTTTCCTTCTGGTTCTAGAATATCAGGGCAATTTTCCTTGAGAATTTCTTCAAAGATGGTGTCCAGGCTCTTTTTTTTTTTCATCATGGCTTTCAGGTAGTCCAATAATTTTAAAATTATCTCTTCTGGATCTATTTTCCAGGTCAGTCGTTTTTCCAATGAGATATTTCACATTGCCTTCTATTTTTTTTTTTCATTTGTTTGGATCTGTTTTATAGTATCTTGATTTCTCATAAAGTCATTAGCTTCCATTTACTCCTATCTAATTCTGAAGGAATTATTCTCTCCAGTGAGTATTTGAAATTCCTTTTTCATCTAGAAAATTTGGCATTTTAAAGCATTCTTTTCATTGGCTTTTTGAGTCTTTTTTGCCATTTGAGTTAGTCTATTTTTTAAGGTGTTATTTTCTTCAGTGTATTTTTGGGTATCCTGTAGCAGGCTGTAGACTTGCCTTTCATTATTTTCTTGCATCATTCTCATTTCTCTTCCCAATTTTTCCTCCACTTCTCTTACTTGATTTTCAAAATCCTTCTTTAGCTCCTCCATGGCCTGTAACCAATTCATCTTTTTCTTGGAGGCTTTTGATGCAGGAATTCTGACTTCTTTGCCTTCCTCCTGCTCCATGCCTTGATTCTTTTGTCCCCAAAAAAGGATTCTATGGTCTGTTTGTGCTTCCTCTGCTTGCTCATATTGCCAGTCAATTACTTGACTTTTCAGTTCTTTGCCACAGTAGAACTCTGCTTCCAGAGTGGAGAAAGCTTTGTCCCAAATTGCTGGAGTTTTCACAGCTGCCAGAGCTATTAGGAGGGTGCCCTCTCTACAGCCCCCACAAGCTCTGGCTCACTGGGTCACACATCCCAGGACCACCACCCAAGACCCCAATCCAGATCCAAGCAGGTTAGAGCAAGAGCAATTACCTTTTGAATGATTGCTTGGTCCTCTTATAATCTGCAGGCCAGGAGCTCTGGAAGCAGTGACACAGTGATGGCTGCACTGCCACTGCATCTCCAGCTACTTCTCACCTAAGGGGTTGGGGGCAGGACCATGCTCTTCAGTTCCCCCCTGTTCCAACAGAGTTCCACACTGACCTTTTACTTTGTCTTTGGTGTTTATGGGTTGAGAAGTCTAGAAACTGCCACAGCTACTAATGATTCACTCTCCTGAAGTCTGCTCCAGCAGCTGCTGGTTGGGGCCACACTGGGGCTGGAACCATGCGGCTCAGCTCCCAACTCAGTGTGATAGACCCTTCCTGCCAGTCTGCCAGGCTGCCTTCAGCAGGAGATTTGTTTCTCTCTGTCACTTTGTGGGTTCTGTAGCTCTAAAGCTTGTTTAGAGTCATTTTTTTACATATATTGGAAATGATTGGAGGGGGAGTCCACACCAAGTTTGGCTCTATCCTCCTCACTCCCTCTTAACCACCCATATCCATTCTGTTGCCTCATCCTTTCAATTTCACCTACATAACATCTCTCATATACACCCCTTTCCTGCTCTGACACTACCCTTGCTCAGGTTCTTATCACCTCACACCCAGACTATCACAAGAACCTCTGTGCCCCAAGTTTTTCCTCACTCTAGTCCATCCTCCACTCAGTTATTAATCATCCTAAAGTGCATATCTGACCAAGTAACCCCATTTTCCCATTCAATCAATCCTAGTGGTACTCAAATTCCAGAATCAATATAAAATTCTGTTTGGCTTCCAAAGTTCTTTACAATCTGGACCTTTCCAGACCTCTTACACCTTACTCCCTAACATTCCCTCTATGAATCAATGACACTGGCTTCCTTGATTTTCCTTGTATATGAAACCCCATCTCCTGACTCAAGGCATTTTCACTGACTATCCCCCATGCTTAAAATGCTCTTCCCCCTTTTCTCTGCCTCCTAGCTTCTCTGGTTCCCCACAAATCCCAGGTAAAATCCCCTTTTATTTATTTTTATTTTTTGGTCTTTATTAATTCGTTTGTTTACTTTTAGCTTACAAGATTCAACTCCACAATTCCTTGAGTTTCAAATTTTCTCTCCCTCCCTCCCCTCCCCACCATGACAACATACAATCAAGTATAGGATCTGCAAATACTTTCACATTAGACATTAGTCAGGTTATAAAGACGAATTAGATCAGATGGAATGAAAAGTGGGTAAGAGGAAACAAAGCCAAACAAGAAAAAGAAAGAGATCCAGTAGTTTGCTTCAATCTGGATAAACTCCCCTTTTATAAGAAGCCTTTCCTAATTTCCCCTTAATATGAATCCCTTCCTCTCCAATTTATCCTGTATATATCCTGTCAGTAGACAGTTCATGTTTTCTCCCCCATTAGACTGAGGGCTCCTGAAAGCAGGGATGGTCTGGTCTTTGTATCTTTGTATCACCAGTGCTTAGCTTAGTGCCTAGCATAATACAGTAGATGCCTGCCTAACTAACATTTATTGAGTGGCAAGGAATCTTTTTAAGACTAGTGCTTTTATACTGGGCTAGCTTGAAACAGAATGGACATATTCTCTTGCTCTGAAATGTGGTTCATGTTGGTTAAAAATATGTTAAATATAAGAAAGGATGGGAAACATTCACCCAGGTAGCTTTATGAAGGTGACCAAGGCTGATTTACCCAAATCAAATCCCAACCTCAGTGAGGAAAAACCAAAATCCTGGAAGGGGTACAAACAAGATGAAAAGCAGAAATCCTATGTAAGAATTTACTTTCTGTTCAAATTTGGTCTTTTGGCATGTAGACGGCATCTGAAATTCTTCGTGAAAAACTCACAGTTCCAGAACGCTGAGAAAAGCCAACAACATCCGCAGAAACTACAAAGGGGGTAAATAAAAAGCCACCCGCAGTGGAGCTCCCAAGGCAACAGGGGGAGATTTTCAGGAAAATGATGACTACCACACATTGTAATAAGGTAAAAGGGAATTTTACAATTGTCAACACCTGACTTGCCAAGTGGGTCCAAATCTCATAACTGTTTATCTTGCGTGACGAAATTCCTCACTATAATGCTGCCAGAGAATTACAACTTTCTCCCATGTGTGCAACTGGCTAAGAATCCTATCAGCATCAGTTATCAGAGTACGAACAGAGAAAAAGATATCAGCTCCAAGTTATGTTCTTCTCTTCAAATGGAGTTTTGGGGGCTGTATAATTAAATTTCTACCACTATCTTGATCACTACAATTTAGGGATGCCAGGAACTTATGTGTATCCAATTCTCTATTTCCACCAACAAAAGAGACCCCAGTGAAGCAGGATTTCCTGAGACATTGTCTTGATTTTCTCTTCTCCAGTCCCATGCCAAGTTTGGCAAGGTCAAGTTCTGTGCATAGAGCTTATGCTTCACCACAGAGGATAAGATTAACTGATGTCCTGCCTTCAGCAATGGCCCCAACACATAGGCTGTTATGCAAAGCTGTTCATGAGGGTGAGTTCCCAGCTGGCTCCTAGAAACCATGAAATTTGATTGTCCCCATTTTAGCATTTGAAAGTATACGGCTGTTCCTAAACTGGGTTCTTAATGTGATCTATGGAACAAACATTTCTTAAGTATGCACATAATGTTTCCTTCCTTTCCCACCCTTGTTTCTTGATATTCATCTGATTTTCCCTCTCAAGCCCAGCTAAACATAACTAGGTAATTCACCAATAATTGCAGCTGTATCCAGCACCACAGAATTTCTGCACAATAAAAATGTCCATTTATGCATTTTAAGGTGTCTATCATCCTTAGCATAGATACAAAAACTAAAAAACAAAACAAACAAACAAAAAAAAACCATGAAGCTGTAACAAAACAAGAAGGAAAATTTCCTCCTACCCTATCCTGCCAAAAAGGCCATGAGGGGTTTAATAAAGAGGCTGAGTTTGAAACTGAAAATAGTAAAAGATTCTATCTCTTTACATACAAACATACATGTATACATATATGCATATACACACTCACAATATACATATTATATAAATAATATAGGTATATGTTTTATAATACATAATATAATAATTTATTATATAACATAGGTATATACTTTAAATATTGTGTGCATGTACATATATATAATTGTATATGTGTGTATAACATCAAATATTATTATATGATTATATATAATATAGATGTGTGCTTTAAATATGTGCATATTATGTTACAAAGTATATACCTATATTAGATACATATTGTCTTCTGGGGTAGAACGTAAGATCTTTGATGACAGGTTGTTTCTAGTCTGTCTTCATATTCCCATTGTCTAGATCAATCACTGGTATACAATCAGCTCTAAAATATTTGCTAATCAACTGATATGGAGTGATAATTTCTGCACCACAAAAATCATACTGCCTCCCTACAGGCACACAGCTACTCTTTCTTCCTTCCAACATCCCCTCTACTGTCACATTTCTATTTGTTCAACGTGAGTTCTGTTGAAGGAGAAACTTAAGGAGGAAATCAGAAAGTAGGTAACCTGGCAAATCACTAGACCTCCAGCCCCCAACCTCTCAGTACTGTGGATAGTAGGTACAGTTTAAGTAATTCTTCACAGCTACCAAAGCTGAAAATCCAGTACTTTCTGTCCTGTACAATATTTTTCATTCATAGCTTCTAGTCATTGTAGCAAGGGTCCCAGCAGTGACCACTGTGATTATGATAGTATGACACAGGCAAACCACCTCCTTTGTCCAATAGAATACTATTCTGTAATTTGAATTTTTGATGAATTCTGAGATTTCAATGAGTTCATTCTGTAAGCAAGGGTAATCTAAATGCCTCTGCTCCTTTCTCAGGAATGAGGGTCCCTTTATCCTCAGAAAATAAACAGCATTAACCACAAGGACCATCTCTAAAACAGGAAAACACATAAATTTATAGCAATATCAATTGACAATTTTTGACATGTTTGTTTTGAAAATCTGGAAAATTTCTATCACAAATGACTCTGACTCAGAATCTGAAGAGGTTGCAGGTATTTTCTATAGTTGAAAAAGAGTCAAGGCTGGCAATAAATTATTCCTTTATTCATTTAAATGTCAGAATATTTTTAAAAGTAATTGCTTTTAAATTTATTTAATAATCATTTCAATGAATTCAACAAGAAAAATAAGAAATAAAATATTGAATAAAACTACATAATTCAAACTGTTTATGCTTTCAAAAGAAAAAAATTAAAACTTATTAAAAAATCTCCAGTTCCTCAAAGATAGTAGAATTTTCTGACTCATAAGCCATACAACATGACCAGAAGATCAATGTTTAAAAAGATGACCTTTTCTTTCAAGGAAGTTTAGAATCATTTTTTTTTTAAATCACGCAGTTTCTCAAATTTAATCAAGTCTCTTCTCTTATTCAATTCTTGGCATATCTCACCATCCACATACCATGCCCATTCAGGTACTGTCGAATGAGTTCAATGAGTTGTTCAACCAACTTCATATCATATTCAAAACATTGGACAGTTTTTATCCATTTTAGTTTTGCTCTTTTAGATTCCTAGGTCAAACTCTTTTCATTTATTCTAATTCTTATGAGGATGCTCTGTAGGGTTCTGGGTCTCAGATTTGATGGTAGTCTTCTGTAGAGCCTTACCATCTATAAGAAATTCTCCACCTTGGACTCTGACCCAGATCTCCTCAATGCCAAACATCTTTGGTGAATATACACCTCCCTTTTTTATGCCTCAAAGTCATCAATGTAGTCTTATTTTACAAGCAACCCTGTAGAGTTTTACCATATTTATGGAGACACTTTATTAGAAGAACTGAAATAGAACATCACCGATAGGGCAATCGAGAGACTTGTGGTGGACATAATCAGGCTGCAATGCATTACAAACATGGAGTTATGATGGAGAATTGGCATAAAGGATGCAATAAAATGGAAAAGTAGGACAGTTCAATTACACTGAGATAACAACGGACAATGGATGGGAGTGGGAGGTACATATGCTACTCTGGCATCTTCATAATGAGGTAAGAGAGGAAGGTGAGGAAGGTCCCAGCAGATCAGCTATTGTATGAAAACTGATGGGAGAACATGGACAGTGATCATGCAGGATGGGCTGGTATTCATGATCTGAGATTTATATCACTTGGAAGGGAAATCCCCTTAGATGAAATCACAGATCCTCAGGGGCAGTATAGGTTTTTGGCGGGGGGGGGGGGGGGGGGGAGGGGGTTGTTTTTTTTTTTTTGGAGGGCAATTGGGGTTAAATGACTTGTCCAAGGTCACATGGCTAGTAAGTGTTAAGTGTCTGAGGTAGGATTTGAACTCAGGTCCTCCTGACTCCAGGGCTGGTGGTCTATTCAGTACACCACCTGGTTGCCCCTAAGGGCAGTATAGTATTTACCACATGATATTAGTAATAACAATAACAATGACAACAAGGTATTTATTGTGTCCAATAATTTTTCCCATATTTATTTTCCACTTGTGTATTTGCAACATTTTTTTGTCATCATTTTACAGTCAGTCCTCGTATGGGCTATAGAACAGCTATCCTTCAAACATTCATAGTCACAAATTTGAAAGCTTTTTTGAAGAAGACAAACATTACAAAGTAATTATATTATTAAGGTTCTTTATCATATAGAATACAGTGTCAAATATCAATTACCTTTTAAAAACAACCCTGTTAATCAATTTTATTAAAGTGCAACAAACATTTATTAAGTACCTACTATGTGCAAATCACTGAAAAGTTCTGGGTTGAAATCCTATCTCTGTGTCCTTGGGCAAGTCACTTAATCTCCCTAGACCTCAAGCTCCTCATCTGTAAAATGGAAGAGTTGAACTAGATGGTCTCTGAGGTCTCTTCCAGCACTAATTCTATAATCTTAGAAAATTAAAAATATTCTCTACCTTCCAATTACTTCTATTTCATCAGGATACCTAATTTTTTACTTGAAGTCTAGTAGATAAAGTGCTGGGTTTGGAGTAAAGAAGACTTACTAGCTATGGGATCTTGGGCAAGTCACTTAAACTGTACATGCCTCAGGCAACTATTTCTAGATTTATATACTAACTCATGAACCAGTTAGAATGTAACTTCCTCGAGGTCAAGGAATATGTCTACCTTTCTTTGAATCCTTGCACTTAGCACAGTGCCTAACATATAGTAAACACTTAAGAAATCCCTGCTGACTGACAGTCATGATGTGCTAGTGAAGGGAATCCCCATACTCAAAGTTTACCTACTGATTAAATAGCTTATCTACCACATGTCCTATATTCAAGTGAATCACACATTGGCCTCAATACTCCAAGTGAGTTTCTCTGATGATAACTATAATTTAAAATCTTCAAAAGAGATGACAAGATTTAAAAACAAGATTTTGTTCATATGTCACAATCATTATAAGTCTAAATAAGTATTCATGTTTGACCATTCATAGCTCTCATTACAGTGTATATCAAAGTACAACAAAGTCCATCAATTAACTACAGATCTGTAGTGTTCTCATATAGTAGCCCTCTTGCCCCAAAGAACTTCAAAATACTGTAATGCATCTTTGGAAACTACTTAAGAAAGAGATTTCCTTGAATTCTAATATTCAGTGCCCCACCCTGAGCCAATTTTCTGCCTCCAAGGGCACCAACTCCTAATAACCAAAAGGTAGAACGACTAATGTATTCCAAAGTTTCTGCATAAAACAACTGAAACAAGAGTGTAGAGTTTATGCTTAAAATTGTCAGATATGAAACTGTCACGTATTACCCAAATTTAGCAGCTAGGCAGCACAGTGAATAAAGCAGCAACCCTGAAGTCAAGCAGACCCGAGTTCAAATCCAACCTCAGACACTTGACACTTAATTAGCTGTGTGACCTTGGTCAAGTCAGCTAACCCCAATTGCCTTGCCTTCCCCGCTCCAAAAAACAAAAACCAAGTTTAGCTCTAAAAAATGTTAGAGTTCAAGATTAAAACAAACATACAAAAAGCTTTGCATCGAGAAATTAATCTTTTTGGCCCCACTGCTTCCCAGTAATCACTTCCATGAGGCAAAGGAATAAGGCACAGTAGGAACATCCAAAGAGGTTAGAAAACCTCCTTCTAACTCCCTGGATTCTGGGTTGGCTTTCATATGAGATGGTCTAGATTGAAGGTCAACTTAAAGAAGATGCAGACACTAAAAGTGAAAATGTTCTAACTTGATTCAGGATACTCCAATGCTAGCAATCTCTCCCCTTTATACCTCTCGCTTTCCAAAATGAAATGCTATATTTAAAAATGAGATATCTGTTCTTTGGGATGACATCACTGAAAAGGTAAACCGTAGAGTAGGTGTGCATGTATGCATTCCCCTGAGCTGTAGGGAACTTCTCCAGACCAGAAACTTCATGAGGAAGAGGTAAAATAGATTTGGTACGCTCACAAAAAATCAGGTAACCAGAAATAGAATAAACTTTCAATATTCACAATATATTCCATCCACTAGATATCTTTTTTCTGGGTTTGGATCAAGTGTAACTTTCTGAATGTATAAAAGCAGTCCTTCGAACACTGTGATATCCTTTTCAGGGCCATTCCCAAAGGCAGGTCACTAAGTTTTAAAATAATAATAATAGTAATTTCCCTGTTAGATTTAGAAATGGGAGAACATACCTCACATTTCACTAGTTTTATAAATAGATAAAAATATCTTTTATTACACTAGCTTCATGTCCTTTCAAATGGCAGTAAAATTAAACAAGTGGTCACATGAATAAAATAATAATATTGAAAGCTACACCACTAAATCATATAGAAAATAAAATGGATCAGTTGTCATAAATCACAAATATACATCAAAGAAACAGGTGCTATCTTACAGTTAATCACAGCTGAATGGAAATAGCTATATAAAAAGAAGTAAAAACTTAACTATATTCATTACATGATAGGTAGCAAACAAGGCATATTATAAAATTCTTCCCCAGTTAACAAAAAAAAATTTGTTGCACATGAAAAGAAAACATTTCTCATGATCTGGTATAAAAAAGGCAAATAAAGAATTCAACTTGGCACACAGACATACAATTATTTAGGAATGTGAAACAATGTCTATCCTGGACAATCTGACCAAATCTGACTTTTCTGAGATTTTTTTCAATATGATTAATGAATTATTAGCTCTTGGTTACTTTTAAAAATGAATCATTATGAGAATGCTGTATGCTCACATCACCAAAGGTATCCTTGATCAAAACACGAAAAGGGCAAGCATTTTTCTACATCAGAACACATTTAATACAACCAACAAAAGCATAAGGGCTGTATTACCCTATTATCGATCCTTGTTGGAATAAATGAAGCAAAAAAACAAACAAAAAAAGGATAAAATGAAGCCTTAAAAAACCATATCCCCTCGTCTAAACTGAGGCAGAGCAAAGAAAGCAAAACAAGGACCATAAAATTCACAACTATAATAATGTAAATGAAAATAACACTAAAAAAGCAGACAAACTCTGATCAATTGCATGATCATTCATGGTCTCAGATAACAGATAATGAAATATACTTTCAGTAGAGAGGTGGCCATAGGACTGAAAATATTGTAACTGCTGGCAGATGTGTTTGGTTTTCTTTGTCATAAGGGAGAGGTTCCATGGGAGTTGGCGGTATTTCTGGAAATGACTACATAAATGAAAAGAAGCAACCCCCCCCAAAAAAAGATAAATTTTAGTGTTATATTTAAATTTAAATTATTAAATTATAAGAACCAAGCTTAGTTCCACAGAAAATATATAAGGCACCTGTCTCCATTCTTTGCAGAGGAAGCAAACTATGGGTGTGGAACGTTGTATATAATATCAGACTTTTTTTGATATTGCTTAGTTTTGCAGAACTTCCCCCCCCCTTTTTTTTATTCTTTTATTTTATTCTATTTTTATCCCCCCTTATATTTTTTATTTTTTTATAAAATATGGTTTGCTAGGAGGGGAAAGAGGAGGGAAATATAGATGATATAAAAATAAAAGCTAGCACTTAAAAACTTTTAAAAAGGGGTTCCCCCTCATCAGTTCATTTTATCCTTCCTTATTCTCAAATCTTTTCCAAAACAGTATCATGGGGATGAAATGCTATCACTTCCAAACCTTCTCCCCATCCTCATCTCCAAACACTTAAACATTCCTGAAGCCCTCCTGAACCCACTCCCCCTCACACTCCATAAAACCCTTTGGATGGCTCATATTCAGGGAAAGTAGCACAAACAATATGAAATAACCAGGACTTTTTTTTAATCAAAGAAATGTGAATCAGGAAGACATATTACTTTCAAAGGCTGATGTAGGAACATTTCCACAATCTCTCAAGTCCTAGAACAAAGGAGACATCTGAGGCCCATGTTGCTATAAACTGCTCTAAGTTGTTTTTAAGTTAGTGTCCTAAACTAACTAACCTCTGCCACTCCAGCTCAGTGTGTAGCCTTTAAAAAAGGATCCATTACATTAGAGCCTACTAATGGGAAACCCAATCATTCAACTACTTCTTCAGAAATAACTGAAACATCAGGTTAAAAAAAAGGAAAAGATTAAAGAATCTCTCTTCCTCCTCCTCCCTCTCCACCCAAATATTAAGATGTTATTTTTTTTTTCCCCAGTGGGGGTGGGAGGAGACACAAAGAGGTTAGACTTAGGCAATAAGCCTGAATACATTTAAGAACTCAGTTATGACATTCACTATGACTTGTTCAAGTTTATTCTAGTTGGAATTTTACTTCACATTTAAGAGAAAAATACATATAAATCTACCTTTTTCTATCTTCTCCATCTATATCTACAGGGTTATAAAGAAACAACATAGAGGCTCCAAACAAAAGTGGCTTAAAATCCACTCTTCCTCAGTGTAACCTCTTTAAAGCTCTGTTTATACAGGCTAGTAATAATATGAAGGGGAAGACTCCTGCCTTCATCTGCAGGGAGCATGTTAATTCCTTCATCTTCCCTCAGTGGCTTAACCACATTCCCAGCTCTGGAAAATTCATTAAAAATGGTAGTGGTTCCCTACAAAAGGAAAGGTACTCTCCCCCCCCCCCACCACCATTGCAATAATACAATAAAGACTCGGAGATGACCCACAGATACATAATTAGTATTGTAAATATCAGCTTAAAGTGCAGATGAGAAGGATTGTACTAGACTCAATTCCTAATTCTCTTTCTAATTTTAAAAATGCGTATCCAGATCCCACTTCTCCTACTATCTGGAAAAGGTAATTGACCTCCCTTGTACTTAGCTAAGGTCCCTTACAGATGCTGACTTGTGGTACTCTAACTAGGTGACCTATAAGGTCTCTTCCATCTTAGAATGATCTGTGTTCTAATAATCTACTCTTAGAGGAATGTTGAATTACCTTTACATTTGTCTCAGAATTGATTTGCCCATATTCAACGTTAATTTGAGCCCTGAGCTCTTTGTAACAAAATGGCATTTACATGTGTAGGATAAGGATGGGTATATATGTCATCTGTGGCTAAGAAACAGTTGATAAGGTACAAAAAAGCCCTGGTTAACAGATAATTGCCTTTCCACCTTAACTCTTCCATAAAATACCACCTCATCTACAGAACAACATTTGGGGAGATTGTTTTATACAAGAAAATAATTAATATACACAGCTGTAAAACTCACAAATGCCAAATTCGGTAGCTACAATATTAGGGGCAACTTGGTCAAGGACTCAAGGGCCATTTCAACAATCTATACAATATCTCAAGTTTAAAATGGGACCTTTGATAGCCACAGAACTGGACTTGTAAAGAAGAGGTTGCCCAGATGGTCTATGCTAAGTAGAACAAGATTATACAGCCTTGGAACCCATGGCAGAGAGTGAAATGAACAAAGTCTTTTCAACATTTAACCTCCAAGTTCTATAAAGTCCAGGGCACAAAAAGAACCCTTCACTTCTCATTGTCATAACTGGGTACATCTCAGCACAAAATGTATAAGAACTAGTGCCCCTTATACCAGCAGGAAATTGTGTGACTTGTGTTAAAGAGAAAAGGGAGGGAAATCCCTTACTAAGAAACCCCAGGAGAATATCTGTGCTTTATGACGGAGAAAACTGAAGTCATTTCCTTTCCAAAATGATAAGAGGAAAAGTCATCCTTAAAGCCTACACTCACTCCCTTTGATGACTCAGACTGATGGAGATTCAATGCTTACAAATATTCAACATGGAACACAAGTAGACTTGCTGGAGGAACAGGAAGAGCTTTCATACCTGGCTCAAGCAAACTTTTTCACTTCAAGAAAATACAAGGTTGTTTTTTTTTTTTTAAGCAGTTTTGCTAGGGTCATCAGAGAAAGAGAAAAAGTTGCTCTCTCTCTCTCTGAGCTATATAGTAATCAAGAAAGTAACAGAGTATTAGCCTAAAAAGTAAGAGCTTCTAGAGATTAGGACCAATAGCAAGAATACAGATATGGAGGCACAAGATCAAGGTTCCAACCCCAATTCTGAAAGACACTTCCTAGAGGTCTGACTACAGGTAAGTCACTCAATCCCTCTGAGACTGCTTTCTCATTTGTAAAATAGAGGCAACAATATTTCGACTATTTAATTCACAAAACATGTTGTGAGGCAAAGGTCTGGTAAATCTTTAACCTGCAGCATGCTATGCATGCTATGGTGGAAAAAGCCCTGACTCCGAGTCCTGGTTCTGCTGCTACGGAGGTATGTTATCATTGGGGCCCTGACCCTATATGGACCTCAATTTCCTCATGAATAACATAAAGTCCCAGCTATAATCTCACCTTCTATGAGAAGCTTTTCTCAATCCCTCTTACTGCTAGTGCCTTCCCTCAAGGTTATCTGTAATTTCTCTTATACATATCTATCTGTTTGAACACCTTTTTTTTTAATGTTGTCTCCCCCATTACCCTGTGAATCCCTTGAGAATAAGAAGCATCTTTTGCCTTTCTTTGCACTCCCAGCACCTTATAATGAATGCTTTTTTGATTAAGTGACAGAGACAGGTGAGCTAGATTTCAATTGACTAATATATAGCCCACAGTACAGCCAAACAAATTCAGTCCACCTGATATCTCAGCCTAGGGCCTAAGAATTTTTGCTATTTTAAAAATTTTGATTAGCTAGCAAACATGAACCAGTAGGCTAGGAGAGTAACCAGGCTTCATGCTAATAGGCTTGGATCAATTAGTAAGTGTAATTACACTGAAGTGGAATGTAGTTATTTATATAATTTAAATTCTATAGCACACATATGAATTTGCACTGCTGTGGCCCACAATTGAAGGAAATAAAACACCCTTAGACTAGATAATTGCTAAGTTCTTTTCTAAATGTAAAATTCTATGAGTCTTTGAATACATTTTCTTGCTGCTCACCCAATAGGAAGAACTAAACAAAGAAGGGCAGGAAAAGGCTATACAACCTAATACTTTTTACTTCTATTTTACATTGCCTTGTGCCATTCTTTTAAGTCTCTGACTTGTAATACCTTGGCTCCCCAACCAGACTGAATACTCCTTAATGGTAGGGACCATTTTTTAGAATTCCACTTGCACACCACAGTCTAATTGAAATAGCACTGGATTTTTAAATCAGAGAATATAGTTTTGAATCTGGGTTTTGCTACTTATGCCCTCCATGGCCCTGTTAGACTGATCTACATTATCTCTAAAATCCTAATATAGCACAGCAGAAAGAGCAGTGGATTCAGAGTCAGAAAACCTGGATCCAAATCCTTCCTTTGTCACTTACTACCAGGGTGACCTTGGACATATCATTTCATTCCTCTGGACCTCGGTTTCCTCCTCTATGAAATGAAGGGGCTGGATAAAAGTGTCTTAAGGGTCCCTTCCAGCACTAGATCTCTGATTCTATCTTGAAATCCTACTATCCCACAAAGAAGACCATTAATGATTTTTTTTTCCCCAGTAAGGAATCAGTTAGGCACTAAGAATCAAAAGTCATGGGCTTTCTTCCTAGCTCTTTTCTGGCTGCTTCAATAGTTGATGCAACCTCTCTCTCTGCCCCAACTAGCCAATGTGACAGGAAGACTTGAAATACTCACTGAAGTCCTCCTCTTGTGCGTCACTGTGGCATAAAAATGACTATGTGTTCTCAAGGCTCTGCCATGAGAGTCTAAGCCTTGGCAAGCTCTATCCAGCTAGAAAGGCTTTGAGTGTATATGGATGTGCTGACAGACTGCATGTCTGTTATCCAGGAGGCAGTCACAAAAAGGCTCAGCAACAGGCTGGTTAGTGAAGACCTTAACAAAATAAACCCCAAAGAATAAGTCATAACAATAATGATGCACATTTCCATGGTGTTTTAAAACACAGAAAGTGCTCTCCTGACAAATTTGTGAGGTAGATAATGCATGTTACTATCTCCATTTTACAGAAGAGAAAATTTTCACCCAGAGAGGGTAAGTGACTTGTCCAATATCACACAGCTAATAAGCAACATAGCCAAGACTGAAACCCAGGTCTCTTTTTAGTCGAAACGCAGTATTCTTTCCATTAGACCATGCTGTTTCAAGAAGCAAATGAGCTCAGACTTGCACCAGTGGAGAGAATAACAGATCACCCAAGTATCAAAAGTACTGAAAAAGCTTGAAATGTTAAATATTACAACATGAAGTCAAATGGCAGAAGGGTTAGAGAGCTGACCTCATAGCCAATACCAGGATTCAAGTCTGGTCTCTGACATACGGGTGGTGTGACCCTGGACAAATTGCTTAACCTTTCTGTGCTCTTGACAACTCTGTAGGGCTAGAAATTGCAAAGAAAATGCCAACCAGCATTGGGAGATGGAATTTCCTTACCTGGGAGTTCCCTACAGCAATGGAATCCCAAGTCTAGCCCCTATCTACACTCACAGAGAAATGGGCATGCATGGCTTGACTGAATGCCTCCAACAAGAACAGTAGCAGCTGAGGGAAAGTAAGTCTTCTTGGACAACAGATGCAGAGGGAATTCAAAGCACCTCACATTGGTTTCACTGGCTTTACATATTTGGTGAAACTCAATTAGGCAAACAATTGCATTAGCTTTACTCTGGATATTTTTGACTTGTTACCTCTTCTAATAATTATTACTGGTTCCAGTCCATGACAATTGGGAACAGCAGTTTAATAGCAGGTAATTAGAATAACTGCACAACTTGCTACTGAATTACCATGGTACAAGTTCCTAATAAGACTAGACTCAAACCAAAGGAAATGGTGCCTGGAAATGGAATGCAACAGGTATTCACCATTGACAAAGAATGGCAGACCTACTTCCAATTCATTAGAGCAAAAGGTGGGGCCATGGAAAAGCATGCTTGGGACAGCTAGATGATGAACTAAATAGAGCACCAGCCCTGGAGTCAGGAGGACCTAAGTTCAAATTTGACCTCAGACACTTGACACTTAATAGCTACATGCTTGGGCAAGTTACTTAACCCCAATTGCCTTGCCTTCCCCCCTCCAAAAAAAAGACTGGGAAAAAAGAAAAAGAAAAGCATGCTTGATTTGTAATCAAATGGAACCATATTCATAACCTGACTCAACTACTTATTACTACTTGACCTTGGGTAAATCACTGACCCTCTCTGGGCCTCCTTCCCTGAAAGAGAAGAATGTTGGACTAGATAGCCTCAAGGGTGGTTTGAGTCTAAATCTATGATCCACGAGCTACAAAATAACAAACCAGACCACTTCCATTCCTGATTCCCTATTAAGTTTGGGTAAGGAAAAGTATAGCTAATTAACCCATAACTTCAACACTTTCCTACATTAAACATTTCACCAAAGTGACTTGCAGGCTTTGCCCTCCTCCAAGCAAAAATGTTCAGGCAATTTTTTTTTTAAGAATCAAATCCAAAACAAAACAAAATTCATGATCACAGGCTACAAGAGAGATTGGATAATCGGTAAACTATAAACAATTAAGCTTTTCATACATCTGTACTTACTAAGGACCAGGACAGCTAATGGTGCTTATGTGGTCACTGGAGCTTTTGTTAAAAAAAAAAATTAATGTAGCTCTTAATCCAATTAGCAAAAATACATTCCCTCTGCCATCTGAAGAAGATGGACTGCTATTTAGATACTACAGCTGGCTGGAAATCAAAAGCTTTACCACACTTCATGGTGAAGCAGGGCAAGGAACCTTGTTGCTCCAGAAATCAGGCAAGCTTTTTCTACAAACACAGGCCTCCATTGGCTGAAGTGGTGGGAGTGTTGTTTCAACTGACAGAGCAGTCAAAACCAGCCAACAATGCAAACAAGAGCTCTGGGGCAAAAAGTCCCCTCAGTCCTAACCTCCCCAGGACAAGTCTTGGAGTTCCTGAATAGCACTTTGATAATGATGCACACACCTGAGCAGGGCAGGCAGCCAGCCAGCAAGAGAGGCTAGCCTCACTACAGATGCTTAATATACTTACTAAAAAAATGAAGGGCCAAACTTGGGGATGGTTAGAAGCAACTTTTTACATAGTGTCTGCCCTGAGAAGTAAGGAAACAACTGAAGGATAACAATTCTGCAAAGTTACTTCGCTGGCGTGAGATCTAAGACTAATAGGAACTTGACAGGTACTTGTTCTTAGAGGGATCCGAAAATTTAGCAGAGAAGGTGTGGGGGGAAAAGAGGAAGAGCTTAATTTATTTAAAAAATCTTTGGAGATTGATCATTAAGCTCTCTTATAACCATTTCAGAAAGCATACATCAACCTAACACAGCGCTTATGTTTCTACCTGTATAAGACATGAATTAGAATTGCTTTTCTTAGTAGGGGTTCCATTCCCGGCCCTGCCACAGGCAAACTGAAAAACCTCAGAGGAGTTACTTAACCTGCTTCTATTTGACTCTTTTCTTAGTGAGACAGAGATGATGGTACCTTTCCTTCATATTTAATTCAATATTTACTGAGTGCCTAATGTATTCAAGGCACTGCCACAGAACTCTCAGGTTATTTCTATAAAGCATCTTGTGTGTTTTAACTATGTGACCATTATGTCACTTAACATCTCTGAGCCTCAGTTTCCTCATGTGCAGAATAAAGATAATAATGCCTGCTGTACCTAACAGAATTGTTGCAAGGATCCAATGGAATAATCTTTGTAATGTACTTTGCAGATCTTAAAGCACCATACAAATGTCAGCTACTATTGCCATCTGTATGAAATCAAGATTATAAGAGAGCAACTTGAGTTAAATTTCCCTACCTTCCTCCAGGATGAGGAGCTCCTCCAGTGACAATAATAGAAAACAGGCAGATCCTGCTTCTGTTTTGCCTTTTCCCAGGGACTGTTCTCCAGGAGGTCCATGAGAACCTTGTTTCTCTAATTTGATCACCAAGTGTTACCTCTGCTCCATTCTGGGGTCTGACTTTGCCATCCTGCCTGTACAGATAAGTGGGATCACAGATCAAACTAGGAATCCAAGAGGTCATCTAATTCAATCTCCTTTTCTTACAGATGAGGAAACTGATGTCTAGGAAGGCTAAGCGGTTTGCCCAAGATTACAAGACATAGAAGGGACCCTAGAAGTCACCAAGTCCAACTGTCTTGTTTTAAGATGATAAAACAGCCTCATAGAGATGGAGTGACTCCCAGGACTTATGGCTCAAAATCCTGTCCTCTTTCCATATTACTCTACCATATGGCCTCCCACTGCAGCAATGCCATTTGGTTTCCTCTCCAGATATATTACATCTGTCTAACTCTGACTCCTGAAGAATGGAAATCATACATTTTCATCTGCGCTTTACATTGTAGGGAAAGGAATAAAGCCTCTCATCTTCTCCATAGAGTTCTCTGAAGGCAGATCCAATATCAAATAGCTTAAAATAGAAATACCCTTGAGATACTGGAAAAACAGTACACATCTACAAACCTAAAAGCTTCCAGGACTCTTTAGGAAGGGTCGGATCATTTTAGCCAAATGCAATTAGTTACACCAGAGAATGAGTCTAGAACCTTTTAGAGTTTAAGTTGAAGGGGGTAAAAGGAGATACACTGGAGTCCTTCCATAGTCTATAAATCTCACCTAGCTAACAAAGAACATTGACCAGGTTTTACTAATCCATGTGGATGGATGCCCCTAATACAGCAAATCCCAAACTCACTCAGCTCAGCCCCCCACAACTACTTCCAGAGGCTCACTGCTGAAAACCTGTTACTGGATGAGTCAGGTTTCACTATTCTGCAAACAGCAGGGCCAGTGAGTCACTTCCTAAATCCTAAAGGGCTTTCGGAAATGAAACACCACCTAAGACCCAAAGCCATTGATTTATTTCACTTCAATACTAATTACATTGTGTTCTTCAAGTAAGTTACAATGATTTAGTCCAATCACTTTTTTAACAGTGCTAGGAGAGCTCCAGCAGGAGGAAGGGAGTGCTAGTGAATGCTCATGTCATGCTTAGATGCTCCTCTTTTTCAAGGTTGTTCTTCCCCCCTGAAGCCAATAGAGACAGTAATCAAAGTCATTGCTCTGATTCAATATAATCTCAGTCTAAACTCATACTGTTCATACCATCCCAATCTCTCCCATCCATTACATTCTTTTATGAGACAAGTGATTCAGTCAGCCCTACTGCAGGCTCCAACATGAAAGTACAGCATTTCTGACAATTAAGTCAATTAAATTATCAAGCAGCAAGCTAGGAATCTGGACCACAATCAGATACTAAATTTAAAGCTAATTTAGACTGCAATAATAGCTCATATTTACATCATAGACTAACACAAGATAAGAACATCAATTAATCTGTATATATTGTTTGTGGGGCCAATTATGAGTTTGTTTTACAAAGAACTAGACAATAGATAATAGTAAACAATCCAACTCTTTAAACAAGGGCATTTTTTTCCTTTTAATTCAAATGCAAACCAATTTATACTCCATACAAAAAAAAAAAGTCTTTTTTCCAATATGGTTTCCCAACATGGTTTTAAAGAATCTACTGCCTTGGAAAGACAACAAATCAGTGATATTTCCCTTGAATACATCTTCCTCCCTTCTACAGACTGAGAACCAATCAGATTTAGTGGATTATCCAACTATCTTCTAATTCTTCTTCTGGAAGCCATTCAGCATATTCCTAGTGCCTGCTATATTTGTTTTATAACTAAAACAATTGAAAAAATAGTCACTCCCTAGTTTGTGTCTTCTGTGATCTCTCTTTCCATGATACGTGTCAGTCTCATTGACTAAACCTCACTTTGATAAGCCAAAAACAAGCAATAGTAGATATGCTGGGTTTGGGGGCTAATAAACAGAGTTCAAATCCTGGAATGTTAGAATTGGAAGATCATTTACTTCTAGCTTGAAATCTATGAACCTACAATGCTATGACTTAATTAAGTTACAGACAAGCTGAAATACAAAGGTGGAAGGAATTCCCACTGCCAGAAAAACATTGTAATAGTATATGAATAACCTTTCCTTAAAAGAATCCCCTACATAGGATCCCTCCAAACAGAAGAAATCCCTTGAGCTCACTGAAAACAATCGGTTTATAATGTAATCAGACGTCATCATTATGGATCTTGTGACTTGAATAAATGGAGATGGAGCTATATGGAATAGCTGAGTATCGCCAACCTGCAAAGGGTTTCTCTCCTTTCTGAAGAAATGTAAATAGAATAAAGTAGGTCAACAAAATACAAGATATCAGGGCTGACCTGGTCTGGCCCCTGCTCAGGAAGCTCCAGAGGATCCATAATGCACCTCAGACAACAAAGACAAACATTTCTGTTTGGCATTTAAAGCCCCTCATAGTCTTCCACGGGACTACCTTGACCTCTTCTGGCTTATTGCACATAATTCCTATTCATGAACATACATTCCAGCCAGAGGGGCATATTTGCTCTGCCTCTGTGTGACCTTCCATTTCCAGTTGATGAGTCCTTGCAATGGCAATCTCCCTTACAGGAAATGAGAGTTCTTCCTCATCTCCACCTCTTCACTTCACTAGATCCCTTTAAGACCTGGCTTAAGTCTGACCTCAGGGGACCTTAGCTTAAGCCTGAACCTCCCTCCACACAGCTAATGCCCTCTTTCCCCATATTATCTGATTTTTAGTTATTTGTTAGCAGGTCATTTTCCCCCAATAGAATGTAAATTCCTTGAAGTCAAGGAATGCTTTCTTTTTGTCTTTGTATTTCTAGCATCTAGCACAGGGTCTGGCATGTTGCAGGGACACTTAATAAATACTGATTGAATGGAATTCACTTGTCTTCCCCATTAGAAAGGAAGTTCCTTTTGAGTAGAGATTGTTTCATTCCTTCTACTTGTATCCACCGAATCTGTCACAGAAAAGGAGATTAATAAATGATGATGATGGGTTGACATTTATTCATCTCCATACCATACTGTACTTTTCTCAATATTTCTCTTTATATGTTTCATTTTGAAACAGCTCTACAAAACCCAGAGTGTACGATTCCAATCACTGTTTACATGTATTAATTACTATTTTTCTTGTGAATCTTAAAAAAAAAAAAAGCTGAGAAAGACAAGCAAAGTAGCCTAATCATCACTAGTTAAATGTCTTTATTATATAGGTCCACAAGTTCAGATTCTAACAGCTGGACAACTGTCTCAGTCTTCTCCAAAAATCCCCATGGGAGATTGTTAAAATGATGTTTTAAAACATTAAATCCCTCTTAACCCATTGCAGGCATTTTACTTAAACAATACTTGCTTAAATACAAAGGTTTCCTTGCTGTAACACCAACTCATTCCCCAATTCAGCTCTGGAATTAGTTGAGAACTTTTAACAACTATATAATCCACCTAAAAACAAAACAAAACAAACAACTCTCCCTTTCTTCTCTCTAAAGTAATGCCCCCTCAAAGAGAAGAAGGGGAGTTATCTTGGACCAGCTTCCCTCAAACATTACACATAGCTGGAGGAGGCAAAAAAGGAGGAAATCATCAACACTGGGAGATTTCATCTATTCAAGTCTAAAGCCTAGGGGAGAAAGTAGTTTAAATAATAAAATTTGTAACTGAATTGTATTTGTCATATATTATTATCATTATTAAAGATTTAAAGAAGCTCATTTATTTTAGAGACTTGTGAACAACTGAATGTTTTGCTGTGCCCTAAAGCAGCCCATGTACAAGTTAGTAGACCCTAAAACCATAACAAAAAAAAAATCCCCTCCATCCTGATTATAGGAACTTTCTACGACTTTGCCTTTTCCTTTAATAATAAACCTGATGGGGAACAGTAGATATTTTTTTCCCTAAAATGGTAACAGATTATAACCTAATATTGACTCTTGCAATAAAATAAGGTTCTGAGGATTGACAGCCCCCAATTCCTTGACAAATTTCTCCAGCTGAGACACAGATTTGGTGTTGGAAGGGACTCCAGAGGTTATCTAATCTAATATCTCATTCCACCTCCCACCTCCCCACCCCACCCCTAGCTCATTTTACAGATGTAGAAACAGAAGCTCAAAAAGTTTAAGTGGCTTACTCCACATCACACAGATAGTAAATTAGCAAAGCTGTATTCAAACTCAGGGCTTTGAATCCAAATCAAATCCACCTCTCATTCCACTGTCCCAAGCTTATATCAAGTCCAAATAAGCAAGACCCAGTAACAAGAGAACAAAATGTCTCATTGGATAGAATGCCCTGCCTTCAATGCCTCAGGAAGACCTGAGTTCAAATCTAACCTCAGATACTTTCTAGCTGAGTAACTGTGGGCAAGTCACTTAACCTCTGTTTGCTTCTGTTTCCTTATTTGTAACGTAGAGAAAAACATAGTATCTACCTTCAAGGATTTTGTAAAGATCAAATGAGATATTTGTACAGTACATGGCACATGGTTGGGCATAATAAATGCCTGTTTCCTTCTTTCCTTCCCCTCATTCCACAAAAAAAAGGAGCTCTAAGCATCAAACATTTTCTGCTAATAATGACATCTCTGAAATACTGTTCCTCAAAGTTCTTGGACTCAGAACCCCTTTAAGCTCTTAAGAATTACTGAGGATTTCCCTCTAAGACCTTTCATTAATGTGGGTTATATCTATCAATACTTATTGCATTAGAAATTAAAATGTCTGATGAGGAGGAGGAGGTAATCTTGACCTTGAAGATCCCCTGAAAGGGTCTTGGAGACTTCACACTTTGAGAACCATGGCTCTACAACTATATTGTCAGGTTACAAGATTATAGTTTATATAACACAGATCACAGATAGGATTATCCTCATTATACAGATAACAAAATAAAAATGTCACTCTCAAAACTGAAGAAATAAAATTAATACAATAATAGATTGTTAAGAACTTTCCTCGAGTCCACCATCCTAAATTACGTCTTGGCAACTCCGAAACACCTTGGACTGAAAGTTGCAGCATCAAAGATTTAGAATCCAGAGGAACCTCAGAAAACACCTAGCCCAAATCTCTCATTTTGAGAGACAGGAGGGAAACTGAGGCTGAAACAGGTTAAGTGACTTACACACTCATGGAGGCAATAAGTGCCAGAGTTGAAATGTCTGGACCCAAATGTTATGATTGCAAATCCAGTGTTCTTTCCATTGCAGTGTGCACCAGGTTTCTAATTCTCATGTCAGTCACTAACCAGGAATCTCATCCCATAAGTCTCTTTCTAGGCCTCAGTTCCCCTATGCAAAAACAAAGGGATTGCTTGGGCTCATGGATTTCTGGAGGCCTTTTTGTCCCTAACATTAAATTACATCCCTGACAAGCATAGAAAGAACATTCATAACTGCAAATAACTGTCTTGGTCTATGTAGATTTAAAGAAGGAAAACAAACAAAAATATATTTTTGAATATATAAATATATTCAACAAAAAAAAATTGGTAGCAATTTTTGGAACGCCAGCTCTCAAGGGAATTTTACACATACACACGTGTCCCAAACCAAAAACAAGCAATATCAGATCTACTTGTCCTTTGGAAGAGATCAGGTTTTAGCAGATTTCAATAGTTCAAAATGAAAGAAACTTGAGACATAGTAGCCCAAAAGAGCTCATACTATCCTAGAAACAGTATCCAAAATGAAAGCACTAATATTTCTCACAGTGCCCTACTTAGACCACATCCCTAATGCAAACTGGAGAGTAACTTCTAGAGAATAAAAAGGATGGGGAGGGACCTAAAGACCAAGCCACAGGACAATCTGTCTACTGAATCCTGGATAATGACTAATAATAGCTAGCATTTATATAATGTTTTAAGCTTTGTAAAGTACTCAACAATTCTCTCACTTGATCTTCACAACAACCCCAGTAGTAAGTACTATTATTATTTCCATTTTACAGATGAGAAAACAAAGGCAGGCAAAGGTTAAATGATCAATGATAGTTATCTGAAGCAGAATTTGAACTTGGGTCTTCCCAACTCCAGGTCCCAGTACTGCAACCCCTAGCATCCTCTGAAGGAACTAAGGAAGTATAGCCTGGAGGAAAGAAAAAGACTTAAAGGGGATCCATAGCTGTCCTGCAAAGGCTAATGCCTACAAGGAGTAGCTTTGCTCTGCTTGTTCTCAGCTGGCTGGACCAGGAACAATGTGTAGAAGTTGTAGAGGCAAGCTTCCTACCAATCAGAGCATCCCAAAGTACCAGGGGTTGCATCAGAAGAGGATGGATTCTCTGTTCCCCTTCCCAAAGGCTTTTCAGGAAGAAGCTGGGTGAACATTTGGGGATGGTGCGAGAGGGCCTTTGTTCAGGTGTGGATTTAACTAGAGCAGGGGTGGGGAACCTCTAGGTCCTGTATGGCCCTTTGACTGAATCCAAACTTCACAGAATAAACCCTTTTATTCAGAATTTATTATCTAGTTACTAGATGCAGTCTGAAATCTCTCCCAACATGGAAATTCTGTGACTACAAGATGCTAGGAAAAAACTCACTTGAATAAGCCCTTATGGAGGGGAGGACGGATCAAGTAATTTAGCTAGTTGCTAAATCTCTGAAACTTAATTATGCAAACTATTCTACAATTTGTGTTAGAATCTCTTTATATCAAACTGCCTCCAAACAGTGCTATGCTTTTGTTATGTGCTTCCCAAATAAAATAAGCTACAAAAATAGCTACTACTGACTATAGAGTAAATAATGTCTTGGAAATCACCTATGAGGAAGCAGGTTTTCTTAGAGTATACATTAGACTAAACTAGCATTAACCAAAATTACTCAGTCATAAAACCCTTTGTAGTCTGAAATATATTAATGTAAATCTAGGAATAGGAATAGAGATATGGTTGGGGATGGAAATGGGGACCTGACCTATGATCTCAGTGACATGTGGCAGAGAGGACCTTCTCTGCCAATGCATGCAAACACCTCCTCTATTATTTATAGACTCAGAGAGTTAAGGGACTTAACCAAGGTCACACAGCCAGTATATTTCAGAAGTTAGACCCAGGTCTTCCAGACTCTAAGGTTACCTTTCAATTCATTAACCTATACCATCTTTATGAACAAAAATATATTGATGGATAAATATTATTTGGAGAGTCTGGGGTTCTGGGATCTCCTTTAGGTTAATGTCATTATAAAATATTACCTGGTTTTAAAAAAGTGGAAGAATGATTGGTCTCCTTAAATGATTTTTATCATAATCCATATATTTTGGTCTCTATGGAGAAATAGATCCCTTTTCCCAGAGACCTCTTCCATTTAAGAATAAAATTCACAACATTTTATCAGAGATGGAAAGGATTGTAGAAATCATCTAATCCAATGCCTTTATTTTACAGGCAAAGAAAAGAGAAGTTAAGTGTTCAAGGTTACACTGAGTGGTTAGATCAGCTTCATCCAAAGACAAAGAAACATTTATAGCCATTTATAAGGAACTATTTTAGATGGCACAGGTGAGTAGGTCACAGTCTCCAAGAGCTTTAGTTTCTTTATTCCTGCAGAGTGAGTAATGCATCAAGAAACCTCAGGGAACCTCTCTGAGCTTCCTCAAGATGGGGATTCAAATCCCATTTCTGATCCATCCTGACTACATGGTTCTGGGTAAGTTACTGCTCAATGTTCTCCAGCAATGAAAGCTGTTCTGCAGAGCAGCTGTTGATTTAAATTGCTAGAGGGAATCTCATGATCAGAACTTTCAAACACTCATGAAGTCATAGTGGCATAAGCACTAACAATAAACAGAAATATAAACTTTCAAGATGGGGTGGAGGAGAGGCCAGTTACACTTTCTGAAAAGTTTGAATTATATTTTGGAATTTTTGAAAATTTATCTTTTTAGTAAATTACTCATATCCTTTGACTCAGAGGTTCCAGTATGAGAGCTGTGTCCCAGAGGAGTTTTGACAGCAAGAAAAGACCTACATGTACAAAAAATGTGCATAGCAGCATGCATGAATATTAAGAATACATAGAAATACACCTCATGTGACAAGATGCAAAATGAAGAAGGCAATGCCAAAAGAACCTACTCAATCCTATAATGATTTAAATAAAAACCAATTGGGACAACAAAGCTCTGGTCAAAGGCAGGGCTCAGTGCTAGCTCTGTACTGTCAAAGTTCAAAGGCACATCCCTCCTTTCTGTTAAGGATCAATCAACCAATGAACGAACGAATGAATAAATGGATAAAGACAGAGAGATAAGTAAATAAATAAATATTTTGGGGGGTATGCATTTTATGAGAGGATTTGTTTGGGTCATAGTTGCATGGCATCTGTTGTGTCTGAACAAAATATTTCAATAAATTTCTTAAACTGTACCCCCAAAGTAACATAAATAAATGAAAGTTCTAAATTTTTCAGATAAAGCATATAATTTAAGACATGAATGGGTACTAAGTAGATACAATTATTTGAATTAAAGAAAATCTACAATGCACAGTAAATCTATATAATGTTTTATAAACATTAATTTAAAGAACAGACGATTAGATTCCCCTAAGAGTATGAATTTAAATCAGGGATTCTTAGCCTGGTCTCCATGAATAGGTTTTAAAAATATTTTGATAACTTGTATTGCAATATAATTTACTTTTCTCAATAATACTTATATTTTATTTCATGTATTTTAAAACATAATTTTCAGAAGTGGTCTATAGGCTTCATCAAGCTGCCAAAGAAGTCCACAATAAAAAAAAGTTAAGAACTCTTTCTCTGAATTGAAGGGATCCTTAATTTCTTAAATCCTTGGTTTGAAAATGCTGATTCTACTGATTTTGGATCAAAATCCCATTACTGTTGAGTAAGGTCCTAAAAATTCACAGGGAAAATTAATTTTTTTCACTCACTAAGAATCACATGTACTGCATCTGACTTAACACAAATTCCAAATGAGTGAGGTTTGAAATAGCAATGTATCAAAACATAAAACTCTATATAAATGTGGGATGTTATTATTACATTAAAATTGTTTCTTTTTAATGAAAAACATTTTGCTTCTGATTTATAGGCCCAGCCCCTCCATTCCATCCTTCATTGATATAAATCACTGTTTTATCTGTTTGAGGAATGAGCATTCTCAGGAGGTAGAGGACCTCATTCATCCAACGAACGCCTTTGAGATGAAGTCTGGCAGCTCCCAGGCTATATATACAGGCAGATGGCACATTTGCTTGGACAAAGGCTGAACTCCTGGGGCTAATGAGGCCTTGTCACATATCCCTTACACAATCACACATCAGCCCCTGGCTAAATTTGCTGACCTGCCCACATTTCTTAGATGCATTGAACACAGCTGCTGCTCATAACATTTCAAATAGAAACGAACATACCCTGGGATTCCAAGCACAAGGGCCTCCCCACCATTTTTAAATATTCAACTATACCAATGTATGTAATATTTCATTGAGACTACAAACATTGCCTAAGCTCTCAGAATGATCCATAGAATAATTCTACAAGAGTGACTAAATTGTTTTGTTTACTCTCTTGCAACTAAATTAAAATGCTTCTGCAAATAAATTAAAATACAGTTATCAAAATATTTTCAAAAACCAATATGTGGAAGGCAGGTTAAGAATCTCTGACTCAGACTCACACTCTTAGAGGGACCTAAGAGTCTATTCTTGCA
This sequence comes from Petaurus breviceps papuanus, assembly GCF_028583685.1. NCBI lineage: Eukaryota > Metazoa > Chordata > Mammalia > Diprotodontia > Petauridae > Petaurus > Petaurus breviceps. The sequence continues at coordinate 34,979,943 of NW_027185777.1, read as the reverse complement.
TATTCTTTAAGTGAATGTTTATAAAATATTGTTCTGTTTATACTTAATGTGAATTGTAGATTTTCATTAATTAAACTAATTGTACATGCTTAGTACCATTTATGTCTTAAATTACATATAAATAGTTCCAAAATGCAAAACCACACAATAAATCAGTATTTAGGCAACTAGACCCTTCCATAAATAATTATTATCACCTAAGAGAATAGAAAGTGGTTAGTCTGGGTACAAAACAACTACACACATGTACCTCACTAGAGAAAGTAATATCTAAAAATGCTCTTCTTGGGCAGCCAGGTAGTACAGAGAGTAAGAGCACCGGCCCCAGTGTCAGGATGACCTGGTGATCGAATCTGGGCTCAGAAACTTAGCACCCACCCAGAAACACCTGGCTGTGTAACCTTGAGCAATTTACTTAACCCCAATTGCTTTAAAAAAAATGCTCTTTTGGGCAGAGAGCCTCCAAAGTGTTTGCAGAGTGATCTATAATCATAACTGTCCTACCATCTGGAAATTCTTTTTCTTCATTAAACTGTACCAACTTAGCTTGATCTTTAACGTATTCCAGAATTGAGAGAAGAATCTGAAAACAGGTACATCCAAACAAAACACATAACATCAGGAGATGTTTTCTAATCCCTTTAATTTCACAATTCAATATACCTATAACATTCTGCAATATATTCTGGATACATTTTTTCCAAGAAACAAAGTTTTAGGAGAAGCCTATTAAGAAAGATCTGAAATCCAAAGGCCCTTATTAGGAAACACTTTATTCTGTAGCAATCAGTATCTTGAGCTACATAAGAGGATAAATGGAATTTATTTGGAAAAACAAATTTCAATAAAGAAGGCAACTGAATCATTATGGGAGTACATTTGATTAAACTTCATTTTTACTTTTTAAATTATGCAACATCTAGTTTTCCTACAGTTAACGTGATTCCAAATGCCTCACTCCTCTAATATCTAGCTAAAATTATTTCACCAGTGATAAGTGTTTTCTATTATTTTATTTTCCAAAACACAACGAATGGATCAGTTAACATGCATTTATTAAGAACTCCCTATGTTCTAGCCACTGTACTGCCAGTCCTTGCCCCTCAAGGAACTCCTGTTTTAAAGGGGAAGGAAGACATGTAAACAAGTACCTGCTTGCACAGATGTATACAAGATAGAAGGCCATCTCAGAGGGGAGGGCAAAAACAGCCAGAAGGGTATGTGGAATGAGTCCCATTCTGACATGCTTCAAATATATATTACCCTGACTTACAGCACAAACATCAACCTCTCTCTATTCTCAAAGGTTAAAAATTATTTCATTATGTGTAATGGGAATGCAAATTTGGAAGATCTTCCCTGCCCCTAGGCTAAAGTGCACCTGAAACCTGGGGTGGGAGGCTTGTTTTTCAGTACTTTTTGATTGGCCAGTGGGTCCAAAAGGTTGTTACATTCTCTGAGCCAGGAGAAGGCTATATAAGCCCTGATGTGTAGCTTTGTTTTGGGGGCTCACTTTGAGAAGTGTTCTGTGATTTGATCTGTATTCTGGGAAGCCGTTGTCCAGGTCCCCCCCGGCTTTGAAAAACCCAGATGTGGAAACCCAGATGTTGACTGGGTATGGATGTAATGGCTGGACAGTTTGGAAAGCTGTCTACTTGATCTATTTCTGTCTTGATAATTCTGTCTGTGTATTTTGAAGTTCGGGGTGCTGACCTTTTTCCTCTGAACAAGGTAAACGATATATGTCTGACTGATTAAAGTAAGCTTGTTAACCCATTTTGAGTTGCTTTCCTTTAACAAAGCAGGTCCAAGAACCTGTATGGGCAGCAAACCCTGAAGACGTGCTTGAGGTGCTTGCTGCTACATTATGATAGATGGCATCACATTGTGCAATTCACTTCAGTTCAAATAAACAAGCATTTATTAAGCACCTACTGTGTGCATAGAACCCTCTTGAACACTGGTAAGGACACAAAGTTTAGAAAAGACAAGGCCCCTGCTTTCACAGAGCATGCAGTTTAGTAAAGAGACAGAGACAAGGGTAAAACAAAATGAAACATGCTATGTGAATGTGAAAGGTAATAATAATGAGAAACGCTAAGTTATGTGCCACCCAAATAAGAAATGGTATTTACTGTCTGAGGGGTCAGGGAAGGCTCCCAGGAGGGGATGACATTTGAGCAGACATTTAAAGGGCAGAGAAAGGGAAGAGTAGATGGACCCTAAAGGGATGTGGTGGAAAAGCCTCCCTGAGATGGAAAATCGCAGGGTGAATGAAAGAAATTTCTAGGAACCCCGTTTGGTTGTACTTTTACATCAAAAACATGACAGGAATAGGATTAATGGCCTGGATGTACATTTTTGTTGGTACGCTGAGGGACTTCCTTCCACCAATGGGTACTGGAACCTTTTCTGCAACTTATACTGTGAGAGTGTTGCCCGACAGACGAAGGGACTTTCCCAGACTCACAATACCAGCATAGATCAGAGAGGCAGGATTTGCAATCAGGTTTTCCTGATTTCTAGACCAGTTCTCCATCCTTCATGTCCACTGTGCCTTGTCTCTCAAACACAGATGCCCAAGGAATTTAGGAGTCTAGGTAGGAGGCTCCATATTTTCTGACAGAAAGTCACTTTATGGATATTCCTTCAAATTCTATATAACTTCCACCAAAAGCATCTTGGGTTTAGCTGCTGATATTGAAGATAAAATTAGCTCACTCTAACCAGGCATGATGACAGAAATGTCAAAGAAAGATTTCTGAGGAATCACTAAATTGATAATAGTTCAGGCCATAGGCAAGTTATATAAGTAAATCAAAACATGCCCCATCTTCAAAATTAATGGGCCTGAAGAACTTCAAGGTTGAAGGTTAGAGAAAGCACAGAAAATCCTCGGGGAACAGCACAGCAGGGCATTCACTCCAGCTTATCCCCCTTGAGGATCAAGTTCCAGCTTCAGGAACTATGCTAGATTCATATAGAGAGTAATGAAAAGAACAAAAGGGCAGCATTAAGGGCCAGTGTTATTAACAACAAAAAGACCTGAAGCACCCATAAAGCATTATACCTGCAAGGAGCAAGAAGGGAAGAGCTAGAGCTGGCAGTCTGCCAATGTTATCCCCACCCCATTCTTCCACTCTACCATAGAATTTATTTACCTAGTTCTAATAGCTCTTCTTCAAGATAGTCCTTTCTTTTATTTTGAAAATATTTCAGAATAAATATGGTCTTCCACTTCTTCGTACAGATTGGGGGTAAAGGGTAGGAAGGAGGTCCATGAGTGTGGTACAAAGAATTTGGGGGCAGGTTTTTTGAAAGATTTTTTTATTGGTTTTGCTGGTGTTTTTTTTTTTCCTTTTCTTCCTCTCTTTCTTTGAAAAAAATTTCCTGTTATGTGAGATGGTTCTCTGGAAGAAGAGAGGGAAAGAGAAACAGGGAGAAATTTGGGCAATGTTGAGACTAAAGATAACAATAAAATTTATTTTAAAATAAAAGATTTCAGAGGATGAGAGCCCAAAGAGACCTCAGAGACAAGCAAGGCAAGCACTCTCATTTTACAAATGAGGAAATTGAGGTTCATAAAGGTGAAGTGATTCTTCCAAGGTCATGGAAGTAGTAAAGGGCAGAACTAAGATGTAAACCCCAATCCCAGATCAGACACTAAATCCCTGGTTCCTTCTACTCCATGGAGAATTGCTTATCCATATAAAATATTTGTGGATAAGATATATAGGCACTGGGGTACAGAAATCCATCTTGCCCTGCTGGAAAGTTAGGGGGGTGATGGGGGAGGAAAAAAGAGAGAACAGATTGGGAGAAGGGGTATTCAGTAGGCTTGCTATTTTGGTGTGGGGGGTAGGGGAAAGACGGGGAGAAAAAATTGTAATTCAAAATCTTGTGGAAATGAATGTTGAAAACTAAAAATAAATAAATAAATTTAAAATATTTGTGGGGAAGGAAATGGCTCATACAATGTGATTTGACCCTTGCCTATACTTACCTCAGGTGTCCCCAAGGAAAATATTACATAACTAAATTTATCATGTAACCTTTCAATAAATATTTCCTAAGCACGGCACAAATGACATGGACAGCTACAAGAGGTAAGGCTAGAGGAAGCCTTTTCATTCACATCCAGGAGTTCTCCAGTCAAGAGGTCATCCAGCTGGGCTGATGATGAAGATGTCTGGCTCAGAAATTCCAGACAGCGAACCAGCAAAGGAGCTTTTGCTTCCTCACTGTGCAGAAATTGTATTTTCAGGCTCATTACTAAATTAGTCTATTAGCTAATAGCCCCACTGTATTCTACCTAAACTGAACTGATGAGCTATAAGGAGAATAACACAGCTTCCCACAATCATAATCCAAGATACATATCACTTTGTGTTTGCACTCTTCCATCTCCTTCTAGCTTAGTTAGTACTGCATTCAGCATCTCTACTGGACAATTTTTCTTATCTGACAAGTTTTATTAGGCGCCTACTATGTACATGACGGAGCTTGGTATGCCCTTTGGGGCATACTGACATGCTTTAAATACATCCTGTTAATTATGCTCAATTAAACATAGTTGCATATGCAATGCTGGTTATATGCTTCAACCTGCATTGAAAAACATTCCAAATTAAAATTAGAAATCAGTTTTGCATATTCACAAAGCACAAGGCTAAAGAAAATTTATACAGAACAGAATCCAGGTCCCACAGTTTTAGAGAAACATCTACAAAACCTTAAAAAAAAAAAAAGGCAGAAAATTTCAGGCCCTAATTTCTCTTCCATTGAAGCAATTAATATAAGGAAAACATGAGCAACATTAAGCCATCCTCCAGTGCCATCAGGACACTCTAGGCACCCTACTATGCAGCTGTAAACAGACAAACATGGCAGTAGCTGTGGCCTCTTTTCATTGATTCTTTAAAGAATAGTCTATTTAGGGAAACTTTGAGGTCCAGATTTGCAGATTTCAATCATGTCAGTCATTTGAAAGAAAAAAAAACAAACTTGAAATTCTCCACAATGCTAATAAGACTAATAATCTGTTCTATTCTAGATGGGACAGAAACATATATTACAAAGTGGCAAAGTCACAAATTTTCAGAGTTGGAAGGGACCTCAGAAGCCATCTAGTGCAACCCTTACTAGGAAGGGAAAAAAAATCCCTCCGCTAAGGAGGAACCCACTACCCCACATTGGAATAGCTCTAATAAAGTCTAAATGTACCTCTTGGCACCTTCAACCCCACTTCTATTAATTCTGTCTTTTAGGAACAAGGAAAAGAAATCAAATCCCTCCTCCATAATGACAGCCTTTCAAATACTTGAAAGCAGCTATCACTGCCCCCTGAGTCTTCTTGTCTCCAGGTAAAAGATCCCCAGCTCCTTCTAATGACTTTTATATGGAACAAACTTGAGGACCTTCACCATCCTGCTTACCCTTCACAGGTAAGTTCTGAAGACTTAAAAATTTACTATATAGGGGCAGCTAGGTGGTGCAGTGAATAGAGCACCAGCCCTGGAGTCAAGAGGACCTGAGTTCAAATAAGGTCTCAGACACAACACAAAAACTAGCCGTGTGACCTTGGACAAGTCACTTGACCCCTACCTTCCCCCTCCAAAAAGGGAAAAAAACCTTACTATATACCTGAAAAGATAGGAAAATAAGACAAAGAGCCTGTTGTATTTTCATTATCACTATGTTTCTTTCTACTAGCCATCCCCATTGTTCATTAAATTTTCATTTAACTTGCCATCGTTCAGTAAAGAAATTATTTCCATCAAATACAAAAATTCTAAAAATTGCTATATATTTTAGGTTGTCTGTGTCATTTCTCTTTCTCTGAGGTTTTTCAATACATTTTTTTTAAAAATGAATGGTACACTGAAATTATTTTAGGACTTCTATTAGCAATGCCTTCCAGTGGCACCTGCTGGAGGACTAATAATGCAGCTGCCAGGAATACCGAGTCTCCAATCTGGGGAATACGCCTATCCCAAGCATGCAGATTCCTGAGGTGTCTGGATCTTTCCTCCTGCCAAAGGAAATCCACACTGTTCCCAATGGTCCAACAATAACTCAGAATTTCAGGCCCATTTGAGGCATAGTGTCAGGACTGACTTGAATACTGGGAAGGGGAAAAAAAAAAGCCACCATCTAAAATGATGCAATTACAGTAAGATAAAGCTCAGATCCCACATCATCTCCATACTTGAGCACATAGAAGGGACCCACACTCATCTAGAGCATGGATAAGATAAAGGAAGCCAAGGGGGCATAGGGCATTGAGTGTTGGACTTCAAGTTCCATTTGTGACATCTTTGTTCTTCTGTTTGCTCATCTATACAATGGGCGTGATAATCTCACGGTCACTGAAATTGGATAATTTATACAAAGCACTTTACAAACTTTTAAAGAACAACATAAATGTCAGTTATTATAGCCAAGAACCAAAAACCAATCCTATTGGGAAGACAAGTCACAAATTCATAAACAGTCAAATTATAATGTAAGAATTTAAAATATATTACCAACATTATGTGAGATATATTAATCATCAAGTAAGCAATATAGACAATTAGTATTATTAGTTCTGGGGAAAGCAAAGTCATTTCAAACTAGAGCAGCTGCGGAAGACTTCATGGAATGGAAAGGCATTAAATGGGCCTTGAAAACTGGCTGAGATGTGGGTTCCAATAAAGAGTGGGAGAGTGGATATTTTAGACAGAGGAAATAGCATAAAGAAAAGCATCGATTCTGTTTTATTTTTTCATTTTCCAGTGAAATCATGTCACTTTGATATAAATGTATATTACTTATAGCCTATGTGATCTTGGGCAATTTCACTTCAGCCCTCCGGGAACTGATGGCCTAAACTGAAAATTGAGGAGATCTGATTAGGTCATCTCAAATATCCCCTTCCAGCTCTAAATGGGGGTGATTCAATGTTTCTTTTCTGAAGTCTTTTAGAAACTGGCATGAGACAACAAACTGACAGTCCTCAGAGATGCCTGGAGTAGCATGGAACCCCAAGGGCAGTGCACGATTGGGGAAGGGGGTGGAATCTGGGTTCTGCTGAGGACATGTAGGTTAAGCAACAAACCCAAGAGACAAAAACAAACCAACCAAGTATGGAGAACAAGGTAGGCTATGGAGTTTGAGAGAGAAGAAGAAAAGGAATACATACATGGGATGAAAGAACCTTAAAGTTGGCACGATGCAGTGGAAAGATCTGGACTGAATTTGTATGAAGAGGACATGGTGTGAATCCTAGTTCTGTTCTTGTTCTTTCTCTGTCTCTCTATCTCTCTCTCTTAAACTGTACTGATAAAGTACTGATAAAGCATCTACTATGTCCCAGGTACTGTGCTAAACACTTCACAAATATTATTAAATTTTATCTTCACTATTTATTATTATTACCTACTATTAGTATCTCTATTTTACAAATGAGGAAAGTGAGGTAAACAGGGTTAAGTGACCTGCTCAGGGTCCTACAGCTTGTTGTTCAGTCATATCTGACTCTTTGTGACCCCGTGGACCATAGCAATCCAATGCTGTTCATGGTGTCTTCTTGGCAAAGATACTGGAGTGGTTGGCCATTTCCTTCTCCAGTCACACAGCTAGGAAGTTTCTAAGGCTGAATCTGAGCTCAGGGTCTTCCTGACTCCAAGTTCAGAACTCTATTCACTGTGCCCACCATCTGCTTACATGGTAAGTCTGTACTTACTAGGGGTCTAACACTGAACAACTGATTTCATCTTCACAAGGAGGGGAATGGGATTAGATAGCCTCCTAGGATCCTTTCAGTCCTAAATCTATAACTAGATTTAGATTAGATAACTAAATCAGTTCCAGCACCATCGCTGGGTTGCTATTTGACCACAGGCAATCTACTTAACTTTTCCAAACCTCCTGGTCCTCACTGTGAAATAGAGATAATACTCCCTACCCTAGCTACCTTATAGGGATGGTAAAGGGATCAATGAGATCATGGAAATGAAAGAAAGCAGGTCAGTGTGGCAAGGGAAATCATTTGAAAGAAGTCTGGAAAGACAAACTGGAGTCAGACTGTGAAAGGCTTGAAATGCCAAGTTGTGAGGTTTGTATTTTATCGAGTCTGGAATCCTGATCAGTTATGGTTGGGCTTAGCTAGCTAAGCTATTAATTCTCTTCTCACTCTGAGTCTTCATTAAATCACCGTGCTGTACAGTGAAATAAAACACTGGATTTGGAGTCAGAATCCCAGCCCTGCCACTTACCACTAGATATGTGACCTTGGACAACTCACTTAACCCAGGTCTCAGTTTTTTTCATCTGGAAAATTAAAAGGCTGGACTAAATGGTACTATTTTTTGCATTTTTTTCTATTCTTATTGTATAGCACAGTACATGGCACACTTCAATGCCTCTCTACTAACTGATTAATTCTAAAGTCCTTATAACTTTAAATCTATGATGCTATAAATATACAACACAAAGTTATTCTACAGATAACTCAAAGTTCAGAAACAAAACCTGAATGGACGAAGCACAGACTGTCTTCCATGGAACACTAGGCAATCGCTAATGCCTCCCCCTCCCCACAATAAATGCCGATGTATCATAATTGTTAGTAAACTTTCATCTCTGCTACACTATTAAGTCATGGCTGAAGTTCCTCCCATTGAACAATTATCATGGGCCTTACACTGAGTTTTACACTCATCAAATTCGGTGAGTTCTAATTCATATCATTTATGACTATTCCTACTTATCAATCACATCTAGCTTGTGACATCCTTTCTATTGCTGATGTCTCTCTCCTCTATTGTCTGTGATCTCCAAGAGGCCAGAGCTACTGGCTTGAAATGTTTTGCCTCCTTTCAAAGTACTGACAATAATACCTTGCACGTTGCATATATTCAATAGTAATTTGTTAATGGATTAAAACTAACCATCTCTTATGCCAGGTATGAGTTGAACTGGAACTGAACTATTTTGTGATTTCATGGCAAAGCTCACACCATTCAATGCTTGGTTCACTTCCAATCTTCCCATTCTAATGCCCAGCATGGAGCTCTCTGTAGTCCTTTCATTAATTTTCCTACCATCTGATCTTTATATTGATTCTGTATATGCTCAACTCTCCAAAATAATGAGTTTGGTTTTAAAGTTCCCCTTGATATTATCTAATACAAATCTGATCTCTCACAACTAGTAAATTTGCTGGAAGCTGGTTGCACCTTCTGAAAACCTTCTTCTAAAAGTCATCAAGTTGACTTCTTGGTCTTTTCAAAGATTATTTTGTATAGTGGGGGAAAGCACTACATAGGAGTCAGAAAAGTTGGCTTCTGGTCTTAACTCAGCCACTCAGTAACCAATGAATCACACTTTCTTAGAGTTAAGTTTCTTCATCTGTAAAACTGGGATAGGAATTATCTTCCCTGGCTACCTACCTCACAGGACTGTTTGGAGGATCAAACAAGATAATTAATATAAAGTACTCTGTAAACCATAAAGTATTTTGTAAATGTATGGCAGTGGTATTAGTTGTTAATGTTTTAAACTGATTTCATTTTAAAATGAAAACTATTTTTATCACTAGTTAAAATGAGACCTATTGAGTAATTATTTTTATTAATAAATTGTAATTTGGCTTTTTTCACAATTCTATGAACTCAAAAGAAATTAATTTGATAACTTAGAACAGCTTCTGGAACTGTCTTCCATCCCAAACATGGTGGTCTAAGAAAACCAAACATTCGTTTCCTCTTTCAACTGAAAGTATTAACAGGTTTTTGTTCTAAAGATACAAGGAAAGTGCATCCTCTTTTCTTGTCTCAATTCAAGTTCACTGAGTAAGCATTTTAAATACTAAGATATCACACAGCAAGGTCCACACGCTAAGGTGAAAACCTCACTCCCACTCACCAACAAAGACCCTCTGAGTTTGAATCCTAAGGTTCTGCTCCAGAACAGGACCATGACTAGGACAGAAGTGAACTAATTTCTCAGGTTAAGAGGCTAAGCCTTATCTTTTGTCCTATCAAACTGAATTTGCATGAAAACATGCAAAAAATTCTTACCAATGGCCCAAGTATGGGCCTTTGAATTCCATTCCAATCCTGAAAGTGTTTATTACTATTAAATTTAGGTGTTAAAATTACAATTAATAAAAATAAGAATTTAGCCAAAATAAAAATGGGGGAACTAAATAAGTATCCATCAATTGGGATGGCTGAATAAATTGTGGCATATGACTATAACAGAATATAGGGCTATAGTATAAGAAAAGAAAAATAATAGGAATTCAGAGAAACATGGGAAGGTTTATATGACATGATGCCAACTGAAGAAAGAAGCAAGAAAATAATATGTCTACAATAAAGTAATTGATAAGAACATCAAAAAAGAAGACAATTTTGATGAATCTTAATGATGTCTCAGGGCTGTAGAACTGATAAAGAAAGATATGTTGCCCTTTTCAGTCTAGAGAGATGGGAACTATAGATGTGAATGGTAACAAATAAATCCAGTCAGAAAAAGTGACCCTCTCTGTCAGTTTGTTCAAGTGATTTTTTTAGTCATGTCTGACACTCTATGACTCCATTTAGGGTTTTCTTGGCAGAGATACTGGAGTGGTCTGCCACTTCCTTCTCTAAATCAGTTTACAGGTGAGGAAACTGAGGCAAACAGTTAAGTGACTTGCCTAGGATCACACAGCTCATAAGTGTCTGGGAGATGAGTGTTCCTGACTTCAAGCCCCATACACTCGGTCCACTATGCTACCTAGCTACCTTTGCTTAAATATTTGGGTTGGAGTGGAGGAAAAGATTTGCCTACAAATAATGTCCATGTGACCTTTCCCCCTCTTCCCCTTCAATAAACTCCAGAGGTTCCCTATTATCTTTAGGATCAAACAGAAAATCCTCTGCTTGACTTTCATAGCCCTTTCCAAACCTCTCTAGTCTCCTTACACCTTATTCCCCTCAACAGACTCTAGACCATTTCGGGACACAGGCCTCTTTCCAGTGGCTCACATGTTGCTCACTCCATTACCCAATTCCCAACTTATCACCAATGTATTATCTTGTTAGCTATTTGCATGTTGACTCCTCCATTAGACCACGAGTTCCTTGGGAGCAAGGACTAGCTTTTGACTTTTTTTATATTTCCAGCACTTAGCTGGCACATGCCTCCCACGTAGTACATACTTAATCAAGGCATACTGACCTGACTATAAGGAAGAGTTCTCTGGGGCGCAGATTAGGGGCAGGCTGGAAGGAGGTGAGCAAGAAAAAAAGGGAAATGATTGTGGTAGAAAAACAAAAGTCAACAATAACATTTTTAAAAGACAAGGTAAATAAGCATGCAATAATGAAATAATGAGTTCGCAAAGTATCCATTTGCTTTTTTTCCCCTCCCACAGTTAGGCAGCTGAAGTCCAATATGAATATAAAAATCCTCACATTTCAAATCACAGTCATTTTTCTATTGCTCACCATTTGTGTTTGCCATTAAAGAACAGCTCAAACCCTGAATGTACTTTAGAAAAGCCCACCCTTTATTAGATGTTCAGAAACTAGCCTCACACAGTTTGGGGGCAAACATGCTTAGAATCTCCTGCATCTGGCAGTTTCAGTCAAATTAACATAAAGCTGCATGACAATGACTAAGGGCTAGCAAGGATACTGGCTACCAGACAGAAAATGTCATTTTAAAAATTTTAAATGCACACAGGGGGAAAATGGGCAACTTGTAGGAGCTAAGTGCTAAATTAAATGTTCTGCAGAGTGCTTTTTTCATTAAAAAGAGGCTAATAATAGGTTTCTACCTTCAAATGCATTTTTGAAGTGGCACTGCATCTGGACACTTCTCCATTTTCCATCAAGAGCCTGGGTTTTTCAGTTGCACTTGGTTGGTGGCCCCAGCTGCTTGAATTAACCAACAAGTCATTCAAAGATTGCTGAGCATCATATGTCATGCTTGCTGGATGTTGGGAAGGGTCAGGCAAAGAGATAAATAAAGACAGATTTGGACTGAGCAAAAAGATCACTTCAAAAAGGTTAAAGCAATAAGAATCTCTTTAATTTTGACATATAACCAATTAAAAAGTCTTTATTTGCTTGTGAATGTTTTACAAGTACTAAGTAGGTAAATGAGATGCCCTCCCTCCCCAATAATGTGGGAAAAGGAGTGAAAATAGAGTAATTTGTTTACAATAAAATTTACTTTAGAGATTAATTTATTTAAAGGAAATGAATCTTGATGAATTCTGTATTGAGAGGAAATGCAATAAAACTATAAAAGTTACCACTGAGTTCCCTTGGAAAATGGCCACCAAGTTTTTGTTCCAAAAATGGTTTAGAGATTTTTATAAACTGTAAATCTAACAGGGCAGAAAAGCATACAGTGACTCAAATGGTAGCTCCTGATTTAGAAAAGAGGCATTAGTAGTGAGAAAAGACTCATATTTTTTTAATGCCTGTGGCAGCATTATTTGTGATAACAAAAAGCTGGAAACAAAATATGTGCCCAATAATTGGGGGTTGGCTGAATAAGTTATGGCATATGAAAGTTCTGGAATATTACCTCACTATCAGAAATAATAAATATGAAGAATTCAGAGAAACACGGTAAGGCTTATAAGAAGGAATACTGAGTGGGGGAAAAAAACAGAAACAAAAGAATAGCATATATAACTATAACAACGTGAAAAAAGGTCAGCATAGAGATAACACTAATGAAATAAAATGCTCAAATTTAGTACCATAATGCCCAAGTTCAAGGAAAAATCCCTCCTAAAAAGGGGCTCGTCTTAGAACCATAGTTCTAGTGTTGGAAGAGAATTCAGAGGTCATTTAATCCAGTTTTTTCAGTTTTATAAATGAGAAACCAGGGTTTCAGGCAGGAGAAATTAGTTGTCCAAAATCACCCAGGTAATAATCAGGTAGGGCAGGATTTCACCCCAAATCCTCTCATTCTAAGAATGTCTGAGAAATAACAGTTGTGTTCAAATAAAGTTTATCATGTTCAGAAAAATAGGAATGCGGTCTCAGACACTTAACACTTACTAGCCATGTGACCTTGGGCAAGTCACTTAACCCCAATTGCCCTGCCTTCCCCCCTCCAAAAAGAAAAAGAATGAATCATTTTATTTTTATTTTAAGATTAGTTATCAACAAAGTCAAATGAAATAAACTTCAGTTTAATGAGGGAGCCACTCATTCCAAGCAGTGCTTTTCTTCTTCTGGTATTTTGTAATTAATCCTGCATTGTAGTTAAGCCTCTGAAATATGTCAATGGGAATCACGGAAAACCTGAACACTTCAGCAAAAGTGATTGTCATCTTCCTTTTAAGCTTACCCTGCAAAGCTCCTCATCTATCTCTTAAAAGAAGGACAAAAGCAATCAGCAACTCATTCTACTAGTGCCTTTAATTAGCCCCCAAAGTTAGTGTCCTCTGCTTCCAATATCTGTCCCTTTTTTCTCTCTTCCTTTCCTCTTCCAATTTCAGTTTTGTCTCTCATTTTAAATCTAAGATTGCATGATTCTTAGACTTACCTGTAATAAGTGAAATTTATTTTCTGTGTTATTATCAGGTGTACCTTTTTAGAGTATCTGGTCACCTAACCTCAATGTACCAAAGTCTATGTAATGTCATTGGTGTGGGTACTCTCTCCAGAAATGGAACTGCCAGACTGAAATAATTTTCATCAATCTTGTGCAACTCCATGTAATAACAATAACATCGACAGCAGCCACATTTTTATAGTGCTTCAAGGTTCACAAAGCACTTCAAAGATATTTTATCTTCCTTTTACAGATGAGGAAACTAAAGAATCACACATTAAATGACTTGCCCGGGGACAAACACCTAGTATGTATATGGTGCTGGATATGAACTCAGGTCTTCTGACTCTGGATCCATTGACTTTGTATATATTTTGATATACTTACATGTGAACACATAAGCACCCTGAGAGCAAGATCTTCATTTTACCAGCCCTAGCACATAGGCCTTAGCACAAGGCGCTTAACAAATGCTTTCTGATTTATTGATGCTCTTCTCCCTTAGAACTTTCACAAGAAGATTTACTTATTTAACTTGAATTCATTTCCATAATTGTTTTTTACTATAAGAATTTCAACCTATTCTTTAACTAAGCTTCACATCTGAAGCCAACATACCACTCAATGCCTTGGCAATTAGCCAACACAGTTAGATGTACGTGGAAATTAAGGAATCACAGAAAGAAATACAACAAGGCAGAGGGAATGAAGGATATGAGCCATAACATCATGGTTCTAACACCTACTATGAGATAAGATATGAAGGTCCACTCAAGAGATCATAAGAAAGAGAGCCATTATCTCAGACTGACATGGACCAATATTATTCAATAAACAGAAACCATCCCCTCTAAAATGTTTTTCTTTTCCTATCTTGGCTTACTCTTATTTCATCTGAACTGGGTTCTTATCCATCCTTTTTCATTCTTAATCCTAATAAAATGAAACACAAGTTGAGATTATACAACCAATCAGAGATGTCAAAATGCATGCAGAATAAAAGTAATCATAACAGCCATCTTCCTTCAGAATATTGCTAAATCATTTTTGCTTTCCTCTCTACCCTGCTCTCTTTTTTAAACTGGGATGCTTCTTAATAAGTGGGAAAAAATCTCAGGGAAGAATTTGAAACAAATGGTTTGTAGTTCTATCTGTTTAATAATTTTAAGGTTTCCATATACTTTTTTTAATAGTTGTAATTATATCCCTACTTAATGTTAAATGCTTTACTCTAACTAAATGAAAAGGTTAATTACACAGAGTTGAGTAATTAAAGTGAAATAACAGAAAATGTCACAATGAATAATTAATAAGACCTCTTTAATTTGGCTCAGTCCAGGGCTAGAAGAGGTTTTCAGGTCCATAGTGATTACCGGGTATTGGTACGATTTTATTAAGTGTACCTCACTATCTAATAACAAAAAAACTAGGGGTTCCTAATAAAAGTGCCTTCAAAACATAAAAAGTAAAATTTCAAGAAGCTACAAATACCCTAAAAATGAAAAAAGACCTGATTTATTGTGCCTTTTACCACAAAAAGCATTGGCATATAGCCCATAGTCATTGTACTGTCTTGAGGGACCATGGGCCCACGTTATATGGTGTAAGACCATGCCACAATCAGAGATTTCTAGTATTTCTATCAAGTAAGCCTGCTTGGGAAGGGTTCAAGAGAGAATACTATACCATCAGCTAATGTTTTTAAGTGTCCTGATTATACTAGAAACTGCGGTAAAGATAAAATAAGTAAAAAACATAGTCTCTGCCCTAGGGGGAGGGGAGGGAGGCAGAGCAAAACATATATAAAAATAACCAGAGAATGACATCCAGTGAGTCTAACAGAGCAAAGCACCAGGCCATGTATTTTAAAATAAGCTCAACTTGGGCCAGCATTCCCTGGATCCTTGAGAGGAGGTGAAAGAGTCAATAGCACTTTGACCTTCCACAATAGAAAGGTAGCTAAGTTGACTGAGGTCATTGCCAATGTGCCAGCAACAACAGAACTCTGATGCTTTTGCAATCAAAATCCTGCAATTGGCACAGTAAGAGGAATTAGTCCAGGCAAGAAATAAAATCAGTGGCTAAGCTTATCATCAGATACTTGCAAATCTCTCTGTTAACTACATGCTTTTCAAACTTTAGATAAGAATGGAAAACTATTGCTATAGTGCTACTATTATTAATATTATGCACTTAGGAAGCAGACAGCACATGTGGCATCTAAACATACGTTAACTGACCATGGAAAGATGTCAAGAGTAAAAATGGGACATAGCTTTTTAAGTCAGATTTATATTTGAAGTATATATTAGGGTAAGAAGCTCAGAAATTGAATTCAATTCAGCAAGCATTTATTTGTCAAGCAATGAGTATGTATCAAGCAGCCTTGCAGAGACTAGAAGACTGACCTTGATGAGGGGAAAAAGACATGAACTCCAGTCCAGCCTCTGAGAAACACTAGCCATGGGACTGTGAGCAAGTCATATAACCTCTCAGTGTCTTGGGAAAAACTCACTAGTAAGTGAGTTGCCAATCTATATCAGCAGAAAAGTTCCCCATGCTGATAGAATCCCAGGTTAGTACAAAATAAAATAAATCACTTTGTTATTGTTCAGTCACGTCTTGCTCTTCAAGACCTCATTTGGGGTTTTCTTGGCAAAGATATGGAAGTGGTTTGCCACGTCCTTCTCCACCTCATTTTACAGATGAGGAAACTGAGGCAAACAGGGTTGAAGGATTTGCCCTGGGACACACAGTTAGTAAATGTCTGAGGCTGAATTTGAACTCATAAGATTGAATCTTCCTGATTCCAAGCCAAGTGCTTTATCCACTATACCACCTAGCTGCCCACAAAATAAATCACTAGTAAGCCTTTAAAACAAGATTCCCAAATGTTTAAACTAAACAAGTTCCCTCTACACTGTCATTTACTGAACTCCAGGGCATGTTAAGATCTCTGGGCTCTTTTCTGTATCTATCCTGCCCTATATGTGTAATTCATTGCAAGATGACCAAATCTTTCTGACACATTTTTATTTAATGCTAAGGGATTTTTACAAGCCTTTTTACAAGGTCCTATTTATCTGCTAAAGGACAACAGTACTGAATCACATAGTAGGGCTTGCAGTTCTGGAGAAGTCTTCCATCTCCCTGGGCTCTTGATTTTCCTCAGGGGGCTGTCAACTTCATCAAACAGCAGGAATTTCTACCAGAGGTACCATTCACAGCTGCTTAAACAAGGTTCAAGAACTGGGACACTTCAGCTTGAGTTTGAAATGTGACTAACTGTAATAAATGTACTTTTAATGTGCCACTTTCCATCCTAACAACAAGCAAAGGAGTTGAAATCTAGAGTAGGAAACCAGTACTTAGCACCTCTAGGTGTTAGAGCACATTTACTAAAAGAAAGGGCTGAAAATAACTTCAAAATAGAGCTTTTTTCAAACTTCTTCAAAGGATCTTCACAAAAATCCCTTGGTGGAAGCTGGAATAATATATTTTACCTGAATTAGTTTCAAGCTCATTCAATGAGCATTTAATCAACAAATACGAATATTCCTGGCACTAGGCAAGGCACAATATCAAGACACAAAAGAAACAATAAGTCTGGTGGTCACTCTCCTCAGAGATTTCATAAGAATAAATGCAGTCAGGTAATAAAAAGGGGGAAAATTAACGCAAGTAGGATAGGAAGGGAAACAGTGGGAGGCGCATTAAATATCTCTGACAAAGATCTACTATCCAAGAGATAAAGCTAACTATATATAAATATATAACACAAATATTTAAAACCAAAAGCCATTCACCAATGGTTTAGTACTAAAAGAATATGAACAAACAGGTCTCAAAAGAATTTCAAGCAATTAATAACACCACTAATCATAAAAAGAAATACAAATCAAGACAATTCTGAGGGGTTATCTCATACCCAGCAAAGATGGGTATGATTAGCAAAGATGCCAAAAGAAGAAGAGTCAATGGTGAATGGGGCTGTGTGGGAGGGCTTGCCCTCTAATCAGCTGTTAGTAAAGCTGTGAATTTGTCCAACTATTCTGAAAAGCAATTTGGAATCATTTGAAGAAAATTACTAACATATCTCTGCCCTTTGACCCTGAGATTTCATTACTAAGCATATACTCCCAAGGAGGTCAGTCATATCAACAACAAAGTATTTGTAGCAACAAAAAGATGGACAACAAAGTATTTGTAGCAACAAAAATATGAAAACAAAATAAATGCCTGTCAATGGATCGTTGGTTAAACAAACTGGTACAGGAAGTAAGGAAATACTTCAGCACTGTAAGGAACAAAGGAGCCAAATGCTTTCAGACAGAGTGTAATTTGTTTTATCTAATTGTACTTATGTGTTACAAGGAAGGGTTCTAATGGGGGAGGAAGGGAATTGTGAGGAAATAACTAACATAAGAAAAGGAAAGAAAAACGGAGCATTTTTTAATAGTCTAAGCAAGTGGTAATAAGGGCATGGACTGGCATGCTGTAGTGAGAGTAGAAACAAGAGGGGTCATAGGCTTGTCTGTACTCCTGGTTACCAGAGAGGTTAAGGCTGGTTGATCACTTGAGCTCAGGAGTTGTGAGCTTCAGAGGATTAAGCCAACCGAGTATCCAAGTTAAATCCAACACCACTATGGTAAAATGATGGCGGCTACAATGGAAGGCCTCAGCCACGACTAACTTCAACCATCCTGTGGCTCAGCTGAGTGGCCAGGAAAACAAAATACATGCTGAAAGATGAACAAGGCATCCCACTGGGGGAGAGTTCTCTTTTGAGGGGCAAATAGGAAGATATGGTTGGAAATTGTGCTAACATATTTTCTTGTGCTTTTTAAAATGCAACAAGCAGCTACCAGACTACCTAAAGAGGGGGTAGGCCAACCAAGGTTGGAAATACCAGGTGAAAAGAACTGGTGGCAATAAGTAATTGATGAGTGGGTTACTTTTAGCCTAGAGGAGATAGAGATAAGCATATTCCAAAAGGGAAGAAGGGAGGGAGGGGGAAGAAAGGGAGGGGAAGAACAGACAAATAGAATACCAGTAAACTGTTCTGGGTGATTTAAAAAGTTGTTGCATGGAGAACTGTCAGTCTCATATAGTACCAATTGTCATCAACAACCTCAACTCTGCTCCCAAAAAAACTGTTATAAAAGTTTTATTACAGGCTTATGAAGAATGCTTAATCCTTTGCCTTATTCATTTTTCAAGACAAAAAATAAGCAGGTAGATAGGTCCAAGGTCACCAAAAGTAGATTTATGCATATAAATGTATGCCTATATTTATAAATTATCCTTCAAAGAAAAAGTTAATTTTTCATTTTAGTATACATTTATACTGTAAGAGTATTATTATAAGAAATAGTTGGTAGAATTTAATTTTGTGGTTTAAGTAGAACTGTCCAATTCCAATATACTAATAATTTTTTTTTCCAAAAAAAATTAAAGTACTCCTGGAAAATAGTGGTTTAACAAAGGACACATAGGTAGTGATTGGCAGAGCAAGAGTTTGAACCCTGGTCTTATGACTCCAAATTAGCGCATTTTCCTGATCACATCAATACTACACTAAAAAGAATAAGAGTGATGTACAATTCAGCTCTGTGCCCTTGCCATGTGCAAGGCGTTTCTGCATTTTGGATTCCTCGTGTGTTGTGGCAAGTAGCTGAACTGAAAGATTTTTTTGATTTCCTTCCAGTTCTAACATTCTTTTATTTTAAACTCATCCACAGCAGGTTAGCTACAAGGTGATGAATTCTTTGGCCACAGGACCTCTGCCACAACTCACTGTGTGATCCTGGGCAAGTAACTTGTCGGTGCCTTGGGCAACTCTATAAAATCATTTACAAAGCAGATAATGATCTACATTGAAAATGAGTTTCCACATCAGTAGTTCCTGATGCCAAAGATATCACAGATCTGATTTTTTAAAAAGTAAGCAATGGACCTGAGGAAAGGATGAGTGATTAACCATTTTAGTTTTTGGTGAACATGAATTCAATGATGCTATTTTTCAGCCAAATTGTTCCCACACCAAGATGACACCACTAGCACGACTGATTAAAATAATGTCTTTAAAAAAAAAAAACTGGTAAGAATATGGTTTACTATGAACAAAAGTATCAAAATCCAACCCCAAGCCTCCCAAGGGGCATTTGAAACAGAGTTGCTTAAGAATGATTCTAGATTGTTTCTCATTATTGAGGGATCAGAGACATACAATTGCTTTATCAGGAAGCAGAAGGGAGATGAGGCATGTAACAGGCAAATCCTAATAATGAGGTTCATTAAAAAGATAATGTAAGAGTATTACTGAATAACACAAAACTAATTTTCAGGAACAGCAGATTTGAATTTTAAACTTTAACAGTTTCTTTTTACAGTTGCTACAAAGTAAAATATAATCTCCTTGAGGACAGGCACAATTTTTTTTCTTTTTTTTTTTTTTTGTGGATCCTCAGCACCTAATAAAAGGTGTTTAACAAAATAATAGTTGGAAGGAATTAACTAAAAAGAATTGAAGAAGAGTCTATGAAAATAAAAGATGTGGGTTACACTGGTGGAGGGGAGGTGATAAGGAAAGGAGAAACAATTCTATCATCTCACTTTCACATCCATAAAAGAAATGACCCTTCCAAGAGCTTTCAAGAAAATTAGGGGCAGGACACAAAATGGCTTCCAGAGCCTTTTTGCCCTCTAACATGAATAGCTTTTGTTTTCATATGGAATGGCTATTACTATAAAATAACAGATATTATAAAGTCTATAGTACATTATGGCAAACACTATCTTCTGTCCTGCTATAGGCTGCTCAAAACCAGGATCCCACCTCTTTTCATTTATTTATAGTTAAGGGGTAAAGGAACTGGGACTAAAACATTCTCCTATTCTCTCTGAGTATGTATATATACATATATGTATATATGTGTATATATAACATACATATGTGTGTCTGTATATACATGTGTATATGCACACACATACGTGTGTGTATTCCTAGTTCATTTCTAGTTCACCAAAATTGGGGCTTAAACCGGTATCAAATAGTTGGAAAACTACACCACAAGCAAATCTTCCTTATGCTTGAACCCCTCATTCATAAGGTGTAGAGGATTTGATGTTTCCTACTGAAGTAATTACCCAAGGGTTGAGAGTTGGTTAAGGATGGAAGTCCAGCAAAATAGTGTTCCCTCTGTCTCTGCTTCTTCCTAGCTGGGTTTTTTTTTAATAATAATAATAGCCAGAACTGCAGCCTGGGAAATAGATGGTGCACATTTGTTTCCCACTATTGACATCAGTAAGGAAGCCTAATGTACAAGGATAAATCCAAATAAATGAAAAGGTGAATTTCTCATGAAATAAAACATAAAGAGAAGACTAGTGAGTGTTCTGGGAAATGGCTTGGCAAAGAGATTCTCACTGACCTCTTGAGTAAGCAGAAAATGTCCACTACTAATCTAGAATATGGATTCTAAGGTCAAAAATCTGTTGCTTTTGTAACTTGACTCCCCAGCAATGGTGCACAGAGTCAGGTGTCTCCAGCCCAAAGAATAGAAGGTGAACCATGGAAGAACAAACAATAAGGCAGCAGACCACAGTGGAAAGAAAGTCTACTGAATTTGGAGCCAGAGAACTTGAGTTCAAATCTCATCTTTGCTTACTCTTAACCAGCTGTGTAATCTTGAACAAATCATTTATTCTCCTGCAGGCTTCTCTTTCTCCATTTGTGAAATAAGGGAAGTGGACTAGACTTTGAACTACAAATCAGAGATCTGATGATATTCAGGCATGGAAGAGCCCACAGAAAAGAAATCAAACAAATCAAACCAGGAATGAAGACTGAAACCAGGAAAATTCCTTCCTCATTATCCAATGTATTCACACACACACACATACACACACTTAACAAAAACTACTACCATTACCACCACCACCATCCCATTACAAGGCAATGAGGATTCAGGGAATACAGTTTATGTTAGATGCAACAAAAACATTCCCAACAGATGAAAATATCCTATATTCAGCACAAAAAAGAAAACATGCTAAAAAAGCAACCAAGGAAAAGAAGGGTAGATGAAGAAAATTCATAGAAGAAAAGAAGTGAGAAAAATCCAGAGCCAAACTACATAGTCTGACTAAAACTAAGGGGAGATCATAAGAAATGCATGAAATGAAAAGATGACCATGGCAGATTAGGGACATTAATGCAAGAAAAGCATTGAAAAAAACCCAGTTTATTATATAAATGGTCAGTGAAACTCAGAAAATAACCTGCAGTAAAATGATCTACATGGGAAAGTCTCTGGTGCCAAATGCATCTACCTAACTCCTTCTAAAAGAGAAGAAATATAAGACTAGGTATCATATTTTAAAGATGTTCTCTTTGCCCCTTCCACCCTAGTTCATATAACACAGAGGGTTGTCATCCTTCCACATAGCTCCAGTCTGGTCTCTCTCCTGTAGGCTTCACTAGGCCCTTGACTGATTTCTTATCTAGCCTTAATCACCAAATAGGCATTGCCTCAGTCAAACTGAGACCTGGGAAAGACCTTCACTAAAAAAGACCAAGGTTCATCTCCAGTCTTCCTGATCTGTATCTTGCCATTGGACCCAGATGGCTCTGGAGGTGAAAGTGAAGCTGGTGACTTTGCACAGCCCTCCCTCACTTAAATCCAATTCACTTGCAAGTCATGACATCACCTTCCTGATGTCATGTCCTCTTCAAGAATGAAGAACAAACAACAAATGAATGAGTCACTTTGCTATCTCTACAGATATATTTTGTCTAGCATGATTAAATGCATCCACTCAAAATATGGTGATAAAACAAAAAGGGGAAGTTAGTGCTATATGGAGCACAGGGCCTTGATAGGGAAAGAAAATGCCAAGCCAACTTGACGGATGAACTGGGCTGTTTTCTAATTATGTTGCAGAACAGTTGCTGAAATGGGTGGTGTCATTACAAGTATCTTGGTTATGTCTTAACATTATTGAAAATTAATATTGGTTGAGGGAACATTTTGCAGGATACAGCTATATTCACACTAATTTTGCCTCAGTTTGAGCACTCATCTATGTCCATACTGCCATTTATAATTACAAATCCTAATCAATTACCTGAAAATTAGGTCCTCAAATTTGACAGCATTATATTTAGTAGTACAAACACCTCCAAATGCCACTCTGGGGAATTGCTAATAAAATAACTCTAAATCATTTTTGCCAAATATATAAAAGTTTAATCAGTAATAAGGCTATTAAAATCTCATTTTAAAGAGAAAGAGTATGAGAGGGAGAACAACCTTATTCCATCCTGGTCCCCTAATTTGCCCAACCATTTTTGGCTAGCCTAAATTTTTTATCATTTGGGTATTTTTAAAATGCCATTATGAAACACCACCACTAAGATAATCAACTTGGAGCAATCCTGTCTGTAGTGATCACTATTCCATGAAAGTTTAAAGTGACTTTGGAGAATGGTGATTTCTTAGTACAGCATAATTTCCCCTTCTTTTTTTCTCCAAGGATGTCCAGTGTGCTTCCTCTGTGGACTGAGACTGTTGGCACTTATAAGATGGTAACTAAACAGTAAGTTACTACTTACCTACCATTTTCCAAGATGACACCAGCTAAAATCATTAACATCCCCAAAATGCATGTGCCATAAACACCTTCACCATGACTTGGCTTAAGAAGTGTACAAAATTACTGGGCACACAATACAAGTTACTAGAAGACACTTATAATTCTGTGCTTACCAATGTTCATGTCTAAACATTTATTTCAAACCAAATACAATTCTTCAATATCTAGAAAGGAAAAAGAGAATATTGTTTTACAGTGACTGGTCATTAATAAATAACACTAGTGCTCTTTCTCTGTTTTCTAATTTCAGTAACTAAAGCCAAATCTAGACATGATATTAACCTTGGTAATCACTCACATTTGGTACACAGCACATATGGAGCAAATGATTTTTTCAAAGGCTATTGCGATATACCAACTAGTCTCAGTTCAAGATAATGGAGTAAAGAAAATAAATGAACATCTTTCAAAATAAGCAAGATGATGAATCATTACTTGTTACTTGTACCTCAACCCAAAGGATATGGGTTGCTTCCCCCTTGCTCAATTTATTAAAAAGAGGAATCATGTTTAAAATGCAACAACTTGACTTCCATTTATGATTACTTAAGAGTCAAATTCCCAACCACTGATATTTCATTAGTAGAAAATGAAAGCTATATCTAATTTGTAGCTACAAAGACCCCAATAGAAAGTTTTGTACCTAAGAGGCTTTCTTGGTAAACAGCAGCCTCTAGTATTCTAATTCTTGTCTCAGGTGACTATGAATTTTTTCTAGTTATCAAACCAGAGCATGGACTGTAACAGGGCATATTGAGTGCTGATCCCAGGAAACAGATTTTAGATTTTAATATATGCCGAAGGTCTAACAGCCAAGAGACCAAGTCAGACTTTAGTTTATTATGGCTAACTTCAAAGTTAGCCATGAGCAACAAGATGGAGGATTAAGCATTTTCTTGGTCCTTACAGTCTCTCAAATGTCACCAAAATAGAAATTATTTGCCAAAGATAAAGTGATTTCTACTGTCTCCAAAGTTTAGGACAGTCAGAATTCAAAAGAATGTTAAAAAAAAAATCACCAAAAATCCATTAACTGAAGCTCACTGACACCAAGCTCATTAAGTACCCCTCTCCCACTTCTCTGAAGACTGCACTAGCAAAAAAAGAACCCAACACAGGCTTACTACAGAACGATACTCTGTTCTTCTCTTCCTCTTTCCAGTGTAGTTGAGACTTTGGCTCCTGGCTACAACTAATTTACATGCGCAGGGAAAGATAGTAGCCACAACCCTAGAGTACCAGAGCTGCAAAACTCTGAACTATGAAAACTGGAATGGACAGTCTTATAGCATCAACAAAACAGTTACCTGAACTGGTGGCACTGAGGCTAGAAAACCATAAAACAGAGAGAGTAAGACAGGACACCAGAATAAGAAACTGGATGGAGCTATGGGGAAGGCACTTTACTAAGCCTGAGGCAAAGCACACAGCATCCAGCCAGTGCCAGTTCTGATCATCCAAAAGTCACTAGGGGTAGGGACCTAGGCTGGTGAACCATGAACTGCCCAATCTGGAAGAAGACTGAGACGTTTTAATGTTCAGCTCCAAAGAAAATAATCATCAGAGAGGATAATTACAAAGCAAAAAGAAGAAAATGAAGGGGGAAAAAAAAAACAAAAAAAAATTACCAAAGATCTCAGGAAGAAAACTTAAAGACCTTAAACTGGGACAGATAAATCAACAAGGAAAACATTAATAATGAATGAAATATGCTCTCCAGATCCAGTAATCTATGAATAAATAAATACTGCAAAACAAAGGAAAATGATCCAACATTGGATGAGATAAAGAAATCTGCAGAAACTGAGAACATGGAACTACAATACACTGTTCTTTGTGGTTCAAAAGAGAAATCAAAATTTATATCCTGCACAGCAAAAACAGAAAAAGAGGGGCAGCTAGGTGGCGCAGTGAGTAGAGCGCCGGCCCTGGAGTTAGGAGGACCTGAGTTCGGATCCGACCTCAGACACTTAACACACACACACACAAACTAGCCATGTGACCTTGGGCAAGTTACTTAACCCCAACTGCCCTCCAAAAAAAAGAAAAAGAAATCAAAATTTATATCCTGCACAGCAAAAACAATAGCCTGAAAAGAAAAACTGGAATCTGCAATGGTCTCACCAAAAAAAAAAAAAAGAGAGAGAGAGAGAGAACAAGAGTTTGGAATGTAAATATAAGGAAATGAAGGACAATCCAGAAGAAGAAAAGAAAAAAACAATAACATTAAAAGAAAAAATATGTCCACTTTGCAAGCAGAGCAAACATCTCAAAGACAAGATGCACAGAGACAACCTAAGGATCATAGGTCTCCAATTTAACACAATAATGAAGGAAATAATAAAAGAGAACTGACCAGAGTCCTCTAACCACAGAAAATGAAATATCAATTTAAAGAATTCACTGCCTCCAGAAAAAAAAAAAAAACAAGGTTACAACTCCAAGTTCTATACTGGTTCAATTTTAAAATTCATGTCAGAAACAAGTTCTGCAAGCTATCAGGAGAAAGATCTTTAAATGCAAAGGAAAAGAAATTCAAATAACACAAGACTATTCTGCACTGGCAACAAAATGTAGGAGGGAATAAAATAATTGTTCTAAAAGGCAATGGAGCTCAGGATGCAGCCATGGTGACCTACACTGCAAAACCGAGCTTAACCATACATGAAAAAAAAAGTGGGTGTTCAATAATAAACAGGCATTGAAACATTTTTAGAAAGAAACCTAGCATTGAAGAGACTATTTGCTTCTTGAACACCCCAAACATCAGAAACACAAAAGGAATGAATAAATGCAGCAGATAAGGACAACAACAGCAACAAAGTGACAGCAAAGAGAACAATCATCAACTTCTTTGTAAACATACACAAGGAGACAGGTGAAGGTAAAAGCCCTGTAGAAATACCAGTGAAGAGGCAGGCACAGGACATCATGTACAGAACCTGGCAATGCCCTGCCTTCAGATGAATGGATGTTTTCTTTTGTTTTTGTGCCATTACAACATGGAAGGGTACAGGAAAGGGAAGAAAAGGACAAGAAGAATAGAGAAGACTATATAAAGTGCTAGGATCAAATTATGGGCTAGTAATGAGGGGAAGGTGATCCCTGTCATCTCAGAAAGAAAAAGAGCCTACAGGGGAGTAGGTGAGAAGGAAAAGGGAGGGACTGAACATGAAAAGGGAAAGGAGGGATGCTTTGCTTTGGTGGTGGGATGGAGTTCCCCTGATGAATGCCATATTGATAAAGAGAGAGAGAGAGACAGAGAGAGAGAGACAGAGACAGAGAGAGACAGAGACAGAGAGAGAGAGAGACAGAGAGAGAGAGAGAGACAGAGAGAGAGAGAGACAGCGACAGAGAGACAGAGAGAGAGAGACAGAGAGACAGAGACAGAGAGACAGAGACAGAGAGAAAGAGACAGGAACCTTTGCTCAGTGTAGCCTAGGGATTTGGTGCTTGAAAATATTCATTCTACCTCAGGAGGAGAGGAAGTTGGAACTCAAAGGGGCAAATGGCACATGGGAAAGTGGGAAGAGAATCAGTGGAAGCAGGGACACCTTAAAAACAATTAAGATAAAGTAATTGAAAGAACCTAGTACTATATTTAGAGCACAAGATGGGGGGGTGTACTTTTTTTTAAAACAATATTAGAGAAAGATGGAGGAAAATATACACTTAATTTTCACAATTTTAAATGTGAATGGATTAAACAATCCAATCAAATGAAAAAGTGGAAGATCAGATAAGAAAACAAAACTCTACAATCTGTTGCTTATAAGAAAATACATTGAAAAAATAAAGACATACACAAAATAAAACTGAGGAAAAATATTAATAATGAAGGATGAATTTTAAAATATGTCCTGTGCATACCTTTTACAAGAGAGTCAATTGTTGAACATTTAACCAGTGCATCCCTTTTAAGAGATCAAAGTGGACATGTATCAGAAGTCCCAGTCCTACTGTGTCACCTTGGGCAAGTTAATTAATCTCTCGGGCTCAGTTTTTCCAAAGTAGAATGAGGGAGGTTGAACTAAATGATCCCCAAAGTCCCATTTACCTCAAATCTACTTCAAAGATACCTAAATGAGCATTGCCAGTGGGGTTAATCACTATTGTCTTTTAAATTATGGCCAGTGTCAAAAGCTTTCTCCTAATCTGGACCAACAAACAGGTAGCAGAGAAGTAGCTGTAGCTCGATAAGGAAAGTACAAGAGGAGAAGGAAACAGCTGAAGGTAGGGTCCTGAGAGTAGGACAAATGGGAAGAGTCTTCTCTAGCTCCTTCTTCAGTTCCCCATAATACAGAAGGCCCAGGTACACAGCTCATCTGAGCTGCCTCCAACTTAATAATACACAATAGCTGGCAACCATGCCACGATACCTCATCCTCCTATCTGTGAGAGTTTACCCAGGATTTTCCAAAAGTAAAGTCTCAATCCCTTTCCCAGACGATATTGGGAAATGCTCTTGCAATTCTCTAAGAGTCTGTGATATTCTTGAAACTCACTTTACAGCAACTAAAATATGGCACTTGCTTCTTTTCAATCTTCATGAATACTGTTTCTCTAACTAGTAGATTCTCCAATTGTAAGACAATTTATACTAATGCAAGCTCTGAGAGTCATTAGGGCTCTTATCCCCATATACAAGTAAGAACCTCAATCAATTAGCAAGAAAATTAGGTTGTAGAACCAAGTATAGGAGATAAGATTCATCTAATTCCTCAAAGAACCACGTTAGAAGTACTTCAGCTCATTAGGAAGGCCTAATTAGAGTCAACAAAAATGCATCCTTATAGTAACTTTCTGATTTCATGTAAATATTATTGAAATCAAGAATGCAACAACACGATAGAAGAGACCCCTTATTTACACTATCACAATTTAAATTTTGTCCCTTTACTCATGACTCATGACCACTTTTTCCAAGCCTATTTCCTCTACTACTAATATTACGAGGTCCTTCCATCTGAGTTCATTTAGTAAAAGTACTTGGTAGATAACACTGTCTGATGAGAAAATGACTTATTATACATGTTGCTAACCCATACTAATTCAAAGAAGTAGTATGGAAAACTGGTCAGAGATTTGACTTGTAAGTCGAAGAAGATCTGGATTCAAGTGCAGCCTTTGACACATACCTGGACAAGTAACTTAAGCTTTTTGATTCAGTTGACCCTGGACATCTCTACTTCTTCCTTCTCTTCCTCCTCCCTACTCCTGGAGTCACCCAGGGCTCTGAGAGGTGGGCTTTCACCTTATCTTATTAGAATGCAAGTCTTCATGACTCAGCCATGCATGTAACCACCTCACCACCTTTACCAGCATCCTTTTATATATTGTCTTTTCTTATTAAAGTGTAAGCTTTTGGGGCGGCTAGATGGCTCGGTGAATAGAGCACCGGCCCTGGAGTCAGGAGGACCTGAGTTCAAGTCCAGCCTCAGACACTTGACACACTTACTGGCCGTGTGACCTTGGGCAAGTCACTTAACCCCAACTGCCCTTCCTCCCCCTCCAAAAAGCCAAAAAAAAGTGTGAGCTTCTGCAGGCTGGAGACTGTCTTGTTAACCTAGCACAATACCTGGCACATAGGAAGGGCTTAATAAATGCTTGTTTGCTCACTCTATTTACCTATGACTCTGTCTGTCCATCATTTGTCTAGGTATGTTGTAAGACTATAAATTTCAGAGAAAGTGCTTATCTGCACTGATTGGAGGAGTTCCTCCTAAGGGGGCTCCCTACATTGATGAAATTAAGGACTCTGTCGAATAGATATCCACTGGGCTTATTATGAAAACAATCTGCACCTGAAGAAAATTCTTCCAGTTGCCAGGTTTGCTGAATTCCTGCTGTTGATATCAAAGGAACACAAGTATGCTAATTTCCTTCAACTTTCCTTTCTTGCAATTTGCAAGTCTTCCCTCCCACACTCCATGAAAAGTGTGAAAGAGGGGTTTCACCATACCTCATTGTACACTATGGGCCACTTTATCTAGATTGCATTTCCCAAATCACATCAAAATAAGTTCGTTAAGTGGAATTACTCTCCTTTTATCTCTTGGTAGGAAATCTTCTGGTTCCTTAATGTGTACTGAATTGACATTTTAAACACATTATAAGTAAAACAGTGAATACCCCAAGCTTCCAACATGATTCATGTCGTAAAGAAGTTATCTCAAATTTCAATGTAGAGGTCTCACCTTCAACAGTGCAAGACTTTTTTCACATTACAGGCTACAAACCCTGACCTCTGGAATGGTGCCCTTAACCCAAGTAGATTACTTAAGTAGTTACTAGAATCTCCTTGGAGGGAAGGACTTTCACAGTGGGAAACTAAAAAAAAAGTGTTCATAAACCATAGCCCTACCTTCCTTTATCACTTCATCCATACTCAAGACAGAAATGGACTTGCAGAAATTGATTTGTTTCCTTTACCTGTTGATAATTAGTGTTCAGTGTGTCACACACATCTTTTGATTATGTAAAAAATTGAAATCGTTCTATTCCAATTACCTTTACTTCCCTCTTAGAAGGCCTGACAAAGGAGATGTAACTAATACAGATGCCAACTATGCCATTAACAAAAAAATCAATCCATTATTTCCCAAACTCTTGCCTGAAGGCTAATCTTTCTGACACTAATCTGAAGGGCCCAGCAATCTAATAAACAGCCTTCATTCACTTTCCTGACTGTGTATACTCACTAGACACTAAATCATTTGAGAGAAGAGGCACCTACAAAAAGCTCATCATTCCCACTATATGAAACCCAGATTCTGGAGTTTTTAACCACAATCTAACCACAAAAGCAATTTATAAAATGAAACTTTTTTTAAAAATGTCAAATAAACCAAAGTTAAATTGTCTAAACTATTATCCCAGAGTTAGCAGCAAGTTGATTTTTAGAAATATATATCAAAGAAACTTTTTTAAAAAAACTAGTCAACTAGGATTTATAAAGCTATTTATTTTTTATTTATATATTTATTTATCAAGCTATTTATTTATTACCTACAATGTACTAGGAACCATGCTCACTCCTAGAGGGAAGGAAAACCTAGAGAAGAGGCAGTATTAAGAATAAGATCATTGATACTGGGAATAAAATGAAAGGCCAGAAACAGCCCCTTTTCCCAAGAAGTTCAGTCTAATGTGAGGAGACAATATTCAAACAACTATGTATAAATAAGATACATTCAGGATGAATTGGAGGTAATATCAGATGGAAGGCACTAAGATTAAGGAGGACTGAGAAAGGCTTCTTACAGAGACAGGACTTTACTTGAGCTGAAAGAAGCCAGAGAAACTAAGTGGCACAGATGAAGGAAAGAGCCTTGTTTGTACATGGGAGGGGCAGTCAGTGAAAATGCCTAGAGTCATGACACAAAGATTAGATGGACTGGAGTGGGGAGAGACTTGAGGCAGGGAGACCAACCAACAGTTGGATGGCAATAATTGAGTTGTGATGTGATAAGTTACTATGGGGGTGTGTGTGGCAGGGTTTGAAGAGAGAACGAGGCATATACAAGGGATATTATGGAGGTAGAAACAACTAGACTTGAAAAGAAAGACTTTAATTTAAAACTTTTTTAGTTGACATAATGACAAGTATGATTCTAGGTCAAGTTGTTTTTCTTTATTTTCATTTTTGGTCACGAAATTAAGCAGTTGGATGTTTTTTTACCTGGCAAATGGGAATGACTCACAGCTCTATGGGTATCTGAATTTTTAATATTACATAAGCACTTTGCACAGTAGAAAGGTGGCACCGTCTTAATGAAGACTCCATTTCTGGCCATTTGCTGTATGCTTTTCAAAGGGCTGCAATGACCAGGAAGCATCAAGAAAGAGAAGGCTTTCACTGCTACTGTCCTGGCTTCCACCAAAAGACTTTCAGATATATAATCTGAAAAGCTCTTAGATTCAGGATACACAATCTCCACCTCTATCACTAATTGGAAATGACAGGGAATTCTATTATTCCATGTGAAACCATCAATATGTTTTTGGTCAGAAAATGTGGGTATAAGCCCCAGCTTGGATACATATTAGCTATGTGATTGATTATAAATTCACCTTTCTGAGTCTTGGTTTCCTTATCTATAAAATCAAGGCAAATAACATACTACCTCACAGGGTTACTGTAAGAAAGGTGCTTTGAAAATCAGAAAGCTCTGTATGTGTTTTATCATTTTTCAGTCATGTCCAATTTTTCATGATCCTAGCTGGGGTTTTCTTGGCAAAGATACTGGAGTGGTGTGCCATTTCCTTCTCCAGCCCATTTTACCAGATGAGGAAGCTGTGGCAAACAGGGTTAGGTGACTTGCCAAGGGTGACACAGTTGGTAAGTGTCTGAGGCTAGATTTGAACTCAGGAAAATGAGTTTGCCTGACTGGATGCAGACCAGGCGTTCTATGCCTATGGCGCCACCTAGCTGCCTTTTATGTGTTATTATAATCCCCATCATTACTATTAGAAAGACCAACTATCAGTAACTAGAGAGCTTTGCCTGTTAGTATGACTAGTTACTGGAAAATGGAAAAAAGCCAGTCCATCTTATTACTGTTATTGCTATTGTTGCAGATAATAACTACAACAGCAACAACAAAATCAGCTGAGCAGTCAGGGTGTATGACTCTGTAATTGGCACTTACAGAGACCTGACAGCATAGTGGAAACTGTCCCTGCTCTCAATTTTTAGCAGCAGAGGGATGGTTTCCATAGAAACCACAAGTTGGACTCCAGAGAAGGACGAATGTGCTTGCATGTGGCCTGGCATAAAAAGCACCTGAATTTGTGAGCAAAGAAAGGGCAAAACCCACCTGTTTGGACACAGGTTTCTTTAAAAGCTTTGGTCAAATTAGTGATTTAGAAAAAGGAAAAATGTGCCCAATGTCAAACATTACTTTGGAAAACTAGATGTGAAGAAAAAAATAAATATGGGGGGAACATTCTTTTGCTAGTGACCAGAAATTTTCCTAGTAAAATTGTCAGGAGATGATGTTGGAAAAAAACACATCACAACTACATAAGATGCCATCTTTTATCAATGGATATTCCAAAAGAGAGAGCATGCTTTTCTTTAATGGACAGGATACAAACAGCCAGCTTTTAATTTCACTTTCTGATTCTGGAGACACTCCGGAAACATCTCATTTGACTCATCAGAGTGTATGTTAACTCATAGACTATATTATAACACTTATCATGGCAAACATACTACCATTAGTACTCTTCCCATTTGTATGTGGAAAACTCCATTCTCAGTTGTAAGTGAAATGAAGGCTCAAGCAGGAATGACCTATTTCCATGAAAGATATCAATAAACTCTGTTTGTCTGGAGTACTTTAGCCAGTTAGCAAGATGACTTTGCAGAGGAAACATTCTCCTGATTGTTTGGTAAAGTTGGGGTCCAATTAAATGAATGTTAATCATTCACTGAGGGGGCTTTGCTTGTTGTTTAATACAGAATCGCAGAATTTCCGAGTTGGAAAGCACCACAGAGGTCATCTAATCTTACCACTACACAAAGTAAGACTGCTTCCTATAACACTTCTAACAAGTAACCATTTAGTCTCTACTTTTCAGACAGAGAATTCCCTACCTTACACTTTTAGGCCACTAACTCTATTTTTTAGATAGCACTAATTTCGGGGTAATTCTCCTCCTATCAAGCTGAAAACTGACTCCTTGTACCTTCATCCCACCCACCCTAGTTCCACCCCAGGAGTTCTAACTGAACAAATATAACCATTCCTTCCACATGATGTTCCTTCAAATATTTGGGAGTTGGAAGACAGGAGACTTGAACTTACTGGAGATAGCAAGTAACAATATCCTCATTTATTTGGGATTTTTCTTTTGACCATTTTTGCTCGATGCTTCCCAGGATGAAAGGTCATTTTCCTCCAGAGAGAAAATGAAATCAAAATAGGGTTTGTATAATTCTAAATTTTCTCTGTTATAAGGTATCATGATCTTCCCATTCACCTCCAACAGAGACCCCACCCTTCCTCTGTAGCCCCTCAGCACAATTAACAAAATGGTTCTTTTTGTTGTATTTAACATTTATCAAAACCCTCAACTCATAATAGGCTTCCAAAAGCTCTCTAACACAAGCCTTCACATGAAATACAAGTTCTCTGGTGGAGAGCCCATCATTATTTCTTCTTGCCCCTGATTCAGAAAGCTAAGTCCTGTGCTCTGCCACTATCATCTTAGCCAGCTGCTAACTTCCCCTAGCCTATTTTCTCTTCCAAAGTACCTCTTTTCAATTGAGAGAAGTGATGAATATGGTGGTCCTTTGTGTTCTAGGATAACCAGGCTGATATTGCTATCCATCTGTGGGTGGGTGAAAAGAACAAGACATGACCAACGGTCCATTCCACACCTAAATGCATCTGCTAATTGATGGGTCTGTCACTGTTTGTGGCTCTGTCTTTTAGCCTTCAAGTTCTGACTGATGTCTTCCCTCAAAATGAGCCCCTCCCATTTCTGATCACTTCACTTGCAGGAAGGGAAGACTGGCCTTTTACTATCTAGTGTTTCTCACTGTTCCACCAATAGGCAATGCTACCTACCTGTTTGGGGGGTGTCTGGCCTGCCAGTGGTGACCTGCTTCATCTCACTATAATATAACTATCTACCTATTCCACTGCCCTTCATTCTGCCCCACAATAAATGCAAATTAGTATCAGTGTTTTTGTGTCCATGAATTTATACACATGGATCATAGCCTTGGATACTATCATCTAACTGAAGCATAGATTCAATCATCCATCTAAATCAACCTCTCAAAATAGGCGCTGTGCAGGGCCTAGCACAATGTCATTCACAATGTCACCATCATCATCATAATTTGTTGAATGAATTAACAATGCCTGAGATACACAAACAGTTATTGACATAGTATCATTGAACTAGAGCTAGGAAAGACCTCAGAGGTCATCTAATACAATCCACTTATTTTATAGATGAGGAAAATGAGGTTCACGGAAATTAAGTGACTTGACAAAGGTAAGCATCAGGAGCAAGACTTAAACCCATTCCTCTGACTCCAGATTATTCTCACTAGACCCAGAACACACATATGTACATGCTCACATTTTCACCAAGTGCCACCCTTTGCACAAGCCCTTTCCTCAGCTGCTAGTACTATGCCTTCAAATTCATCTTGAATCTAACCTCTGTATGTCTGTGTGTGCATACATACACACACACACACACACACACACCATATGTGTACCTGCTTTTTAAAATTATATTTCTGCCTTTTTTTGGTATGTCTAGCACTGAGAATAGTACCTGGAACATAGTGAGTTCATAAAAATGCTTGTTGACTTGTTGATTAAAGGATATAAAAACATTACAGCTTGCCATGGGGCAGCCTGGGCTTGAAAAATGCATCCAAATGGCTGAGAGATAATCAAAGGGACTTGTGATTACAGTTACCCATCTCTGAAATAACTTAATATTCACTATTTAAATACGATACCTGGGTGGTATAGTGGATAGAGTATTGAAATTGGGAAGATCCGAGTTCAAATCTTTCCACAGACACTTATTAGCTATACAATGCAGCACAAGTCTCCTGAACTTCTCTCAGCCCCAGTTTCCTCATCTATAAAACAGAGAAAATAATAGCACCTAGCTCCTCCAAGGTTGTGATGCCCCCAGGATCAAATGGGATAACATACGTGCTACATAAATACTAGCTATTATTATTATCTAATGGCAAATTCTATTTTCTTAAATCACACTGAAAGATAACTTGAATCACTAGCATTAGTGAGGAAACACGTATACTTTTGACCTTATTGTCTGTAGAACATCTCCTTTCCATTTTTTTCAGCCACATCTCAGTAAAATTAAACCACATTTAAGTACCTACTGAAAACCAAGAGGCATGCCCAGAAGTGGTAATAAATATTAAATTCCAAACTGACTGTTGAGACAGGAGGGAAGAAGAGAGAAGAGAAAAGACAGGGACAGATAAACTGTCAGCAATATGGAATATCAAAGCCAAAGCTGATTCAAGACAGCTGCATCAGCTGCTATAGAACCACATGAGCCAAAAGAGAGATACCTTAGACTTCTGGTACTACTGGAGTGGAGACACATTTAAAGCACAGGAGAAAATGTGAACCAGCCATGACCCCTAGTCTCCTAAACTATTGGTTAGTACATTTGCAATTAACATGCTGTGTTACAAATAAAATCACCCTATTTTCTTTTCTTTAGATTTTTCTTTTTTGCTTTTTGGAGGGGGGAAGGTAGGGCAGTTGGGGTTAAGTGACTTGCCCAAGGTCACACAGCTAGTTTTGTGTTAAGTGTCTGAGGCCAGATTTGAACTCAGGTCCTCCTGACTCCAGGGCTGGTGCTCTATTCACTACACCACCCAGCCACCCCCAAATCACCCTATTTTCTGAAAAACTACCTTGGTGTTTCTCATAGAGCCAGAAAGGACCTCAGCCACCATCTGATTCAATCCCATTATTTTACAGATAAAGAAACTCATACCCAGAAAGGTTAAATTAGTTCCCTAAGCTCATTCAGGTATGAAAATTTCAGAAGTGGGGTTGGAACCTTTGTCTTGTAACTCCACAGCTAATGTGGTCTTTCCACTTATCTTCAACTAGATATGCCCTGAGATTTTCTCTCTAACTAACTCAAAGAGGAAAAATATGGAAACACACACACAAAGAAAATTATGTGAGAGAAAATTAGGAATATTAAATCTAACTCAGTCTTTCAGGATCCTTGGGCAAACTTTTCATTCCTTGAAGTTTACTGGGGCTACACACTACAGGCTTCATCTGGGTCCATGTAATCAACAAAGAATTCATTTTAAAGGATAGTCATTCAAGCAGTGCAAAGAAGACCTTTTTTCTATTCCTGGGTCTGAAAGAAACTCACTCTGTGACCTTGAAGAAGTTACTGCCTTTTCCTGTGCTCAAAACAAGGGTGGCAATGTCTGTGCAAAGCACTTAAAATGAGATTGCACCCTACAGCTACAAATTAAGGATCTTGGGAATTTAGTATGTTGTTGGTTTGGCTTTTTTAAGTCTTTCTTATTCTCATATGCTGTTGTATGAACCTGGTGTAGTAAAGAGAGCACTAGACATGAAGTTAGGAAAGTCCTGAGTTCAGATCCCACACCTGATAGGCGCGTTGGTGGGAAAATTACGTCCCTCTTTCTGAGCCTTAATTTCTTCATTTGTAAAACAGAGATAGTAAGACCAAACTCATCATGAGAATCAAATGAGATAATTTAAGTAAAGAAATGCCAATTTCAATAATCATACTTAGAATCCTACTTAAATCAATGTTCATTACCTTTCCTGTTCACCAACTGAAAGGCTGGAAGACATTCTTGATAATAATAAGCTGACCATCTAACAAATCTGGAGGATATAAGTTCTCATGGTATAAGGGACTTATGGTTTTAACTTCGTTTCTAAGTAGGTCAGGTTAAAATATATCTAGGTGACATTAGTAATTCAATGAATGTACTTTTTAATACTGCTTCTAAAAGTTTATGGGTGCTTTGTGATTGGGAAGGGGGCAGGAGAGGGAAGTTAACTCAGGCAGCATGCACACATCCAGTCTTTTCATGTCTGTGATATTTATTTCCAGAGAAATGCTCTATCTGAGCCCAGCAGGAAATAAGGGAATTTATCAATACTTGCAAGTATTATTTGACAACGTAAAAACCCTTTCTAAGTATGACTAAGGCAAAAAACCTTTTCCTTCTTCTGCACATTTTAAGAAACCCGTCTATTTTTTTTGTCCTACAACAATATTGGTACCTTGTCATTTCACAGTTGCTTGTCTCTCTCCATGATGTGAATGTACCAGACCTGGTTTCTTCCCATGCCAGTAAACTTTGGCAGGGCATAAGTCTGGAACAAATGTCCAAATACCAAATTAAGTGTCTGCCAATTTAATTCTAAAAACAACTCTAGGACTTCCGCAAAGTAGGTGAAGATGAGAAAGTCTGTAGCTCTAACAAATATACTGACCAATACAACCACTTCCAAATATCATCTTTCTTTTAGATCTCCTTACCCACAACTGGAATATGGCCAAAATCAGCTGAAGCTTTTAGACCTCCAATGTACCAAAATACTGTGAGATATTCATATACACATATCCATACACTTTTCCTAGTTATAACTATCAACATATAATACTACAGGAAATGATACAAAAAACCTTCTAGCCATTCTTACATTCATTTGAATAGAGGAACTTTCCAGAGTAATTGTCCAAGGTAATTGTCTTCTCCAAACTACAGGTAGTATTCAAGAGACTTTATCTTGGAACAGAAATAGAATACTAATCTATGTAAACTCTATTTCCCCATACATAACTGACATGGTCCTCCAGGAGGGGGAAAAGGAAATATAAAAATCACACTATATTTAGAAACAGACTTTGCAAAGTATGGTATCACCTTCTGTGCCCTCACAATTACAGCACTGGGTATCAGAAGCAATGGTCTGATCTTTAAACAAATAACCTGACCTTATGAAATCTCAAAAATGCATCTGTGATATCTTAATAAATATACAAATACATGGATATTATACACATAAAAATCCTGGCATGTAAATGAACATCAAGTATCATTTTTCCCATATTAAACAATGGTTTTATTCCAATTTACTAACAAGTAAATTGTGATTTCACTTTGGGAGACAGTGTGTTCTCTAGAAAGGTTTCCTTAAAGAACAGGGAAGAAGTGGACAGAGAAAGGAGCAAGTAGGAGAGAATTCAAAAAAGCAGAGATAGTAGAAGAGAAATAATTTAGCTTCAAATTAGGATTTGAAGCTAGAAAGGACCTTAAAGATCATCTAGCCCAATGAGGTAGCACCATGAGAAGAGCAGTGAGCTTACCATAGGGAATACCTGAATTCAAATCCTGCCTCAGACACCCACTAGTCAGGCTGTGTGACTAGGCAAGTCACTTAATGAGCTACTCTGCCACAATTTTCTCCCCTCCCCCCCTTTTTACTCCTTGGGTTCTTAATATCCTATGATTCTAGTTCTACTAATTCTTATCTTTACTTAGAATTAAAATGATAGAATCAGAATCTACAATAAAAAATAGTCACTACCATAGTTCAGAAACAAAAATTGCAGGCTGTGGTTATTTTTAAAAGGTCAGGAATATGAAGAATCATTGTTAAAGGATTAAAAGGAAAGACTGAGGCATATCTTCCTAAATGTACTAAAATATCGCCTTGGAAAAAAGTCTTGGAGTAGGCACCTAAAGATACAATACTAAACAGAACAAAGTGTGTCACAGACTGGAGACAGAGGCAGTATGGTTGAATGCTGTGCTGAATGAAGTGGAAGGAATGCTGTAAATTGCATCTCCATGAATTATTAATCTCAGTTAGCTTGTGCCTACCATTCCCAACAAATGATACAATTTTAGCTTTTCTACGTTTGAATAAGCCAATTGTCTTCTGCTCTCTGAAAGGAAAGAAACATGCCATAAATGAATTACAGATTGCCAGATACTATTAAATGAATCACAAGCCATGTTAGATGACTTTTAGAGAAGGAAAAAAAAAAAGCTTACAATCCCCAAACTACCTTCATACTACAGGTTTTTTACAAGTATAGATTTTGGCTTCTTGTGTCTGTCAACAAGATAACTTGTCACAAAGATGGTTTGCTTGCAAAGCTTTCTTCTAGACTCTATCTTTAACTTTAGAAAAATTCAAGAGTCTCTTCCTCCCTCTCCTGTCCCCCCAACCTCCTTTTGTAACTATGCACGTGAATCCATCTTACCCTAAACACATTTCTTTCTTGAGAATCTTAAATCAGACTTCTGAGAGTTAGAATGGCATATTGCGGATTTGATTTTGCAACTTCTTCTGCCCCCGTAAAAATGCTGCATGGTAAACAGCAATCAGAAATCAGTGTGAAGTGATGTTCTCTTTGTTCTCAAAATTGTTTTGACAATTTACTTCACCCTCTGAGGTAACTGGAAATGGTTTGCTGATAATGCAAGTACTAGGACCAGGGATACTTACTGTGGGCTCTACAACAGTATGGATACAAGGAGTAGAATACTGATGTTCTCATCACTGGTGAAAAGGCATCTTACTCTAAAAATACTTGTAATTATCATAACTAATAGAGGCAACCCGATCAATCTAGCAAGGTCACTGGAGAGGTTCTTTTATTCTGGCATTTCCAAAAAGTAGGTATATAGCCACTGCCGTCACTTTTGGGGAATGACTTCTTTCTGAAGGTAGACATACAATTATTTTTGCCCTAGGAACTTACTTCTTGGCCAATTTATATCACACTGATGACTGACTGAAAACACACTGAAGAAGAATGATTGAGTCAGGGCTATGAGAGATCTCAGAGTTATGACTCAATCAGTCTTCCTCAATGTGGTATCAATGGGCCAACAGAACCCAGTGCAGTGATATTCATACCCCATTTGGAGAGGTCAATCACATTTTCCACTGGAAGGTAATCAGAGTGAGGAAAAAAGGCCTCATCCTAGAGTTTCTTAAGTTAAGTTGACCAGGATACAGAACTAGTCACTACCATAGTCACATTTCATACATTTAGAACCCTGGCAAAGAGTTCACTCTAGTTACTCTTTTTCCTACTTTCACTTGAAAAAATAGTTGTTTTGGTTTTTTTTATACCCAATCACCTGCCCCCAGCAACTGGTAATTTATTTATAATCAATCAGCTATGCTAAAAAGTTAAAATATGAAAGAAAAGTTAAAAGAAAGTCCTACCCTCAAGGAACTTGCATTTTAATGGGAAAGATAATACATATACTCATATACACACATACATGTATGATACATATAATAAAAGCTAGCAACTGAAAGGAAAGGAAAAGACCTTCTGCAGGAGAGAACATCCAAGCTGAGTCATGAAGAAGTCTAGGAACAGCATTTACTGTCTCTAGATTTTATTTGATTCTCTCAACAACTCTATGAGACAAGTTGCACATGTAACATTATTCCTGAGAGTTGAAGAGACTGAGGCACAAAGAGGTTAGATGACTTACCAAGACCACACAGTTAGTTGTCAGCAGAATTGAAGCCAAGCCTAAGTCTTCTAACTCCAAGTCCAGGACTTTCTAGTGATCCACACTTTCTCCTTTTAAGAGCCAATAAATAATTTGTCACCACTAAAGACTTAACATTACTTACTTGAGTCTAATGGAGACAGTAAAGATAATTCTGAAGTCATAAAGTCTTCCATCAAGTAGACCCACCTTCTCAGAGACCTTATGCACTGTCTTCTTGTGTCACCTATTTTGATCTCTGATGCCTTCCAACCCATAGCTTCCCACCCATTTTTTTTGTCTTACCCCAACCACTCTCCACAATATACTTAATGTGATGTGACCATCTGGAAAAACAACAATAACAACTGAATTACAGCACACTAAAATGGAAAAAGGGTTGGGTTTTGAACTTGAATCTTGACTCTATTACCAACAACATTTTGCAATTCACCTTTCTGGCCCTAATGTTTTCATCAGTATAATGAAGAGTTTGGACTAGATGACCTCTTGGGTGCCGTCTAGTTCTGTATCTTTAATAGAGGGTGAGAGGGTCTATCCCTGGTCTATCCACTGAGCAACTGCAGTACACTTTAAGAAGTGCCAAAGGGATTTGAAGGTATCTTCTCAAAAGAGTGAGCCCATGTAAAATGCCTTTCTGCTCTGCCATAAGTCCCACTATCCACAATCTGCACACTATGTATGCTACTGTAAATTAAGAGTGTTCAATAAGTAAAAGTTGAGAGTGTTGCAAAATGTATCCACCCTTCTGTGGTAACAATTACCTAACTAACATAAACCATTAGGTGAATTCATCATATGAACCAACTGTGGGGAAAAAAAGCAAAGGCGCAAACACAGGTTGCTGAGTTAAAATTTCAAGCCAATGAGATCATAGCATGTCATACTTAGACTGGGAAGAGACCTTAGCTGTCATGTAGTTTAACTCCTTCATTTTACAGATGAGCAAAGTGAGGAATATAGTGGTGAAATGACTTGGAACAAAAGTCACAAAGATTTCAAATCTAGGGCTCTTCCTTCCATTATACCACACAGCAATACTTAGAGTACCAAATTACATTGATGTGTAGATTAAGAAAATAACTTTTCAACCTAGTTCACAGGCATGCTTTGAAATACAAAAAAAAAAGAAAGTGAGAAAAAAGGGGGTAGAAAATCCTAAAGCTTTGATTCTACCATAATTCTCACTACTGTTCCCCAAATTAACTAAACTATTAGGTATAAATTCATAGTTTTGCTCTTAAAATAAAGAAGACCATACTCTTTTAAAGTGAGTTACAATTTTTTAAAGGTTCAAATCACTTCACTTTTAACACACTAGAAATACCCATTCCCTTGAAAATGTGGGCAAATTGTGTAAATGGAAACTAACAGAACAACATTAATGCAAAATTTTTACCAAAGAACTAAAACTTCCCTTATTTAAAGTATCCCATAATTTTATGAGTGAAAGGTCTTCCATGTTGTCATTGATGTTACTAATTAAGGGGAAAATAGAATTCAAGATGGTGGTATAAGTAGAAAATACTCCTAAAATAGCATCAGTTCTACCATTAACTTTTTGAATAGATGAAATCATGTTACTTCTTCTGGTCTCAATTTCCTTTTCAGGAAAATTAACAGTCTAGAAGAGATAATCTCAAACTCCTTTTCTAGCACTTCATCTTAAGAGTTTATAAGGACCTAGTGTATAGGCATGATCCAAATGTCCACTGAATAATTAAATCAAAAAATGATCAGATCGTTAAGAATGAATACAAATCAGCAACTAAACAATCCTATATTTATTTTAAGTGAAAGACAGATGGTATCTGGCAGCAAGTTATTCCATGTTATAGTTGACACAAGGCAAGTGCTATCCTTCTATTGAACAAGCTCATGTTTCTTTCATAGCTGGTCATTTGTCAGCAAGATCCCAGTGTATCACTGCTTTTGAAACATACTGTGAACACAATCAGAATGGAAAAAAAAATTAGGCAGAATATGTTTCCTAGACTTTAAGTCATTAATAGTACAATACTTCAGTGTGGTCTGAAATTTCCTTATTAGGGTCAGTTCCATTCTATGTATCACATTGTGAGATCTTATGTAGTAAAAGGACTTATGGAGAAAAAAAATATTCCATGGCTTTCCTCCAATCATAAATTCCTTTATTGGTGTGGCTTATAAATGACCAAAGGAAAGGACTTCTCCCCAACTAGTGCCAGCCTATATTGAGCTGTGAGCAGTGAAGTATTTGTTTATCATAAGTACTGAATAACATGTGCAGTGGGATAGTTACTGGATTTGGAATAGTAAAATGTAAGCCCCTTGAGAGCAGGCACTGTTTTCTCTTTCTCCCTTTATATTCTCATGCCTAGGACAGTACCTTGCACAGAGTAGATAATAAATGCTTGCTTGATTGCATTAGATGGCATTTAGAGTCTGGCAATCTGGGTTCAATCCCAACTATTCAACTTACCATCTATGTGACCACTTTCCCTCCCTCAGCCTCAGCTGTCCTATCTGTGAAATGTAGGGGTCGGATAAGATGGTCTCTTAGGTCCTTTCTCGCTTTGAGTCTATGATCCTATGAGCATGTTTTCAATAAGAAACAGTATAAGAACATGCTGCATAAGTGGTCAGAGTTCTACTCAATTCCCTTGGCAAGGTTTCCTCAAGACAGTGCCCCAAGAGAGCACTCTCCAAGTGCCGTAAAACTCTGCAGCTCTGCAAAGTTCACATTCAAAGAAATCCTGCATTGGAAGGAACCTAGAGAAGGTCACCTTGTATATCCCTCCATGAGATTACTATGGAAAGGGCATCCAAAACTATACCTAAATACCCCTGGTGAGGCAAACTCACCACCTTTTCTTCCTTCATTACCTAGACTCTTTTATCTCCCTCCTTTAGATAAAAGAAAAACTTGGAAATCGGTATTCCCTAGGACTGTAGCTAATTCACTCTATAGCTTAGAACACACTGATAATATATTCTCAACACCAGAGAAAAATCATTATTTTATTTTCTTCCATAAATACAAATCTCTCAGTCTCAGATAACCATACTGAAAATACAAATCTCTTAACAACCATTCAAATCAACAGGCATTTCTGAAGTACGTACCTACTATGTGTAAAAGCACTGTGAAGTACTAATGATAAATGAGGAAGAGGGAAACAGTCAATCCCTACCTTCAAGGTGCTTTTATTCTCCTGGGTAGATAAAATCATGTATATAAATAAGGACATAAAAAATCAGGGAGAGAGTATGAGTGGGGGGTGGGAGAAGAGAAATATCTGTTACCTGTGCTATGCTTTAAAGGAAAATAAAGATTCTGTGGTGTGAGAGTATGGATGGATCATCAGGGATACATCATTTCCCACTTCTAGGGAAGAAAGTCCAATGCATATTTGTGTGTGATTGTGTGTATTCTACTGGTCTATAACACAACCTTCACACATAATATTCAACGTAAGTATTATTAATTAAGACTACTGCTTAATAACTATAGCTAGCAATATAACAGGTGCTTAGTAAATATTTTGATTGCAAAATGTTAACATTATAAACCATGGACAGATTTTCCATGTCTCCCATGATGTCATTGGTCCTCTTCAAGAAAGAAGAATAAATAACAACAACAGCCTTTCCATGTATATTATGCTAGATTAGAACCTCCCCCTCTCTCCCACACACAATTGCATATCTTATTTTTTTAAAAAAACAATATAAAATACTAGAATCACTTTGGTCTATTCTGTCCAAATCTCTTTAAGAGACTATCATCATTTACATTCTCAAACTTTTACTTACCCTAAAAAATCTAATTTTTTCCCCACACAAATATCCCTAAGTATTAACAACAAAAAAAACCCCAATAACCATTGACAACAGTATTTAAGAATGGAGTCTGCTAAGAAAGAATGGAAACTCTACACTTTTTTTTTTCCAGCCACCACCCAAGAGAATGATGGCAGCAAAGTCAGAATCTAGTACAAAAGAAAATAATGTATGAAAATAAAACACTGAAGGATTTAAAAAAAAAACAACTCTGCTTTTTCTTTTTAAAGCCAGTTCTAAAATCCATGAGAGATGGGGCACATGGGCACCAGCCATGAATGTGGTGTT
This sequence comes from Petaurus breviceps papuanus, assembly GCF_028583685.1. NCBI lineage: Eukaryota > Metazoa > Chordata > Mammalia > Diprotodontia > Petauridae > Petaurus > Petaurus breviceps. The sequence goes on along the minus strand of NW_027185777.1, from coordinate 34,935,554 downwards.
ACTGCTCCCTTCGGCCATCCTAGCAATACCAAAATCCACAAGGATACCAATTTTAAAAAGGAATTCTCACACCTCTTAATAACCTGTGCATTAACAAGAATGAAAGAGAAGCAACATGGGAAAGTTTTGTGCGCCTTGATCTCAATCATGCATATGATTTGACAGATGACCCAAATTTAACTCCCATCCCTCACTCTAAAGTTATAGTTTAAAGTGCAGGCTTTTCTCTAGGTGCTTTGGCTCTTTAATGATGGGTACAGAAGGTTATGGTCATTCTGTACCTTAGCTGAACGAACTCTTCCTGAGGCTACATAATCAACTTAGTACAATCAAAGGATGTGGTTTCTTGCTACTAGCAAACAGCAAACAAAACCTGCTTACTGTGGGGGCTTGGAATAAGTCCCTGAGCAGGATTTCTGTCACTTTACGAATGATACAAATGAAACATTGGAGGAGGGGGAGAAATGTGTATGTTTTGGTTTTGAAGCAAGGAGAAAAAGAGCTGCTATTCACAGTGTCAAGTTCATTCCATTTATGGTAAAACAGAAAAGTGTTAATGGAACCAAGACATTATTTCACATAAGCACTCAAGTCTGCAATAAATGAAAAGGTGGTTGAGAACCTCCTGACTTTGCCTCCAGCTGTCACTATGTAAGAAAGAGAAAGGGTCAGTCACTGGGGCCCTGGGATGTGGGAGGTTCAAGTAAAAGGAGATGGTCTCCCATTTGACTGTCTCCTCAAAGCTGTAATTGCCCATTTGTGTTCAGTTCACAGAACAATAAATATATTGAGATGAGAATTTTTCAGTTATAGTCACAGTCAACTTTTCTCATTTTAGATTTAATGCAGCATTATTTCTTCTTCCTCCCTAAGTAGATCTGTCTATCTTGCCAAAGCCTGAATCTTCATCCTAACCTTCATGAGGTTAGTCACTCTCCTCAAGTTTAAGAGTGGGAAGAACAAGAAGGTAGAGAACAGCAACCAAAAGTCTGTACCACTCTTGCCATCTGAGAATAGCTTCTTCCAGTAATGAGGAAATATAGCTTGTTCAGTACAAACCACTTCCAGATTTAGGATGTGATTCCTTAGTAGCACACTTTTGATATCTGTCATTCATTCATCCTCCTACATCGAGCCAGTCATTTATGATTAAAGGCAAAAATCTAAATGTTTGGAGACGATCTTTTTTTTAAGCAATTGGGGTAAAGTAACTTGCTCAAGATTACACGGCCAGTTATTTCTGGGTGTGGTGCTAAGTATCAGAGCCTGGATTTGATCCCTGGTCATCCCGACTATGGGGCTGTTACTCTTACTCACTGAGCCACCTGGCCGCCCCTAAGCAATTGGGGTTAAGTAACTTGCTCAAGGTTACACGGCCAGGTGTTTCTGGGTGGGTGCTAAGTGTCTGAGCCCGGATTCAATCCAGGGTCATTCCGATTCTGGGGCCAGTGCTCTTACTTGCTGTGCTACCTGGCCACCCCGAGACAATTTTTTTTCCAAATTCAATCAAGTTTCCAAAGAAAATTCTTCAGATATTCAAAATATCAATATTTCTGCTGAGAAATATATATCAATATCAACATCATTTCAGAAGCAACCCTTGTTCTATAAGAATATGCTTCTGCTGCATTCTTGTGGGAATCAATCCATTCAGTCCTTCCATTGGCACCCTGGAGAGCTTGGACACAATGTTCGGCACTATTTTACTTGCTGATTGACAGACTGACTGTAGGAGATACAAAAGGAGTTTGAGACACCACTCTATGTGATATTGTAGAGGGGAAATGAGTCAGGAGACCCTCCACTGCCCCTGTCAAACCAGCTGTGTGACCTGGACCAAACTGCTTCATCTCCTGGGGCCTCCCCAATGCCTCAAACAGAGAGAAGAGAACAAAACAACCACAAAGTTCCCTTCTGGCTCTAACTCTCACTAAATGCTAAGCAGATAGAGAAATGAAGAATCAGCTCCTGTATAAAATTAGCTCCCTCAGAGGTAGATGGGGCAGTGATTTCTCTACTCCACCCTGACAGGCACAGGTAGCACTGGATTAAAAAGATGCATCCCAAGATTCTTATATGTAAGATTAAATGATTACATATTCTAGAAATGGAACCCTTCAGGTCATTTGCTCTCATTCTGTTTCTCCCTCTCTCTCCTGCTCTCTTTCCCCCTCTCTTTCCTTCACGCATATACATAGCACACATACATACACATAACACATGCACATGCACTACACAGGACTAAGACTCAGGTGGGTAAAGCAGAAGCCAGGAAGTATTCAAGGAATGTTCTTCTTTCTCCCTCTCTGTCTCTGTGCCCATCTCTTTCTCTGTCTCTGTCTGTCTGTGTGTGTGTGTCTGTCTGTCTGTCTGTCTGTCTGTCTCCCCCTCTTCCCCTCTCTCTTACTAGAAGCTCTGGCTCCTCATTACCATTCAATGTCTGTTCACGTATATGGACTACTCATAAAATAAACCTTTACTGTTTGGACAAACATGGGACTAAAGTGACTGGGATACACCATTCAAATAAATCCCTGATAACAGGAATATTCTGTAACTTAACAGCAAGTGAAAAGACAAACAAACCATATCTGCGAGGTTTTCAGACTGGTGATTTTGCTGGTATAGGGAACTCTCAATCAGGAAGCTTACTTTATGACCGCAGAGTAGCACAGGTGCTACCAAATTCTCGCCGTAGAGAGTTGTGTGGGCCACTGAGAGGTCAGATAACTGGCATGCACCAGGGGTAAGCCTGGAACCCAAGTTCTCCTCACTTGAGCCTAGTTGCCTTTCAAACAAGTAGCTCTTGTGAATCGAGAGCACACATACAAAAATGACTGTTGATAAAGATCGTGATTTCAAAGATCACATCGGCTACTTTAGGCCACTCTTATAATCTAAGCCTGGGCTTTCCTAGAACGTTGATTTGAAGCTAAGCAATGCACTTTTTCAAATACAAGTGTTTTGGCTGGTAACATATTTTGCAAGAAAAGTATTCTGAGAAATCTGGGTTGTCAAATTCAGATATTTTAAACCAATATTGCTACCATGGTACCAAAACTAGCTGACATTCCTTCATCACTTAGATTGGGCTCCCATATCAGATTTGTAATCTGTTTCCCAAATTCCTTCTCCAGTTCAGGTGATATACCATGACAATCATATTTCTTTTTCCAGGTCCACTGACCCAACTCAAATGCTTAACCCTAGGTAGGTTTCATAGGATTTTTTCACATGAATAGAGACAAGCAGCACTACTCCCCCACACCCTTTTGTCCATTTGTTCCCTTTTGAACAAGGAAGTGTCTTCAGGGTCATCTTCTAGTCTTGACTATAATATCCCTCTACTCAAATTTCCATAATGCCCATATGGCTTTTAGTGTCCATGCGGCTTTAAATATGTGTGGGAGCATTCAAAATACACTAGTCCCTAGTGAAAAGCAGTCAAAGGTTATGAACAATATTTTCAAAGGAAGTATAAACTATCAATAGCTACTTAAAAAAAGGTTTCAAAATAATCATAACTGAAAATAATCATAATCACAAATGAAAAATGAAATGAGCAGAAGCAAGAGAACTCTGTATACAGTAACAGCAATAGTGTTTTAAGAACAATTTGGAGTGACTAAGTCATTTTGCCTTATATAATAAATACTGACAATATTTATAATATTTACATAAAATAAATATAAATACAATATTTATAGTAAATACCCAAATTAACTACAAAGGACCTATGAAGAAAGATTCTATCTGCATCTAGAGAAAGAACTGATAAATAAAAGTATGTATAGAATGATTTTACACATATATACTATGTACACACACATATTTCTATCTAATGGCAGACATTTTTAGGACAGGGGAAAGGGAAAGGGAAAAGAAAGTTACAAAATTTTATCATATATTTAAAAGGAATAGCAAGTTGTACATAACAGATCTACAGTTTCATGTGCACTCATCTTTTTTTTAACTCTACTAGGTTATGAAAATGCTTGTTTTATTTCATAAATTAAAAATGAAATAAATAAAATTTGAAAATAAATAATAACTCACATAGAAGTAGTGTTTTAAGGTTTACAAAGCACTTTACATCCACACATTACATATATTATCTTATTTGATCTTGACAACAACCTTGTAAGGTTGTTTGTTTAGAGATTGTTTTCATTTCTTCATCATCATTCTCAGGACCTTGCACAGTGCCTGTCCTATAGAAGGCACTTAATGAGTGATCATGGAATTGAGGTGGGTACCATTATCACCTCCATTTTACAGTTAGGGAGACTGAACCCTGGAGAGGTTATGACTTGTTCAGGATGACATACCTAATGAGTGTAAGAGGTGAGACAGACTGGACCTTAGGTCCTTATGATCCAAGTCCAGTGTTCTTTCCTCTATGTCATACTGACTCTAAAGTCAAAATAACTAAAAATCAAGAAATAAAATTTTAAAACATTCTATCAAGGAGGAGGGGGGAAAGAAATATTCATTGCTGGAGGAGGAATAGGAAACAAGCATGTTAATTTACTGCTGGTGGGGCTGAGAAGTGATTAAACCATTCTGAAAAAAAATTGGAAATTTGTAAGAATAGTCACTAAGTTATTCATATCTTTGAACCAGAGACCCCCAAAGAGGTTAACAACAGAAAGAAAGGTCCATGTAGGGGTGGCTAGGTGGCTCAGTGAACAGAGCACCAGGCCTGGAGTCAGGAGGTCCTGAGTTCAAATCCAGCCTCAGACACAACAAAAAAAACTAGCCGGGTGACCTTGGGCAAGTTACTTAATCCCAATTGCCCTCCAAAAAAAAAAAAAAAAGAAAGAAAAGCTCAGGGACCTCTCCTAGTTCCAGATCAATCTTTAGGGCATTGTCCACTTGAAGTGGATCTGGGGTTCCAATTCAATTAAAAAAAAAAACAGAAAGGTCCATGTATACCAAATTATTCACAGAATTGTCAGTTTTAACAAAAGATGAGAATTAAAACATGCCCCCAACTGGGGAAGCACTAAACAAGCTGCATTACATAAATGTAACCAATTTTATTGCACTGTAAGTATTCACATGTCAAAAAATCAGAGAAATTTGGGAAGACCTGTCAAAAGTGATAGAGAATGAAGAAAGCAATTCCAAAAGAATAATCTCTGTATTGATTGCAGCAATGTAAATAAAGATATCACTAAAAGGCAATAAAACTTCAATTAGATACAGTGGGCAATATTGCTACCAAATTATTAAAGTTCAAGGATGCATATCCTCTTTCTTTACCGTCCCCGCTCCCCACCAACACACTGCAGGGGGAGGGGTTGGGATAGAAGAAATGTTTGGGGGGGATGTTTTGAGGAAAATATCGGTTGTATCAAACCAACAAAATAAAAGGCATTAAGGCCATACTAATAAAGCCAAAATATGTATTAAGTTTCTGTGGATAAGTAAAAAAATAAGTCAACATGCCCACAATAGCAACAAAATCAGTGTTGCAAGTTGGGATGCTTTAAGGCCATGCCAGACAAAGCACACTTTGGAAGTGAAGAAGGCCTCTTTTTCCATGCCACAGACTTTCTACTATGTCTTTTCTTAGGACTCCCCTTTTTCTCTAGGCTTATGCTTAAGAAGTTGCTATACTCCACAGTCCATGCTGTGATACTAAAAAGACTCTTCAAAGAAAAGTGGAACATCCACAGAGATATGCCTTATTCTATACAAAGTCAGAAGGAAATAAACATAGAATTGGATACCTACTGGTGCCTGACAGTTGTGAACCCTGGAAAAAGATACAGGACAAGAAGCCCAAGGGCCTATGTGTCTTACAATCTCAGACTCACCTGAAAAAAATGAAAAAACAAAAAACAAGACTATTCAACAAACATGTATTAAGGCCTCCTGTGGCAAAGCATTGTACTAAATGCCCAGTGCACAAATGTGGACAAAAAAAATGACACAATGCCTCCCTCAAGGGGCTTAGAGGCTAATGTGGACATAGCAAATGTTCACACCAAAAAAAAAAAATTACGATCAAAGAGTGGAGCTGAGAAGAAATCCTTCTGGCTTAAACAGAATAACCAAGTGTACATTGATTCAACAGTATATCATTTTATAAAATCATAAAGAAAAATCTATTAAAGGAAGTGAGTAAGTATATGGTTCCTACGATGTGTAAGTCATTGTGCTAAGTACCCTTTCAACTGATCCTTGGTTGTCATCTTAACCTTTGAGAAAATGAAAGGATTTTTTCAGAAGTAAATAAACTGTACACTCAGAAAGGATTAAATGAACAACCTAAACCCCTCACAAAGATTATGCTCTAATTCCTTTCACAGAAAGGAGTGCTCTTTTGATCATTTTATCATGTCTGGATTAACAGATAAAACCTAAAAACAAATCTTTCTTCTGACAGGAATATAGTCTATAAACACAGAAGTCATATACTCCTTCTTTGAATCACCTAATGTACAGACAGTCTTGCTCACCTCTCTGAGGAAAGTTCCAACCAATGTCAAATAAAAGAAATGAAACCCATATGAAAAAGTGTGAGGATATAGCAACAGCAAAGGGGTCAGCGACAAAGGCAGGTATGAAAGTAACCTTACTAAGCACTCTGATGGCTGGGAGAATCCTGCTTCATAAACCTTGACAGCAAGCATAAAGCAGAGTTTGTCTCCTTATCAAACGTTATCCAGGGAGATTTCTTAGCAGCGCTTTCATTCTTCACAGCAGAAGTCTAGATCTCATGCTAATAGGAGCTTTCCTGACAACTAGACCAGGATATCTCTGTAGAGGCTGCCAGATGAAAAGGGAAAAGAAAAGGGGAAAATTGCAAGCTCATTCTCAGAGTCAGTTGGGTTAGTGAAATAACTTTCAATGAACAAAGTTCAAAGGACTCCCACATTCCAAACACCAGTGGGCCTTTCAAGTTAACTTCTACACAATAGGCAAGAAACTAATAAGAAATTTTTCATAAAATGAGACCTCATTAATAAACTTTGATTAGATTCAATGTATATTATTATATCTTCTCTCCAGGTGGCCCAAAAAATGTAACATAAACAAACAAAACTCCTAGCCTAGCATCCATATGAAACAAAATGTGCTAATGACAATAATTTTCTCAACATAATTTGCAATGCTCACACTCCCCAAGCATCAAAGGAAGCTCTCAAACCAACACTGCTGAAGAACCAGAGCATGATCATCTGAGAGTTGGTAAGAGTTCTTGCATTACGTGTAGCAGGAGATTTGAGCATGAATTTTACACCCATATACAAATTAGTAGACCACAGGATTCAGAGTTATAAGGTATTATGGAGGTCTACTTTTAGACTCTCTAGTTTTAGAGAAGAGGAAATTGGAACCCAGAGAGGCATGTGGCCTATCTTAGGTCATGCAGACATCAGAGAGCAGAGCTGGGACCTGAATTGTTATTCCAAAAACAGCACTTTTCCCACATTGCCACAGATGGGCAAATACATATTCTAGTCCCACAGCTGAGAAAACAAATGACTCAGAAAGAGGTGCATATACCTTGAGTAAAGGACATTCCCTACCAGGATAATAGCAGCTCACAGTAACTGCTCATATGATTTACACTTTCCATCATTATTTGATTTCACACACACCTCAAGTAGAGGTCAGATGAGTATTTCCTCTAGCCTGTGAAAGCCTGTGTTATGGCAGATGGGGTTTTCTCAAGAAAAGGAACAGAAGATAACCAGCATGGGCCTAAAACACTTATGCAATGTCCATCACAACACAGCAAAACCGAAAGACAGCCAAAGTATAATGGTAAAAGCATGGGATTTAGACCCACTTATTTTGAATCATATCACTCATTTATTAGGTGCATAACTTTCGCCAACTTACTTTATTTCTCTGGAACTCATTTTCCTTATTTGTAAAATGAGGAAATTGGACTAGGTGGTCTTTAAAATCTCTTCCAGCTCTATATGCTATGAACTTATACTAAGTAAGGTAGATAGACCTTAAGGGGAGAAAGAGTAAACATAAAACTTACCAACCTGTCTGCCTAGACAAGACAAATAACCACCAGCTGTCCCCTCCAAGTCATCCTTCACAAAGTTACTAAAATTATCTTCTTAAACTGACAGCATTGTCAATCCCTTACTCAAAAACCCTCAGGTGCTGCCTACAGCCTTTGGTAAAAATGCATTCCTAATCCTGGTATTTCAAGATCTCTAACTAGATATCTCCAATCTACCTTTCCAGCTTTAGTTAAATGTTTCCTCACCCCCTTAAGCCTAACCTTCTATTACATTTACCTGGTTACATGTAAATGCAAAGTCTGGGCAAGAGTTACATGGGACTAGGAGGAAAAGGGGGGGGGGGGCTGGCTGTGATATACCCCTGAAGGATTGAAATAAGGATATGTGTGTATGTGTGTGCACATGTATGCATATATACTCACACATACATACACACATAGCCACCCTAATTTTTTAAATCCAAAGACTGTCATTTTTCCTTCCCGAGCCTTTAGTACCTAGGCCAAAATTTTACACAAAGTAGGCATTCAATACATTTGTTGGCCTGAATTGAATGCTTAAAGATGAGCCAAAGCCCAGCTTCAAGTACTGTGCACAGAATGCTAAGACCCACATGGAGTGCAGCAGCCCAGAACAGCATGATCCTTGCACACATTAGCTGCTTAATAAATGCTTGTCGAATTACTGAACTGATTTGAGTCAGCTATAAATCAAAAGAGACTGCATGGCAGACAGTGACAGACTCCACAAACAGCAGCTGTGGCTACCGAGCCAAAAACGGTACTTTCACATAGGTAGCACAGAAAGGATCATCAGGCATATACTGGCCTCAGTCACACCTGCACCAAGTATTGCGATTCCCATCTTTTCATACAGAGGAACATAGGATCCATGTCCTGACTAAAGTGCCAACAGAAGATGGTATGATGGAAGGAGCACTGGATTCAAGGTAAAAGGTCTTGGGGACCCAAATCCTGGCTCTGCTTCATACGTCCTTGAGATCTTAGGCAAATCATTTAACCATTTGGGGCTTCGGTTTACTCATCTGTAAAGGGAGACAAGAGCATGTGTTAATGATCTCTTATGTCCCTGCCAGCTCTAAATCCTGTATTAAGTAAAAGCAAAATTGTAATGGGGATCGGTTATGTCCCATTACCTGGAAGTGAGCTCCATCCATCTTAACTCACAGAATTTTCTATTCCTTTTACACTTACATGTATTTGTATTATTTTTCTGTGTGTATCTTTTCATTCTTTGCTAAATTGTAAATCTTTTGAGGAAATGAAGAATAAGCTACCAGGAAATACAGGTTATTTATCTTTGTATCTTTCCCATGCCGTAGTACATACTGTGCATAGTACATCTTGGTGTTTAATGTTTCCTGAATGAAGGAATGAACTAAATTGGCACTGACGTAAGTGTGTAAATGACACCTAAGTTCAAATGAAGAGCTAACTTAATCTAGGTACTTTTAATGATATTAACCATTAACCAGACTTCCCTGGCAAATATTTACATTAGAGCTGTGACTTTAGTCACAACACACATTATTTAATACATACAAGAACCAGTGGCTTATAATGAGAAATTATGGAAAAATAATCAAAAACACTGCCTCCTGGTCAAATGATGCCATCCACCTGCCTATATCTGACATATTAATCTTTGACTGTTTACATGCTTAGACTTCTTACATGTAAATATCTTTTTTTTTTTTTGCTTTTTGGAGGGAAACTGGGGTTAAGTGACTTGCCCAAGGTCATATGGCTAGTTTTTGTATTGTCTGAGGCCGCAATTGAACTCTATTCACTGCACCACCTAGCCGCCCTATGTAAATATCTTTTAAGAGCCTTCTGGGTACATTTCACCCTTTGTATTGTGTTTGTACTGTGCTCCAATGGTCAGTCTGACTTTCCCAGACAGTTTTATAGGAATTGGTTGAGAAAGCTCCAGTTAGGGGCAGTTAGGTGGCACAGTGGCTAGAGCAGTAGCCCTCGGGTCAGTAGAACTTGAGTTCAAATCTGACCTCAGACACTTAATAGCTATGTGACCCTGGGCAAGTCACTTAACCTCAATTGTCTCCAATAAAAGGAAAGAAAGCTCCAGTTACATATCTCCCCCAGAGACAACCTTTTAAGTACATACTCTTCCAAAAGTGTTTAGCCCCTCACCCCTAAGTTCCAGTGTAGGCTTGTACATTCTTCAAACACTATCACTTCAAAGTAACAACCTCACTTCATTACTTGTTGACAATGGAAAGTCCTTTCTTGGTGGGTCCTGGGTTCCCCTCCCAACTCCACCACTGGCTGTATGACCTTGGAAAAATCAATTAATCCCTCTAGGATCTCAGTTTCCCCATCTGTTGAATAAGAAGGTTGGCTTGGCTGACCCTAAGGTTTCATTCAACTTTAAATCTATGGTCTTAAGCCTGTAGTAGCTTCAGAATTAAAAAGGACAACATTACTATCTATGGCTAACAAGGATAACAACCATGTAAATTGCAAGCCAACAGCTGGTCACAAAAGCACATTCTCTTAGTCACTCCTGGTTACAGTAACAACTTGTTGAAATGTGTAGTTAGACCATGCTACTTATCCAATATATATAACTTAACTCTGGTCTGATCTATTTTTTAATATTTTCCCTGAGTGATTTCCTTCTGAATGAAACTTATAGGATAATTTCTTCCTTTTCTGTTTTGTTTTTGCTACTCTTTCTTCATCCTGGAATCTAAATTCTGGCTGTGACAACTTAAGGCAAATTAATTCCTTTAAGAGACAGTGCCAGAGTAGTCTTACCAGGGATGTGCAAAAGACAAAAAGCTGGTAAACTTGGGTCCTCATACCACTCGGCACCCAAATAATGATCCCGGGTAAGTCTTTCAACCTATTTCAAATTATTACTTATATATTCTTTTAAAAAAAATTGAAGTGAAAGTTAATGGTGTGGATAAGAGAAGACTAAAGAAAGGGGTGAGGGGACTTTTAAGTATCTGGCTTCACAAGGGTCCTATGAGGACATGTAAAAAGTACATCAAAGTTCATAAACAAGAGAGCTAGAGAAAGGAAATAAATAAGGCTCTCATAATATTTTGACTCAGGCAGTCTATAAATACTAATTATAGTCACTATTGCATGACTCTACTCTTCAGGGCTCAAAACACAGTCTATGTAATAAGCGGAAGAGATCCTCTAACCTGATTTCTAGGAATCTAATTTTAAACATCTTCCCAGTTAGCCTATCAGAGGAAACAAGAGACATGCTGCATTTCAAATGCCATGTAAGGGATTAAAAAGTACCTAGCCAAAAAGAGTGGAGCTTAAAGGGAACCCTGAGATTCAGGAAGATAAATCATATCCCTGAGGTCACTCTGGGAAACTTCTTATCTTTTTTATGGAACTGCAGAAAGTCAGCATAAAATTAAAGTCTAATGGAATATAAAGATGCATCATTTGACAGAAACTGCAAGGATTAATCTTTTTTTTTACCATTAACCTCAGTTTTGGGGTCAGGGAGTGTGTGTGTGTGTGCACACGCGCGCGTTATATAGTGTTTAGATTGTACTTACTCTGTGCCAGGAACTGTATGAAGCACTCTACAAATATTAATTATCAAAGATTGCCATGATTCTGCAAGCCTCAGTGTTCTGTTCCTACTCAACTGCTCAGTCCTCCAAAAGCAGTTTGATCCTCACTGCCTCTTTCTGGCCCTAGTTTTCATTTTTAACTGGAGTGGAAGAGAGTGAAATGGACAGATAGGTGGATGGATCAGAAAGCAATGAATGAAATGAATTATGGACTATTATTCCAATTTTATTGTTTTATTGGTTATTTTCTCCAATGTCCTTGCGGGTCTCCATTTGTCTCACCAACCAAACAATTCACTCTTTAAAACTTTAAAATCTAGCTGTCATCCCCACTGCTCTTTTAAAACTGCCCTGTGAGAATTGCCCCAAGGAGGTCCTACTGGGCAAAGCCAATGGCCTTTTCTCTGTCCTCATTTTCCTTAACCTTTTTGTAGTTTCTAAAACTAATGGCTTATTTCCTTCTTTCTAGACATTCTATCCTCTCTTGTCTTTAACAACATTTTATTTTTTTTGTTGTTTTTGTGTTTCTGTTTACTCCTCTCCTAACTCCTTCAACTTCAACTACTCCCTAAATTCAGACAGACTCCAAATGCCCCTCATTACACTCACTTTCTCAAAGACCTCATAAGTTCACCCAATTTTAATAATTACCTCAAGGAGAAGGACTGAAAGTTCTATCTTAAGCTCAAACCTGTCTCTTCTTTTATTTTATGTTATTTGCCTTTTGGAGGGCAATTGGGGTTAAGTAACTTGCCCAAGGTTACATGGCTAGTTGTTTTTATATGTGTGTGTTAAGTGTCTGAGGCCGGAACCAAACTCGGGTCCTCCTGACTCTGGGGCCAGTGCTTTACTCACCATGCCACCTAGCTGCCCCCCCATCTCTTCTTTTAGATGTTCACCTCAAACTCAACATATATTCTCAGGGAAACCAGCTCCTCTTAAATACTTCCATCAAGAGTACAAAATTCAGGGCGGCCAGGTGGCACCGGCTCCAGTGTCGGGATGACCTGGGGATCGAATCCAAGCTCTGACACTTAGCACCACACCCAGAAATAACTGGCCATGTAACCTTGAGCAAGTTATTTAACCCCAATTGCTCATAAAAAAAATAAAAATGTAAAAGTACAAAATTCTCCAAATCACTGGGATTTAAAACCACTAAGTAACCTTTGACTCTTCTCTGTCTTTTGTTCTCCCTGGCCCACACACCTTACATTAAACAGAAGGCAAGGGGCAGCCAAGTGGCGCAATGAATACAGCACTGGCCCTGGAGTCAGGAGGACCCGAGTTCAAATCTGACCTCAGACACTTAACACAAAAACTAGCCGTGGGACCTTGGGCAAGTCACTTAACCCCAATTGCCCTCCAAAAAGCTAATAATAAACAGATGGCAAGAGCTGCTAAGTCTTCCACAGCAAGGTTCCCTATAGCCATCTTTTCCTTTCCAGTTCTCCTGCTAGCACCTTAGTTCAGGTCCTGGATCAATTCTGACTATCACACTAGCCTCTTCACCAATTTCTGTCTCTGGACTCCCTCTTCTTCCAAGACAGCCCCTCACATTAATATCTTCAAATTAATCTTTCTAAAGCACTGATTTGGTTATGTTACTCTACAACATGACCTCAATTTATCTTCCCTCCCTTATCCCCAACTATTCCTCAACGTACTCCCTACACCCTGAGCAATCTAAAATAACATTTTGTTGAACATTAAATGAGACATCACACTCTCCTGCCTCTGTTTCTTTGCTGATGCCTAGCTTATCTTCACATAATGCCTTTCCCCCACATCTTCACCAGTCAAAAATCCACGCCCCAATTGAAAGCCACTTTGATGATTCATCACCTACTCAACCCAGCTGCAAGTGACTAATCTCTACCTCTGCAATCCTATAGCCCTTAGCCGGATCCACTCATTTGGCACATACTGCCTTAGACTGAAGGTACCTTTACATGGGTTTTCACTTCCCTAGACTGTAAACTCCTTGAGGGCAGAGACCGCGTCTTCTTCCTTTTTAATACACTGGAGAACCTGAAAGAGCACCCCACACATAGTATTCCTACCACAAATGCTTGCTGAATAAAGCAAAGAAGGAAAAATATATTGTCCAAAGATCTAGATGCAATAAAGAATGGGAAGGGCTATTTATTTAAGGAGAATAATTTCTCTACAGAAATTATTTCAGTGCTATAAAAGTCTAAGAACAACATAACAGCCCCCACTTGACTTGCTAAGATGTTTCATTCTGGAAATTTCCTCCTGATTCTCATCTGTAGCTCCTTATACCATGCTACTGGATCTTAAGAAAGGAATGAAGAAATTTCCAGCTTCTCTCAGTATCAGTAAAATGGATCACCAGTTATAAATTCGATTACTGTACTTCAAAAGCATCTACAAGGCAAGAATATTGAAGTAAAAATATATCAAAAATCAAGATAAAACAAGAAAATTTCTTATCTGAAATGAACACTAAATTAATATGGGGATGGTATTGGTGCTACAAAGCAATTAATCAGGAGTCTTTGACATCTAAGATGATTCTTCTTTTTAGAAACCTTCATTTTTAAAAAGTGTGATGATCCTCAAAAATGAAACTACATGAAAACTGTTTAGGCTCTCTCTCTCTCTCTCTCTCTCTCTCTCTCTCTCTCTCTCTCTCTCTCTCTCTCTCTCTCTCTCTCTCTCTCTCTTTCTCTCTCTCCCCTTCCTTCCTTCCCTTCCTCCATACCTCCAATGAGACATAGGCATTGAAGTTGCAGGACTACTGGATTTATCAACAGCAGAAATATGTGTGAAAGCAAAGACTCACTTCCCCAAATCCTGGTTGGAAGCAGGAAGAACATAAATGACAATCAAAATTTAAAAAGTAAAGCAGGGTTCAGCAATGACTGCCATCCATGATCCCAATTCTAAGGGGAAGTAAAATGGCACAGGTGGTTACTGAGACTAGGGTCACGCCAGCCCACTTTTCCATAATTAGAGCACTCTTAGGACTCATCACACATGACTCCTAAAAGTCTTGTGCCAGAAAGTAGGCATCAAGAAAGAGACTTAAAGGGCTTCATGCATTTCAAAAAATAAACCTAGCCAGCAACATTTCACCTTGGTATACACCACATTTGTGCCACACATGACCAATAGTTGTTATACTGATTCACTAAAGCCTAGCAATTCTCCCTCTACAGCATCTCACATATTAACTAAAAAGGATTTATTACATGTCTATTATGTGACAGACCCTAAAGATACAAATGCAAAGGAGATAATATGTAATTATGTAATATGTATATCCAATATTAATAGAAAGTAGATTAGAAAAGAAAGTTACTAGCAGTTGGGGGGTCTCACAAAAATGCTTGGTCTCAATCTCGGAGGAAGTAAAGGATTCTGTAAGCAAAGGTGAGGAGGGAGTCCATTACAGGCATGTGGCATAGTCAGGGCAAAGGCAAAGAGATGGGAGTCACATGTGTGAGAAGAAGGGGCAAGACAAGTTTAGCTAGATCACAGAGAAGAAAAACGGGAGTAATATATGAGATTCAAAAGGTATGTTGGGGCTAAGTTGTGAAGGGTTTTAAAAACTGAGCTAGGAAGCCACTGAAATTCCTTCCTTTCCACTACCTGGCTTATTCTTTCTTAACATCAATAATATAATTTATATTTCAATACTTTCAAAGGCAGTTAGGTGACACTAGGTAAAGCACTACCTTTAGACCTCAGTTCAAATTCTCCCTCAGCTTAGCAGCTATGTGACCCTGGGCAAAATTACTTAACCTGTCTGCAAATAATAGCACCCACTTCCCAGGGCTGTTGATATGAAATGAGATCATATTTGTAAACTTTAAAGTGCTATACAGATGCTAACTCTTATTATTTAATGGGACAATGCTCTTATCCATGTATATATTTCCTCCATTGTTGCAGAATGCAATCCACACCTTCCTATCCTATGCAATTCTTGTCCTCTTCCTTACATTTCTGCAGAGGGAAGCCATGCTCTGGGTCAAAGACCTCCCTCTGGATCTTTTCATATCTCCTGGCTATCAGGGCAGGATTTTACCTGTCTTTCATTCTCTTTCTCTCTACACCCACCTTTTTGGAGTCACACATTTGGCAACCCATAACTTTACAAAGACATAAAGTTGGATAAAGTTGACAAGAAAAACCAAAAGGACTGAAAGGGCCCACAAACAAAATCCTGATTGTGTTGGAAAGTTGAAAGATAAGGAATTCAAGTGTATGAAAGACTTCAACAAAAGATAAACTTCAGTTGTACTCCATTCCTACTAAGCAGAAGACAAAGAACAAAATGGGTTATTGCACAGTCATTAAACAAGGGAGCTTTGCAGCCTCCTTCTGCAGACATCTTTAAGAATGCATTCATCATGAACAGGCAGTTTTTCAAAGGAAAAATCCAAACTACCTACAAAAATATGAAAAAATGCTCGAAATTACTACTAATTAGAGAAATGCTAATTAAATCACCTTTGAAGTGCTATCTCAGACCCATCAGAGTAGCAAAGATGATAAAAAGGGAAAACAACCTTTGATGGAAGGAATAATCAGAAAACAGGCACAGTAATTCACTGTTGGTAGAGCTGTGAATTGGTCTGCCATTTTGGAAAGCAATCCAAATGTTCTAAACTGTGCATGTTCTTGGGCCCACAGAAACAATTACTAGACCTAAAACCCAAAGAAAATTAAAAAGTAAGAAAAGGAACAATATCCTCAAATATTTATGGCAATTCTTTTTTGTCATAGCAATAAATAAAAACTGAAGGGGTGTGTCTAGCAGTAGGGAAAAACTAAACAAATTATGGCATGTGACTATAATTAAATATTATATTGTAAGACATAATCAAATAGACAGTTTAAGAGAAAATGGGTACAACTTGTCCAAAGTGACACATAGTGAAGTAAGCAGAACCAGGAGAAAAATTTATACAATTACAACACTATAAAGAAAAACAACTTTAGAAAAGATTTAAGAACTCTAATACAATGACCAACCATATTTCCAGAGGACTGGTGATGAAGCAGCCTACCCACCAGAGATGTGATGGAGACAAGATGTAAAATAAGAGACAGGATTTCTGATGATGTAAAAATGTGTTTTGCTTAATTATGCATATTACAGGGCTTTGTTTTTCTTTTGTATGTGTGTGGGGTGGAGGGTGCAGTTGAGATGGACAGAGAGAATAAGGATGGGGTAAAGGAAAAAAAAAGAAAAGATGGTCATTCAAACACCTTTTTTTAATGAACAAAAGAAAAACCAGAATCACAAAGAAATTTTGAAAGTTATATGTTGAATTTATTATATATTTATATATTTGTACATATATTAAAGAAAGACAAGCTGTACATAATAGGAATCCCCAATTTTACAAACAGTCCTCTTTTTTCCTGTTATTTTACTATGTATATGGAAATGCCCATTTAATCTGGTGTTTGCTAAATTCAGAATTTTTTGAAAAGAAGAAATGTATATATTAGATGGGCAAATCTATTTCACAGTCATCAAGGAAAACTTCTTGAAATCTAAAAATACCCTTTCATTGAATGACTGAAAACCTACATGTCTAACAGACTCTATTATTTATTTATTCTTCTTAGTCCAGCTGAGAGGTATAAAAATAGCTACATTACCATAGCTCTCTTTCAAAATGAGTTTATTCTGTGCCAAAGAAAGCCCATCTTTATCCAATGATGGGCGATGAGAGATGAGATGAGATGATGAGATGGTTTAAACAACTAGAACCCCAGAACTTGACATTATGAACTTGACCAGGGATTACATGGGCTACAATATATAAAAGGATTTTGCCTAGAACAGTTCTAATATAATTTGCCCTAAAGAAAAGGAAAGAGGCAAGGTGATTTTTCCAGGTCAGCCAGTGCTGAGATTCCCTGAATGGGGAGTATGACCTCTACTTCTTTATTATATCCCATGTTATCTTGCTGAAAAATACTGTCAGTTTTTTATACATGAAGATTCAAAGAAAATAAATATGCCAAATCAACTGAACTATAACATTGTCGTTTCTCTGAATTTCAAACTACATCAGAAATCTATCTCTAATATATTTACAAGACATGTTTACAAATATAGGGAGAATTCTAAATGACTGTCCCTTGATTAACAGCTGTAGTACTAAGGCAATTTCTAAAAGAAATAACAAAAAAAAATTGGACAACCATTTGTATAGCTCAGAGCCTGCCCATTAACCAAATTCAAATGAAAATACTATCAACTGACAGTTACTAATCAGCTGGAAAGGAAGGGACAAAGTCCCAGTCACTGCCCCCCCCACCCCAGCACAGATGGTTGATCTGCCCTGGGACCTATATAGTATAGTTTAACTACATTTTAAGTAAAAACTCCAGACAAAGGAAGTTTGAGAACTCTGGATTCATACTTAGTGGATGAACCAGAAGAGACATGTTTTTAAAGTGCCCATTCTCTTTCCTTATTATTTTCTCTATACTTTTAAAAGATTTCCTTGTAATCTTATTTATACTTCCCTTCTTGTGATTTCACTGGAATGGTACCCCTTGCATGAGACAAATCTCAATAGCTCTGCCACCTCTCACATGGTGGGTCATCACTACCCATATTGTCTCATAAATCCTTTGTAAAAGGCCCAGTCGATGAATTAGAGGCCTTTCTCTGGCTCCTCTAATATCTTAAGAGTATGAGTGTGTCATTCAGACTGACTACCTGTTATCTTTCATCCTCCCTACAAGCCCAAAGCACCTCCCTTTCCAATCACACATATCCTTGATAATGCCTTAATTTACACCATTTGCATGGCACAAGTCACTGCTGGTAATATGCTGCAACTAATTTATGCCAGTCATATGTCATCCAACTGCCCTTTGGGATACTTGTCATTTTGCTTCATCCTAAACTGTGCTGTTCCATGATTCATGGCCACTTATCACAGGAAGAATATTGGTATTAAAGAAAGATGAACTTTTGTATCAGTGATGAGTTTGGGATCACATACTTAGAGCTGGTGGGGTCCTTAGACATTGAGTCCAACCCCCTCATTTTACAGATGATGAAAGTAGAGGTGAGAGAGTTTAAGTGAATTTCCCAACATCACAAATGAGGAAAGGATCAGAGTTGGGGGTTTCAAACCAGGTAATCAGACTACAAATCCAGATTCCTTTCAAAAGCACTGCACAATCTCCCAAAGGAAACCTAACCAAAGCTGCTCTCCCTCTTTAATTCTGGGTCCAACTCACTGCCCATCTGTAGCACCCATTCAAGATCTGTAGAATGGTGAACTAACTGGACAGGATACTTAGCCAAGTGCAGGGCTGAATCTGGGAGATAATGAATTTTTCTTCCACTCTGATTTTTGCACTTCTGTAGATTTCATTAAGGAAACTTTGTAGTGTCTTGGGTTTCAATACAATGACTATAAAGTCATATGGGAAAAGAGGAATACAGAGAAATATGTCATCAGTAGGAATCCTTTTTATTTTTACTCTGTGCAGATAACTCCCATTCTGCTAGCAAACACTTTAAGTGTCAACACTTTGAAGATTCTCGTCAAACAAGGAACCTCCTGCATATACAGTAAAGTTACATAGGATTCTGTGACATGTGAACTTTGTTCAGTGATACACTCAGAACTAAAATCACATGATACATGGAATAGGAAGTCATGTTTTAAATATGCATGATAGAGATATATGTAACTACTTTGTTGTTGTTCAGCTGTTTAAGTCATGTCCAACTCTCCATGACCTCATTTGGGTTTTTTTTTTGGCAAAGATACTGGAGTGGTTTGCCATTTCTTTCTCCAGCTCATCTTACAGATGAAGGAAACTGAGGCAAATGGGGTTAAGTAACTTGCCCAGGGTCACACAATTAGAAAGCATCTGAGGCGAATATAGTTATATATAAATAATACTGACATCAATATTGCAGGAATCTGGGATCACTATTAATGAGGATACTCTCACCATCAGCAAAGATCAGAACCCTTCTACGACTTAATAAATTGTCTTCCAGTGTTTCTGCGGCCAAAATACTCCTCCCTTTCAGCCCACCTGGTGATGAGTTTCTCCAAATTTCACTACTCTGGTTCTAAAACAACAGAATCCATACAACGACCTTCACTCAAAATCTTTGCAGGTTTGTAGGACCTGGCAGCATTTCTATTCTGTTGGCATAATCTCCACAAACCTAACATTATCTCCATACCATGAGGAATAAATATAGATAGATATAGATAGATAGATAGATAGATAGATAGATAGATAGATAGATAGATAGATAGATAGATAGATAGAT